>NC_052351.1:50361958-50564407 GCF_009727055.1 Benincasa hispida
CATGTTCATCAAATATATATAAAGAAGATTGGAGTTGTTGGAGAAGAGATAATACAAAATTGTGAGAGAAAATTTTCAGAAGAAGAGATTGTCTTCTTCAGTTGAGCTGCTGTGAGTTTTTCTTGTTTCTTCACATCTTCAAGCTGTTCTTGAGTCCCACAACTCTGCCTAAAGCTCCAAGAGCATAGTAGGGAAGGCTTTGAGGTGGTTCATGTTGATATCAAGTAAAGACAGCAGTTGAACAAACGTTTTCTTGGAGAGTTCATCAAAGGTATGTTCTGAAAACCCACTTTTTGAGAAGAGCATGCTTTAGTTTTTGCCAAAATTAGTGAATTAGAATGCTTATGGATCCTTGATACTTTTGTTGCATGTTGTTTAACTCTTTCAGTTGCTTGGTAACTTTAAAGAAACGATGTGACAATATTGAAAAAGAATGTGAAGAGTTGGAAGTTAAAAAGAGAGAGAAAATGAAACAAATAATATAAAGGGAAAAAATATCTTTTGGGTCCCTAGGTTTTGGGCGTAGTTTTTATTTGGTTCCTGGGATTTCAAATGTTATACATTTGGTCAGAAAATTTCACGAAATGACTTGAAACCCAAAAATTTTTCTACCAATTTCTTATTCCTAAAAACTTTTCTACCACTGACATTTTTCCCATGCGAAATTTCAAAATTACCCTCATTTTTTAAAAAACCTTCAGACCGCGCGGTGAACACGTTTCTACGAATACTTTAAGTGAGCAGTTAGATATTACTAAGCGATTGGATAGATATTACTAAGTGGTTGGATAGATATTACTAAGCAATCGTTTAATTAAATGTTACGCGATCGTTCAAATATATATTATGAGATCGTTTGGCTAAATGTTATGCGATCGTTTAGTTTTTGTTATACGATCGTTTAGGTTTTGTTATGCGATCATATAGAGAATACTAAGCGATCGTTTAGCTAACTGTTACGCGATCGTTTAGATATCCATTATGCGATCGTTTGGATAATGCTAAGCAATCGTTTAGGTTTTGTTATGCAATATTTTAGATAATACTAAGTGATCGTTTAGCTAATTGTTACGCGATTGTTTAGGTTTTGTTATACGATCGTTTAGATAATACTAAGCAATCATTTAGCTAATTGTTATGCAATCGTTTAGTCTTCGTTTAGATAAATTTATGCTAAATTTGTAGAATACAATTGGTGTTGTACATTTTAAGCAAATAAATAACTAAGCGATCGTTTAGATAAATTTGTGCTACAATTACATATTGTACAGTATAATTAGTATTGTACAGAATATAATTGGTGCTAAAATTACATGTTGTATAGTGTAAATTTGTACAGTATAATTGGTGCTAAAATTACATATTATATTGTATAATTGGTGTTGTACAGAAAAATTGAAGCGAAAGCAAAAATTACATATTATTTAGTCTAGATGGGCCAGTGCCAGTGTTATCAACGCTTGTCTGCACGTTTTCTTGTTATGTCTTGTCTAACCACATCGTGTACACCTGTGTATTTGTCGTGGCTCCTCTCCAATTGAAGGTACCCTGACGGTTTGACGTCGACCTACACTTACTACCTTTTGCGGTGGTAGAATTGGTTCAAAATCTCCAACCCATTCTTGACTGTGTTCGACTGGGAAGATTGTTCGGCATAAGCAGCAAGCACACACTCAACTGTAAACCATTTTGCACATAATGTTTGAACATTAATGTTTCTCAGGGTCGCTGCAGATATTGCATGGGAGCATGGGATCTTGAGGCAATTAAACTCCATACACGTACATGTCCGTGAACGAAGATCAACCAACCCCCAAATATCCATCATCCACATTAATTATATGCATATCCACCGGAGAAACACGATATGTTATAGACATCAATTCTGATTCCTTAAGAATACTCATTGCATAATCAGTTACCATGTTTGTGCATGCCATTACGTGTGTATGTCGGATATAGAACCAACCTTGTAGCCACTTGCGGATATGCTCTAATAGCTTTGTTATTGGTAGTTCTCGGGCATCTTTCAACACTCCATTGAGGCATTCTACTATATTTGTCGTCATCTTGTCATACCTACAATGGACTTGATAAACCCTTGCCCACCGTTGTAATCCAACCTCCTCAAGATAGGCCGTTACACCAGGATATTGATGGAGCTTAGCCCAATATATCTGAAAGTCAGACATTCTATATGCTTTCGCCGCTAGGTAGAAATATGGGATTATGTCCTTATTCTTGAATTTGTCCACCAAATTGTTCCGGATATGGCATATACACAGGGCATGAAATGCATCGGGGAATATCCTTGCAACTGCCTTTGCAATTGAGATGTGACGATCTGATATAATCACTAGATTGTGAACGTCTCCTATTGAAGCCTTCGAACGAGTCATGAACCAAGTTCATAGCGCATCGTTCTTACCATTTACAATACTGAAGGTGATAGGATATATGTTGTTATTTCCATCGACACACGTTGCTATTAACAACATACTTTTGTATTTCTCATGCAAATGGATACCCCATCAACAACAATTACTGGGCGGATGCAGTTTAGAAAACCCCTGATCCACGGACCAAGTGCCATGAAGACGTACTTAAAGTATTGTCTGTCTTCTATTTCAACCTCAAATATGATACCTGGATTTGCAAGCTTAAGTGCCTCGCCGTATGCCTTGACAACAGCATATGATCCTTCTGGTGACCCTCGTGCATACACCCTCGTGCAGGTGGGGTTGGAACATGGATGTTAGGTGTTGAAGAAGTTTGTCCATATCCATGTTCAGTATTGAATTGTGAAGTATATCTGGGTTCACTGTTCTGACCAAACCAAGCTTCACTTTGGTCATCCCCCAAGNTTGAATTGTGAAGTATATCTGGGTTCACTGTTCTGACCAAACCAAGCTTCACTTTGGTCATCCCCCAAGTTACATGGCTCAATATGATCATCAATTTAAGACATGGTATGAATTGGATTGAGTTAATCGGTTGGATTGCAATGTTGGTGTACTCCATGACTGTTCAGGTGTAACTGATACAAATAATGGCATTTAGGATGCCTCACTGCCTTCTAAAAAGAAGCTAAGATCTTCATCGTCGACTATGTCAATTGGGGGAGCCGGAACCAACAAATTGTAGCAACATTTGATATGTATATCAAACATATCTGGATCGATATTCAGTCATTGGTGCATCATTCTCACTAATTCACTGACTGTTATATCATTTTTGACTTTCAGATCTTTCATATGACCACCAACATAATTTCTTCCGGACTCATCCCAATCCCCACCAAATCGTACAAAGATGCGAAGTAGCGCCATTGATCTATAATTGGATAAACAAATCATTGATAAGTGAACGATCATGTATAAATTACTATGCGATCATGTATAAATTACTATGCGATCGTGTATAAATTACTATACGATCGTTTATAATTTACTAAATGATCGTATAGTAAATTATAAACGATTGTTTAGTAATATATGCAATGAGTATAATTATACACGATCGTTTAGTAATATATGCAATGAGTATAATTTACTACATGTATAATTTACTACACGATCATGTAGTAATTTATAAATGATCGTTTGGCATTAAATTACTACATGATTGATGCGTTGTAAATGTGATGCAATTATGGTGTATATTTTTGGTGATGAGTTATTCATTGCACATGTAAGTTTTCCTAGTAAAACCCAAGTATAAATCTCACTAGGTTTCCTGGTAAGTCCAAGGTCGAATGCAGGGACTACTGAGTTACTATGCGACAGTAAATGTGATTCCTTTGTAGTGGCAAAAACAAATAAGTTGGATAGTGTTTTGTTTTAAGTATATTTCCTATGCGACAGATTCGAGTAAAGAGTTGATGAAATCGAGAATTACAATGAGTATGCGATGAACGGGTTGAGAAGAGATTTAGCTAACACTTCTTAATATTGCGTTCAAGTTATGCGATCATGTTACACACACACAACAGTATGTCATCTCTCAATGCAATTGCCATAGTTCCTATTTCTAGGATGCATGTGATGTATACGATAATGTCGATAAGACTTATGTCTAAGCCTCTATTCCTATCTATGCGATGATGAATGATGCACACATACACAAGGTGACCGCATACTATCATATCCTATTTCTAGGGTGCATGCGATGCGTAATAGCAAACAAAACTTATGTCTAAGTTTCTATCTCTTACTTGTGTGGTTCTAATCTGACTCTCTTAAGCCTAGATTCTAACCCGACTCTCTCAAGTCTAGATTCTTTCTTTAGACTACTCTCTCAAGTATCTCTAAAGGGTGAATGATGCATACATATGACAAGATGATTGCATAAAGTGTAATCTTAGGTCATGCTAGCTAAGTACTTTTCAACCCATTCGGAAATTCAGCTACTCATGCGAAGTATGGAGAGATTGAACATAAGTTGAAATGAGATTTCCATTGTTTAGAGATTAAATGCAGAATACATAATAACAATAGAATGTAGAGATGAGAAGCCTAGTAGCAATGTCTTGCTTCCCGTGGCCTTTTACACTGTCTTTTCACTCCAACTTTGCCCAGAAGAATATCCTTGCTCTCGCAAGTGTTGGCCCTCTCTCCGTTTGTAGCGTTTCCCGACAGTCTTTCGAATTGTTCAGGAATGATTTCTCGACGTTTTCTTCTCTTTGCTCGTTTCCGTCTTCTAAGTATAAGAATAACTATGAACAGACTAACGACTATCTATTTTGTATATGATCTAACTTGTTAACCCTATTATAATGGTGGCCTCCGGTATTTATAGAGCTCAAGGTGAAGAATCTTTTCTCTCTAATGATTGCAATGATGGGCAGTCATTAAATCTTCTACTCTGATGGGTCGATTAATGGTCACTGAAAAGTTGAGTATACTTGCTACAGTGTGTTGTTAACGGCTTGTCAACTAAATTTGGATTTGACCGTCATCAGCTTTCCGTCCCATCATGATTTATTAAGCGTTCACCTTAATGCGTCGTCTTTATGCAGCCATCTTCTTGAGCAACTTCTCGCGACCGCATATGATTGCATGCCTTTGCGATCGCAATCTTTTAATGCGCGCAGACGCCTAATTCCTTGGATCACAATTTCCTTTGCGCCAATGCATTTTTCCTGCATAAAATAAGTAAATTAGCTACTTTTATGCAATGGGCGCATGCGATTGCAATTTTCTCGGTTTAGTGCTTTTGGACATGATTTTGTATATTTTTACCATCGCATTCCTTCATTGTTTTACTTATTTACGCTGTAATAACGTGCATTTCTACCCGTTATCAACGATGTTTATAATTTACTACACGATCGTGTATAATTTACTACACAATAGTTTATAATTTACTAAACGATCGTCTTGTAATTTATGAACGATCGTGTAGTAATTTATAAACGACCACATAGTAAACGATTGCATGGTAATTTACTAAAGGATCGCATAGTAAACGATTCCTTATATTATAAACGATCGCATAATAAATGATTCCTTAAGAATACACATTGCATATATCAATAAATGATCATTTATAATTTACTAAACGATCGTGTATAAATTACTACACGATCATTTATAATTTACTCTACGATCGTGTATAATTTACTACACGATCGTTTCTAAACGATTGTGTAGTAATTTAATGCTAAACGACACTTATTATGAAAGCGATCTGAGAGAAGAAATCGTACATTGAATGAAGGGCTGAAGAAACCATTGAAGGAAGAAGAAATGTGGACTGAATCCGATGATGAAAGCTATGAGAGAAAGCTATGAGAGAATCAGAAGATGTTGGGCTGAAACTCTAAGAGAAAGCTACGAGAGAACAATGAGAGAATTTTGTGGGGAGATCGACAACAGAAAGTGAATAATGAGAGAAACATTCCATTCTCTTTAGAATATTAGTTGGAAATAAATGTTTTGGTGGAATGTTGGTGGTGTATTGAATACACATTGAATGAAGGGCAAAAGAAATCGTAGAAGGAAGAAGAAATGTGGCGGTCTGAAGGCTTTTTAAAAACTAGGGGTAATTTTGATATTTCGCGTAGAGAAAATGTCAGTGGTAGAAAAGTTTTTAGAAAGAGGTCATTGGTAGAAAATTTTTTGGGTTTTGGGTCATTTTATGAAATTTTCCCATTTGGTCCTTAAGTTTTGAGTTTTGTTTCAATTTAGTCTCTAAGTTTCAAAATGTTATAATTTTACCATTAGATTTGAGTTTTGTTTCAATTTGGTCCTTGGGTCTCAATATTTTACATTTTTTAAATCAATTTTTTATTAAGTACTCACTTTCAATCATTGACATCAATTTCTATTAATTAATTAAAATTAATTATGAAGTGATATTTTGAATTTAATTTTAAAAGTGATAAAAATAGTGAAACTTAATTAATTATACTTCTTTTTAATGACTTTTAATTTATTAACATAAATTAATACTAAAGGCAGAATATGAGTATTTAGTGAATAATCGAGGTTAAAAGTGTAAATCATGAAACATATGGACCAAATTGAAGCAAAACTTAAATGTCAAAGATAAAATTGTAACATTTTGAAACTTAGAGACTAAATTGAAACCAAACTCAAAAGTTAAGAATTAAATATGTAACATTTTGAAATTTAGGGACTACATAGGAACTAGACGAAAAACCTAGGGGCCAAAAAGATATTTTTCCCTAATATAAATTAAAGATGAAAAAGAAATTAGTTGGTTGAGAGAGAGAATATTTTTTTAATAAAAGAAAAGAGAAAATTTTGTTTTTAAATTTATGTGGGACCCATTTAAAAATTATAATAAAAATGCCACATGTTACTCATTAAATGGAGGAGGTAGAAAAGATTTAGTAGGACTAGAAATTTTGTTGAATGACTCAATTCTAAAATATTAATGAAAATTAACCTTATGCTTATATCATAGAGTACTCCACCACTCCATCACCAGGTTTCATATTTTAATTTTTATTCACCAATTGGCCGTTGTTGATGTTGGGATTGATGTCCTAAATCTCTCTCGTATTCCCGTAGTTTGTAAACTCTGTAAATAAATTGTAATTTTATGTGCTTGTACATAAAATACATGTGTTTCTTTTTATGTAATTTAAACATGTATGTAGAGACATACAGGTAAATCATGTTTAAATGATAACCTGAACGGTCTATAGTAGATGGATAAGGCTGGGTACCTTATCCCGGTGACACTATAAATACGACCTACTTTATAATTGTTGCAAGTGTTGTAAAATACTATAAATGATTTGATCCTAATCATTCATGTAGAGACGTGTGAGCGGGGGTATCCTGTACAAAGAGTTTGTATATGTTGGGGTTAATGCCCTAAATCTCGTAGAGTCCTATAGTTTGTAATTGTAATGTACAAACATCTTATTTATTTAATAAAATATATGTTGTTTTATTTCAATTTTAGTTGTATCAACCACAAACCAATAAAATAAGATCCAAGGTTATCTTGTAGCTTAAACATGTATGTAGAGGCATATGGGTAGATCATATTTAAGTGATAACCTAAATGGTTTGTAGTAGATGGATAAAGCTGGATACCTTATTCTAGTGACACTACGAGTATGACCCGCTTTGTAGATGTTACAATTGTTGTAAAGTACTACAAATGATCTGATCCTGATCATTCATGTGGAGACATGCGAGCGGAGATATTCTATACAAAGGAGTTTGTATGAGATCGGACCACGAAATGACTAGTCTCATTATATAACATTGTTCATAATATAGACTTACATTTCACCAAGATGACCATAAGTAACATGACTTGAATCCTGAGTGAGTTGTGAACGAACCTATGAAGGCGGTCCTTTGATTTGTATGTGTGAGAGTGGCCAAATCGCCGACTCAACAAGTCTACCATTTTGGGGATTCGTTTGATTAGGAAGTTGGGAACACAGCTACACAAGAAGGAATTCACTCCTTCCCCAACATCGGGGTAAATAGATAAATTGCTCCCTTAAGGGCTGATTCCGGGATTTGAATAATATGACGCCACACCCTCTCCTGGCCCGAGAGGGGTTTGGTCTTAGTTGGAGTATGATTTATTGTTTATTAGAGGAATCAGTGGTATTTAAGGAGTTAGATGTAACTATAGGGGCAAAACGGTATTTTTGGCCCAGCTATACTTACGAGCAATTTGTGAAGGGTCATCGCATTATTGACTGGTTATATCCAATGGACACATAAATATATCTAGAATGCGAAGAGTACAACTATTGTTCTTTAGTGGAATGCCCGACAATTAACGGATGACAATTAATTTAATTAATTATTCACGTACCATTAGAGCTTCAAGCTACAGGTCCATTAGGCCCCCTCTGTAGCTCAACGAAAATTAATGAGAATCAATTTTTTTTATTAATTTGAATTGTTCAAATTAATTAAGGTAATTAATTATATGTGATGTAATTAATTTAATCTAATTATATATGATATAATTACTATAATGTATTTGATACATTATAATATAAAGTTTATTTGAGAGGAAATAAATATTTGGATATGATTCAAATATTAATTATATGAATTTTATTCATATAATTAATTTTAATATAAATGGAGAATTTATATTAAATGTCATTGATGAAAGAATAGAAATTATAGGTTATATTGTATTTGATACAATATAGAAAATATAGATAATGTGTTATATTTGATATAACATATAGTTTAATATATATTATATGATAAGCTAGTTATCATATAAATATATATTAAATTGATTTATGAAAATATATTAAATAAATTTAATTTATTTTAAAAATCATTTTGGGAGGGAGTTGTAACCCTCTCCCCCTTTTTTCTCTCTAATACGTGATAGTGGGGTAGAGGAGAGTAGTTCTTCTTCTTCTTCCTGGTGTGGTTTCACAAAAACGTGACATATCCACAGAAAAGTTTCCAGACAATTTGAATCGCATGACTTCCTTTCATCACTCTCAAAATCTCTCTCTTCTAGAATAGCTAGAGCCCACAAAACTCTTAGATTCTCACCTAGAGAATATAGAGGTAACATTCATGGTGGTGTCCTCATTGATGGTTAGAGGGTTCAAGATTGTACATGACAAGATTCAAAGAAAGAATCTCATGAAGAAGAGTTTTTCAAGGGTAAAGTTTCTTAAGCCCATTTTCTACTCTGTGATCTTTGTTTAAAAGCATGCTGCAATTATCTTTTAAATGCATAATCTATATGTATTTGCTGTAAAATTTATGTTCTATAAATTTTGGATTTGAGTTTGATCCCATGTTCCGCTTAAGGACCTTCAATGGTTTCTTCAATTGGTATCAAAGTCAGGTTTCTAGCCCAAAATTTTCCAAAAAGGTTTCTAGCCCAAAATTTTCCAAAAATTTCGAATTAATTTTACAATGTCTGGTGGGATTTTGCATTCTGTAATTCATGTGAAGAATGTTCTGTGGAATGTATAATTTTGCAATTATGAATTTTTTTTGAGATTGGGCATTTAGTTTACTGTTTTCTTTTTACAAAATTGGTTTGTAAGGGCCCATGCTTTGGGGCGTTTAAATAGATTGAGTCTATATTTAAATTTTTGAGCCACTCGTGCTGCTCTCAGTGTGCTTTCTAGGGAAACGAAGTCCAATTTGGAAGAAGAAGAAAGATCGTTTGATCGTTACTGGGCGATGATTGCTATGCGATGACACTAAGCGTGAGTTTCTATGCGATAGCACTGTGCGATTGTTGTTATGCGATAGTGTTGGAGTTGATGCCCTAAAGTCTCGTGTACTGTAGTTTGTAAACAGTTTGTACGAACGCTTGTGTTGTTAATATTTACTTCACATCTTGTATTTTTGCTCATTTACTTGTTTTATTTGCTTTACTACAAACCAATAAACATAAAATCCCTGGTTATCTATATGTGACTCAAGCATGTATGTGGTGACATACAAGTAGATCATGTCTTGAGTGATAACAAAAATGGTCTGTAGTATATGGATATAGGAGGGAAACCTTATCCTGGTAACGCTACGGATGCGGCCCGCTTTGTGAAATGGTCACAAGTGTTGTGACTTGTCATAGATTGTTGATCCCGATCATTCGTGTTGGGGATATGCGAACAAGGGCGTCCTATAAAAGAGTTTGTATAAGACCTGACCACGAAGTGTTAACATCTCGTTATATAACACCGTTTATGATGAGACTTCACTTCACTAGGATGACCATAGGTACATGACCTCAATCCTGAGCGAGTTGGGAACTCCTGCCATTGAGGGCGGTCCTTTGATTTGTATGGGTGCAAATGGCCTGGTCGCCGATTCAAACTACTATTTTGGGGATTTGTCTGATTTAGGAGTTGGAAACTCAGCTATACAAGATGAAATTCACTCCTTCCCCGAGGTAAGGGTAAGTAGATATATAGCTCCCTTAAGGGCTGATTCTGAGGCTTGAACGATGTGTGCCACACACCTTCTCTTGGCTCGAGAGGTGTTTACACATTAAGTAGGGGACTATGTTGTATTGTTCATTAGAGGAATCAATGGTACTTAAAGAGTGAGATGTAACTATAGGGGCAAAACGGTAATTTGGCCCAGCTATACTTACAAACATCTGTGAAGGGTCATCGTACTCATGATTGGTTATATACGATGGATACAGAAATATATTTGTGGTAAGAAGAGTTCAACTGTTGGTCTTTAGTGGAATGCCTGACAATTAACGGATGGTGAATCTTGTGGCTAAAGAGTTTAGTCAGCTATTCACGGACCGTTAGAGCTTCGAGCCACAGGTGAAGGATCTCGTATCTAAGAGTTCCATGAGCGCATTTGGATCGCTCCGATCTCATAGTGACCGAAATACATATTATACATTCATTACATACAGTTATGCAAACAAAACTTAATTAATGGCATGCTAAGACAAAGATATAACAAGGGAAAAAGTGTCATACCAGTTGAAGACGTTCTTCACACTTCGGCACTCCAAGCAGCGGAACCCTCCAAGCGATCTACCAAAGCCCAGAAGTAGCATCAACAACAGCAGCACGAACAACCGCACGAACATGAACGTCGCGGGGACGACACCACAACTAAAGAGCCCCGGGTATTCTCAGAGTGAAAATCCAAAGGGTGGTCTTTGGTGAATTTGGTAAAGGAAGGATGAAAGACGAATCGTGTAGGTGATAAGCAAGTGGGAGGGAAAAAGACGCTATCGTATAGCAAAAATGCTTATCGTTAGGAGAAGCTACATGATCGTGTAGAATTTACTGAACGATCGTTTAGGAAATGGTACACGATCGTTTAGTAAAAACGGCATACTATACAATCATTTAGAGAAGCTATGCGATCGTGTAGGTGATAGTGTGCGATCGTTTAGGCACTAGGGAGACGATCGTTTAGACGAAGAATGCTATCGTATAGTCTCTCGATTTTCTTAAGCGATCGCTTAGAATTCTACCAACGCGCACCTGCGATTTCTTTTGGACGATTGACGGACCACCGGTTCAAAATGAAAACATTTTTCATTTTAATTCATCGGTTACAATAACCGACGGATCCCATTAACCCACGTTCAGACGTGGAATTTGGCTTAATTATCATATAATTAATCATTTAATTAATTAATAAATATAATCATATTATATTTTTAACCTATAGTTTGATATCACATATCTACTATAGTATTTTCTCCTTTACTTGGTATAAATCATATTTATATCTAATTTCCTCCAAAATAATGTATCTCATACATTTAGCCAATTACATCATATATAATTAACCAGTCCAATTATGTCATATATGATCGAACCTCCTCTTGTCAATTTGAACATTTCAAATTAACCCAAACACTGGTTCTCGAATTTATCCAAGCTACTCAGGGGACCTAATGGACCTGTGGCTCGAAGCTCCAACGGTCCGTGAATAGCTGACTAAACTTTTTAGCCACGAGATCCACCATCTGTTAATTGTCAGGCATTCCACTAAAGACCAACAACTAAACTTTTCTTACCACAAATATATTTCTGTGTCCATCAGATATAACCAATCATGATTACGATGACCCTTCACAGATGCTCGTAAGTACAGTTGGGCCAAATTATCGTTTTGCCCTTATAGTTACATCTCACTCTTTAAGTACCACTGATTCCTCTAATGAACAATACAACATAGTCCTACTATGTGTGAACACCTCTTGGGCCAAGAGAAGGTGTGTGGCGCCACATCGTTCAAGCCCCAAAATCAGCCCTTAAGGGAGCTATCTATCTACTTACCCCTGCCTCGGGGAAGGTGTGAATTCCATCTTGTGTAGTTGAGTTCCCAGCTCCCAAATCAGACAAATCCCCAAATCAGTAGTTTGATCGGCCACCTGGCCACTACGCCCCACCATACAAATCAAAGGATCACCCTCAATGGCAGGAAGTTCCCAACTCGCTCAGAGATTGAGGTCATGTTACCTATGGTCATCCTAGTGAAGTGAAGTCTCTATCATGAACGGTGTTATATAACGAGACGTTAACACTTCGTGGTCAGGTCAAATACAAACTCTTTGTATAGGACGCCCTCACTTGCATGTCCCCAACTTGAATGATCAGGATCAGACTATCTGTGACAAGTCACAACACTTACATTTCACAAAGTGGGCTGCATCCGTAGCATTACTAGGATAAGGTTTCCCTCCTATATCCATATACTACACCCATTTTGGCTATCACTCAAGACATGATCCACTTGTATGTCACCACATATATGCTTGAATCACATACAGATAACTAGGGATTTTATGTTTATTGGTTTATGGTAAAGCAAATAAAACAAGTAAACGAGCAATAATACAAGATGTGAAGTAAATATCATATATTAAAACAAACAAGCGTTCGTATAAACTATTTACAAACTACAGGACACGAGACTTTGGCATCAACCCCAACAATCCATTAGGTCCTTAGCTTGGATAAAGTCGAAAACCAGTGTTTGGTTAATTTGAAATGTTCAAATTGACAAGAGGAAGTTTGATTATATATGAATATAATTGGACTAGTTAATTATATATGATATAATTGGATAAATGTATGAGATACATTATTATGGAGAAAATTAGATATAAATATGATTTATATCAAGTAGAGGAGAAAATACTATAGTAGATATGTGAATATCAAACTATAGGTTAAAAATATAATATGATTATAATTTATTAATTAATTAGTTGATTAATTATATGATAATTAATCTAAAAATTTCGACGTTCGGACGTGGGTTAGTGGGATCTGTCGGTTATTGTAACCGATGAATTAAAATGAAAAATGTTTCAATTTTGAATCGTCCGTTGTTCGATCGCCCAAAAAGATCGCAGGCGTGCGTTGGTAGAATTCAACGATTGCTTAAGAAAATCGAAGAGACTATGCGATAGCACTCTCCGTGTAACGACTCGACTCCCTAGGACTTAAGTTAGGCCGTTACTAAAATACATGCATGCATGGAACTTAAAACGACACCCCTTTTAGGATGAAATAAATGCTAAATAGGATAAGGTGAGTTAAAAAAGTCCTTTATTAAATGCAAATGTTAAAAACAATAATAGGGTACCCTAAAATCATAAAGGTTAATAAATTACATTATGAAAAATAATCTTAATAATAATTTTCAAAACACTTCAACTAAACATTAAGAAAACATGAAAAGAATCTTAAATCTCATGATTGCGGAAGCGTAAAAAACTAGTCCCAGTGGCTCAATTCACAAATTCCGCTTATCCCATCGCCGGTGCATCTCTACCTTTATCTGAAACAACAACAATAAAAGAATGAAGTATAAAATACTTACAGTAAGTAATCCCCACTACTGAGTCAGGCTGGGCATCTATGTCTTTCTAGATACCCATCTCTGGTGAAATATATAAACTGCTCTAGTCCTCATGGGACACACATATGCACATGAAACAAGAAGGAGACTGAGTCCTTACCATACTGTATGTTAAACATGCCCACTACCTCTGGTGAATCCCGAAGGAAACACAAAATCTAATAGGCATCTAACTAAATCAGTAAGGACATTTGCACAGTCTCAACATCATAATTCATCACTGTACGGATCTATGACATACATATAAACCTCACATTCATTGCTCAATACAACATACACATATACCTCAACATCATGGTTCTACAACAATACATGTATACCTCAAACATCATCAGATCAAAAACAACTGGAAGACACATACCATCTCATACCTAAGCATTCAAGTGTCTATGTGCATAATAAATAATTCGGATCTCGTAACAGAATATACTTTAATCATGTTATACTATCAATCTTTCATGCTGTCATCTACACTAACCTTTATTTATCATGCTAGCATACATCCAATGCTTGGCCTGTGGGCAGTTCCAGTAGTAAGATTACTTACCTTAATTGAAAATCCACAGATAAAATCAGACAACCAAATGATGACAGTAGTTTAAAGTAACAACCCTAACATACGAATACAACTATTAAATTTTAGTCCAACAATAATTACGAAACCTCATATTCAAATTCAAACTACCCAAAAGCTTACCCCAAGAACCTGATCAACAACCACTCCCAAAATCTCGACTCAAATCTCCTTCTAACAGATTCTAATTCCAACGAACGACAACTTAGAACCTTCAAAACATGAATTAAATGATTATTTAATCCAATAATCAATGGGTGCCAAAAATCCTTCAAGAAATCCATCTCATAACATTGACTTACCTAAATCCAAGATCTGTTCAAAACCAAGAGTCGGCGGCAGAAACTGGAGTTGAATGGCGGCCCCGTGACAGATCCTCGAGCAGCCCCTTGGACAGATCTATGGCGGCAGACCAACGTCGTGGGGGTTTTTAGGGCTAGACAGAGGAGTGGCGCGCGGCTGCGAACGACGGCTCCTTCGATTTGGGCTCGAAGCAGGCGGTGGCGACTCAGACGGACGGATCCTTCGGCTGGCGAGATCGGTGCGACTCCGGACGGCTCTTCGGCTGGGCGAGATTTGTGCAACTTAGACGAACGGACAGAGGAGGGTATGGGGGAGTTCGCACAGCGCGGTCTGTGGTGACGAAGGGAGAATCGGCAGCACAATGGACGATTGGAGTTTAGGTAATGAGGGAGGCGCGACAGAAGAGATAACAACGAGGGTGGGGGTTCCTTTTTTGCGAGAGGAAAAAGAAGATGTTTGGTTTTTTAAAAAAGAATAATAATAATAATTAATAACAAACAACTAAAAATAAAATAGTAATAATTATATTTAATTCATTTCTTTATTCCACTTTATACTATTAAATTTATTTCCTTTTCAAAATAAAATTAATTCATGTCATTAATTTTCAAATTGAATTTCAAATTAATAATTTTCATGCCAAACTTAAATTCCCGTACTTTATACTTAAGTCCAAATTCCAAAAATGCCCTCCAACTAATAACAATTACTAAATTTCTAAATAATAAGTTACTGAAATTAATTATTACTAAAAAAATGTACGAGGTGTCATATTCCGCTAAACGATCGTCTTCCTCGCGCCTAAACGATCACACACTGTCGCCTACACGATCGCATAGCTTTCTCTAAACGATCGTATAGTGTGCCGATTTAGCTAAACAATCGTATACCTTTTTCTAAACGATCGTTCAGTAAATCCTACACGATCGTGTAGCTCCTCCAAACGATAAGCATTTCTGCTATGCGATAGCGTCTTTTTCCTTCCCACTTGCTTATCGCCTATCGATTCGTCTTTCCTCCTTCTTCTACCAAATTACCAAAGACCACCCTTTGGGTTTTCACTCCGAGAATACCCGGGCTCTTTAGTGGTGGTGTCGTCCCCGTTGTGGTCGTGTGTTCGCGCTTGTTCGTGCTGGCTGCATCGACGCTTCCACTCGGCGTTGGCAGATTACGTGGAGGTTTTCGCTGCGTTGGAGTTCCGAAGTGTGAAGAATTATCTTCAACTGGTATGAAACTCTCTCCTTGTTATTTATCTTGTTCTTAGCATGCTGATAATTAGTGTTGTTTGCATAACTGTATGTAATGAACGTATAATATGTATTTTGATCACTATGAGATCGAAGCGATCCAAATGCGCTCATGGAACTCATAGATACAAGATCCTTCAGATAGCACTGTGCGATTGTTACTATGCGATAGCATTATGCTATCGTTGCTATGGGATAGCATTGTGCGATCGTTGTTATGCAATAGCTCTGTGCGATCGGTTATGCGATAACACTATACGACCATTGCTAAGCGTGGCATTGGATGATCATTGCTATAGGGCTGGCAACGGGGTCGGGACGGGGCGGGGGGGGGCGTCCCCATCCCCGGTCCTGTGGGTGAAATTCCCTCCTTCATCCCGCCCCCTCCCCGCCATTTGAAGGCGGGGGCGGGGATTTCCCATCGGGGAAACAAGGTCCCTGCGGGGCTCCATTCCCCGTTTCCCCATGGGGATTCCCCTACTAATTCCTCGCAGGGATTTCCTATTTTTTCAATTAAAATTTGGACTTGACTTTTGGGCTTAGATTTAGAATTTAGATATTTAATATTGGGCTCCACAACACTATAAGTCTATTCATTATAAACATACATATAAATAAGTTATTTTATATATTTATAAAATATTAAAAATATAAATATATCAAATCGTGGTCAGGGTCAGGGTGGGGATACCGTCCCCGTCCCCGGATGGGGCCCCAAAAAATTTCTCTGGTTTGACCCCATCCCCGGTCAAATTGCGATTCCCTGCCCCTACCCCGTAGGGAATTTTGCCAACCCTAGTTGCTATGCGTTGGATATGGGCGAACATTGTTGGACGGTTCAGATCTAGCGATTCAAAACCCGGTCACTTGTTTTGAATCGGCTGGCTCTTAATTTGTATATATTAGTTTTTTTTTTCTTAGATGTCCAATCCTGGTCCATTATTTGCCTTTAAATTATGCATGTGATGTATGATTTATTATATATCATATTGTATGCCATATAGCATGAAATTAAATGCATAACCTGTGGTGGGATTTTATGCTACAATATATGTTAATTTCATGCATAGGTTATACATTTAATTTCATGCATCATTTATATTATAAATGTTATAATATATGTTTAGATGCATGATTTAATTTTATGGCATGCTCATACATCATATTGTATAAATGTTATAATATATGTATGCATGCATTAATAACATATATATGCATTATTTATATTATAAGCTGTAGGGAGCCGAGGAGCAAAGCTGTAGATAAGATCGAAGAAGAGTTATAATATATAGTATGAATGTATGTTTAAAGTATGTTATTAATAATTTCATTACTTTAGTATATAATTGTTATGTATGTTAGTAATGAAATGAAATTGCATGAAGCATGTCACCACTTTAGGGTAATTTATAATTGTCATAAAATTACCTAAGTATGCTTTACTTACAATGTACAGTTTTAATTTATTTCATTTGCTAATAATTGTTATAACAAAAATGAAATTAGAAATTAAAATTAATAAATCAGAATTGCAAGCAAACCTTAGGTTAAATTCATTTTTTAAAATAGTTTTAAAATATGAATCATATAGACCTAATATCACTTTTCTAATGAGATTAGAAATTTTTAAGTTTAATATTTTAATTGGTTTAATAGGATTAAATTGATTCTTAATTAAAAAGTTAAATTTGTAACAAATGTATCTATAAGGGACCTTTTGTCTAAAGTTTGTTTTGTCTAGGCCGAGGTGTTAAGTTGACGGAAACGTAACACCTCTACCTGGAAAGGTGAATTAGATAGATTTGTTATAAACATGCAATGTTTAATTAAAGTTTATTAAAATGTTTAATAAACATTAATCAAAATTGTTTACCTATCCAAAGTAAGTATTATTTTTTAGCAAATTAAACAAACACTTAGTTAAAATCAATAGCCGGATTTTTCTAAGTTAATTACCTTAGATAAAATGCTCAGTGGAAGAAAAATGAGATATATGATGCTTCATTTTTCCTCTTCACGTTTCTCACTAAAAGTTCACAGCGTGAGATCTATCTTGGCCTCGAGGCACCTTGAGTGTCCCCCTACAGATGGTGTTTGTATAGATTAATACCAATGTAAATGGAGAGAGTGTTTATAATAAGTGGGAGGGGGCCAAGTGTCAACTCATCTCTCGGTCTCTCTCATTAGTTCGAAGTAAAGTTTTATGTTCAGCCTCGTGTCACCTTGAGTGTCCCCCTACGGATGGAATTTTGCATGATGCTTTATTCAAACTCCATAAATGGATAATGGTTACTTTAGTTTTTGTCCCAATCGGTTTTTCTCTACAGTTTACTCATTAGGGTGGAACTCTAGAATCTAAAATGAGGGGTTACACTTACAAGAAATTTTAAGCGAGTTTAACTATTTCTAGATCGAACAATGGTGACTGATAGTTACAGTAACAAGAAGATGTTTTGTCTATCGGTTGAGATAATCTCATTTCAGTGAAGGGGCACTTGATCACCCTACGGTGGCTTTCGTTTTGTCTCACTGAAGCATCGTTGCAAAATAGATGTCACTTAGGGTACATTAGATTATTTTGTTAAAAATTGATTGGTTTGTATTAAGTGGTTTATTACAAATAGACTAATGTAAATAATTTGTATGGTTTTAGCAAATTATTTCAATATGACTTCTGCAACGCTTAATTTACTTACAGTTGACAAATTAACGGGCGAAAATTATACTTCTTAGAAAAATACAATTAACACAATCTTAATCATTGATGACTTCCATTTTTTCCTAATGGAGGATTGTCCTCCTATTTCAACTCTAAATGTTGCTCAAAATGTTCAAGAAGCATACAAGCGATGGACACGAGAAAACGAAAAGGCACGAGCATACATCTTGGCAAGTCTTTTTGAAGTCTTGGCCAAGAATCATGAGACCATACTCATGACTCGTGAGATAATAGAGTCCCTGAAGGGAATGTTTGAACAACTGTCCACACAACTCAAGCACGAAGCTATCAAACACATCTTCAATGTTCATATGCAAGAAGGGACATTTATTTGAGAACATGTTCTCAACATGATGATCCACTTCAATGTGGTGGAAATGAATGAATCTGTCATCGATGAAGCCATTCAAGTTAGCTTCATTCTAGAATCTTTACCTGAAAGTCTCCTACAGTTCTGTAGCAATGCTGTTATGAATAAGATTGACTACAACTTGACCACCCCACTCAACGAGCTACAGACCTTCCAGTTCTTAATGAAAACCAAGAAAAGAATGATGAAGAAAATGTTGCTTCATCCTTTAAGAAATTCCATAGAGGTTCGACCTCTGGGAAAAAGTCTGTGCCTTCTTCTTCCAGCACCAAAATGTGGAAGAAGAATAAAGCTGAAAAGGGGAAAGCTAACCCACCAGCTACTGTCCAAAAGCGATAAGAAAGCCAAGGTTGTAAAGGGAATTTGTTTCCATTGTAACCAGGAGGGACACTAGAAGAGGAATTGTCCCAAATACTTGGCGAAAAAGAAGAAGGCCAAACAAGGTAAATATGATTTACTTGTTTTGGAAACCTATTTAGTAGAGAATGATGATCCAGCCTAGATAATTGATTTGGGTGCCACTAACCATGTTTGTTCTTCATTTTAGGGAATTAGTTCTTGGCGACAAGAAGCTGGGGAGATGATGATGCAGGTTGGAACTGGGCACTTCGTCTCAGCTACAATAGTGTGAGGACTTCAACTTTGTTTACAGAAATCATATGTTATATTAGATAATGTATTCTTTGTTCCAAGTTTGAAAATGAACCTTATTTCTATAAAATGCCTTTTAGAACAAAATTATACTATTTCTTTTAATATAAATAAAATTTTAAAAATGGTGTATATATTTGTTATACACATCTCGAAGATAATCTTTATGTGTTAAGATCGTTAGCAACTAAATTCCTCCTTAACACTGAAATGTTTAAAACTGCAGTAACTCAAAATAAAAGACTTAGAAATTCTTCTGAAGAAAATGCCCAACTTTGGCACCTGAGATTAAGACACATCAATCTCAATAGGATTGAGAGGTTGGTGAAGATGGACTTCTGAATGGACTTCTAAGAGAGTTAGAAGAAAATTCTTTACCGATGTGTGAGTCATTCCTTGAAGGCAAAATAACTAAAAGATCTTTTACTAGAAAGGATCACAAGGCTAAAGAACCCTTAGAGCTAGTACATTCAGACCTTTGTGGTCCAATGAATGTAAAAGCAAGATGAGGGTTTGAATATTTCATTACATTTACTAATGATTATTCAAGATATGGATACATTTATTTGATGCAACATAAATCTGAATCCTTAGAAAAGTTCAAAAAGTTTATGGCCGAAGTTGAAAATGCATTGAATAGAACAATTAAGACATTTCGATCTGATCGAGGTGGAGAGTTTTTGGATCTTACATTCCATAACTATTTGATAGAGCATGAAATTGTATCCTAACTCTCAGCACCTGGTACACCTCAGCAAATGGTGTATCAGAAAGGAAAAATTGAACCTAGTTGGATATGGTTCGGTCTATGATGAGTTACGATTCCTTATCTAATTCATTTTGGAGTCTTGCAATATAGACTGCAACATATATTTTGAACTGTGTTCCATCAAAGAGTGTTACGAGAACACCTTTGGAGTTATGGAATGGTCATAAAGCTAGTTTATGTCATTTTAGAATATGAGGTTGCCCAACATATGTGTTTGAGGCAAATCCTAAAAAATCAGAACCTTGTTTAAAACTGTGCCTATTTGTAGGCTACCCAAAGGAACGAGAGGTGATTACTTCTTCGACCCTAAGTAAAATAAAGTGTTTGTGTCGACAAATGCTACTTTTTTAGAAGAAAACCACATAAGGGAGCACATGCCCTGCAGTAAAATTGTGTTGCATGAAATTTCCAAAGAAACTATTGAAACTTCAACAAGAGTTGTTGAAGAACCCAAAACCTCAACAATAATTGTTGAAGTTGGATCATCTAGTAGATCAAATCCACCTCAAGTATTGAGGAAGCCTCGACGTAGTGGGAGGGTTGCGAACCCATCTATCTATTATATGGTTTAACAAAAATCCTAGCTATGGTAGCCGACGGAGATGTTGAGGATCCATTGTCTTACAAGAAGAAAATAGATGATATTGATAAAGATGAGTGGATCAAAGTTATGGATCTCGAAATGAAGTCGATGTACTTCAATTCAGTTTGGGATCTTGTAGATCAACCTGTTGGAGTTAAACCTATAGGTTGTAAATGGATCTACAAGAGAAAATGGGGTGCTGATAGGAAGGTACAAACCTTCAAAACTAGACTAGTGGAAAAGGGTTATACCCAAGTTGAGGGAGTAAACCATGAGGAGACTTTCTCATCTGTTGCCATGCTAAAGTCTATCTGGATCCTCCTGTCCATTACCTCATATTATGACTGAGATTTGGTAAATGGACGTAAAGATTTCCTTTCTGAATGGCAATCTTGAGGAGACCATTTATATGAAGCAGCCCGAGGGATTCATAACCCAAGGTCAAGAGCAAAAAGTTTGCAGGCTTAATCGGTCCATTTATGGACTGAATCAGGCTTCTCAATCTTGGAACATAAGGTTTATCACTGCAATAAAATCTTATGGTTTTGATCAGAATGTTTGATCAGAATGTTGATGAGTCTTGTGTATATAAGATAATCATTAATAGTTCAATAGCTTTTGTAGTGTTGTATGTAGACGACATCCTACTCATTGGGAATGATGTAGGTCTACTGACTGAAGTTAAGAATTGGCTAGCGACCCAATTCCAAATGAAATATTTAGGAGATGCTCAGTTTGTTTTGGGGATTCAGATCTTTAGAGATCGAAAGAACAAAATGCTAGCTCCATCTCAAGCATCATACATTAAAAAATGCTTGTCAAGTATTCGATGTAGAACTTCAAGAGAAGTTTACTACCTTTCAAGCATGGAATTATATTGTCTAAGGAACAGTGTCCTAAGACACCTCAAGAGGTTGAGGAAATGAGATAGATCCCCTATGTATCGGTTGTTGGCAGCCTGATGTATATGATGTTATGTACTAGACTTGACATCTGCTATACGGTGGGGATAGTTAGTAGATATTAGTCTAATCCAGGATATGATAACTAGACCGCTGTTAAGAAAATCCTCAAGTATCTACGGAGAACGAGGGACTACATGCTCGTGTATAATTCTAAGGATTTGATCCTTATAGGATACACAAACTCTGATTTTTAAACTGATAAGGATTCTAGGAAATCCACATCAGGGTCAGTGTTCACTCTTAACGGAGGGGCAGTTGTCTGGAGGAGTGCCAAGCAGAGGTACATTGCTGACTCCACCATGGAGGCTGAATACGTAGCGGCTTGTGAAGCTGCTAAGGAAGTTTTTTGGCTCAGAAAATTTTTGACAGATCTAGAAGTCGTTCTAGACATGTCAATGCCCATTACACTTTATTGTGATAATAGTAGTGTTGTGGCTAATTTTCGAGAGCCTAGGAGACACAAGCGTGGAAAGCATATAGAGTGGAAGTATCATGCCATCCGAGAGCATATAGCTTTAGAGCATAACGTTGTTGATCCGTTTACAAAGGCCCTCACAGCTAAGGTGTTTGAGGGTCACCTGTAGAGTATGGGTCTGTGGGACAGGCCACGTTTAGATTAGGGCAAGGGGGAGATTTGTATTGGGCGTGTTATGCCCTAGTTTATTGTTTGTGTACTTTGTATATTAGTTTGACTTATATATTGTACACCCTACAAGCTTTAGATCAAGTGGGATATTGTTGGGGTTGATGCCCTAAATCTCGTAGGGTTCTATAGTTTGTAATTGTAATATACAAACATCTTACTTATTTAATAAAATATATGGTGTTTTATTTCAATTTTAGTTGCATTAACCACAAATCAATAAGCCAAGATCTAAGGTCATCTTGTAGCTTAAACATATATGTAGAGACATACAGGTGGATCATGTTTAAGTGATAACCTAAATGGTCTATAGTAGATGGATGAGGCTGATTACTTATCCTGGTGATATTACAAGTATGACTCGCTTTGTAGATGTTACAATTGTTGTAAAGTGCTACAAATGATCTGATCCTGATCATTTATGTGGAGACATGTGAGTGAGAATATTCTATACAAAGGAGTTTATATAAGACTGGATCACAAAATGATTAGTTTCATTATATAATGTCGTTCATAATAGAGACTTACATTTCATCAGGATGACCATAAGTAACATGACTTGAATCATGAGTGAGTTATGAACTTCTGCCTATGAAGGCAGTCCTTTGATTTGTATGGGTGAGAGTGACTAGATCGCCCCAAGCTACCATTTTAGGGATTTTTTTTTATTGAAGAGTTGGGAACACAGCTATATAAGAAGGAATTTACTCATTCCCCAACGTCGGGGTAAGTAGATAAATTGCTCCCTTAAGGGCTGATTCTAGGGCTTGCACAATGTGGTGCCAACCCTCTTGTGGGCCGAGAGGGGTTTGGTCATAGTTGTACTATGATTTATTGTTCATTAGAGAAATCAATGGTATTTAAGAAGTTAGATGTAACTATAGAGGCAAAACAATATTTTTGGCTCAATTGTACTTACGAGCAATTTGTAAAGAGTCATCGTAGTGTTAACTGGTTATATCCAATAGACACAGAAATATATTTGTAGTGTGAAGAGTGTAACTATTGGTCTTTAGTGGAGTGTCCGATAGTTAACGGATGGTGATTAATTTAAATAAAGGAGTTTAATTAATTATTCACGTACCGTTGGAGCTTTAAGCTACAAGTCCATGAGGTACCCTTTGTAGCTCAACGGGAATTAATGAGAATCAATTTTTGGATTAATTTGAATTGTTCAAATTAATTGAGAGAATTAATTATATGTGATGTAATTAATTTAATCTAATTATATATGATATAATTATTATAATGTATTTGATATAATATAAAGTTTATTTGAGAGGAAATAAATATTTGAATATAATTCAAATATTAATTATATGAATTTGATTCATATAATTAATCTTAATATAAATGGGACTTATATTAAATGTCATTGGTGAGAGAATAGAAACTATAGGTTATATTGTAGTGATACAATCTATAAAATATAGGTTATGTATTATGTTTGATATAATATATAGTTTAATATATATTATATGAAAAGGTTGTTATCATATGAATATATATTAAATTGGTTTATGAAAATAAATTATTTTATTTTATTTTATTTTAAAAATCATTTTGGGAGGGAGTTGTAATGCCCTCCCCTATTTTCTCTTTAATACGTGATGATGGGGTAAGGGAGAGTAGTTCTTCTTCTTCCTTGTGTGGTTTCATAAAAACATGACAGATCCACATAAGTTTTGAGACAATCTGAATTGCATGACTTTCTTTCATCACTCTCAAAATCCTTCTCTTCCAAAATAGTGAGAGCCCACAAAACTTCTGGATTCTCACCTAAAGAATACAGAGGTAATATTCGTAGTGATGTCCTCATTGTTAGTTAGAGCTTTCGAGATTTTACGTGATAAGATTCGAAGAAGGAATCTCGTGAAAAAGGATTCTTCAAGGATAAGGTTTATTAAACCCATTTTCTATTATGTTTTCTTAAACCCATTTTCTATTATATAATCTTTGTTTTAAAGCATGCTGCTATTATCTTTTAAATGCATAATCTGTATGTATTTATTGTAAAATTTATGTTTTGTAAATTTTGGGTTTGGGTGCGATCCCATGTTCCGCTTAAAGACCTTCAATGGTTTCTTTAGTGTAAGACCGGACCACGAAATGAATAGTCTCTTTTATAACATCGTTGCTATAAGAGACTTACATTTCACCAGGATGACCATATGTGACTTAACCTGAATCTTAGATGAGTTGTGAACTCCTGCCTATGAAAGCGATCCTTTTATTTGCATGGGTGAGAGTGGCCAGTTTCACCGACTCAATATGCCTACCATTTTGAGAATTCGTTGATTAAAGAGTTGGGAACACAGCTACACAAGAAAAAAATTCACTCATTCACTATTGTTAGGGTAAGTAGAGAAATTGCTCCTTAAGAACTAGTTTCGGGGCTTGAACAATGAGGCACTTCACCCTCTTCTCATCAAAGAGGGATTTAGTTATAGTTGGACTATAACTCATTGTTCATTAGAGAGATTAGTGGTATTTAAAGCGTTATATGTAACTATAGTGGCAAAACGGTAATTTTGGCCTAACTGTACTTACGAGCAATTTGTGAAGAGTCAATATGTTGTTGATTGGTTATATCCAATGGACTTAGAAATATATCTACAATGCAAAGAGTACAGTTGTCAGTCTTTAGTGGAGTGACCGACAATTAATGGAGGTTGATTAATTTAATTAAAGAATTTAATTAATTAATCAAGTACCATTGGAACTTCAATCTATAAGTTCACAATGTCCCATTGTTAGCTCAATTGTGATTAATGAGAATCAAACCAATTTTGGATTAATTTGAGTTGTTCAAATTAATAAAAGGGAATTAATTATATGAGATATAATCAATATAATGTATAATATTCGAATATGATTCAAATATTAATTATATGAATACGATTCATATAAAAACTATAGGTTAAAATTAATGTGGATTTGATTCACTAATTCCGTAGGTTGTATGAGAAATTTATAAACTATAGGTTATATTATATGTGATATAATATAAACTATAGATTATATGTTATATGTGATATAATACATAGTTTTATTAATAATACTTTTTATTTAATTTAAATATTAAATAAAATGAGGAAGTTATCCTCCCCTATCTCTCCACCTACCCTAGGAGTAGTTTACTTTAATTTTTTTAAAAAAAGTTGGGATCATCTTCTTCCTCATTCTTTGGAAAATGTTTGATCTGATTTTTTTCTCTCTGTGAATTTCTCTCATACATCTCCTACTCCCTTCTCCCAAAATTAATCGTTGCGAGCCCACAATTCCACATCGATTCTCCTCATTGAGAATATCAGGGAAGTCTTGTGGTGGTGCGCCCCTTGTTTTTATTGTGTTGCTACATTGGTGAGACGAAAGGGAGACGGAACGTGACCGTTCGTGAGATTGGGTGAGGAAACACGAAGAACTTTTGTATCCAAGATAAGTTCCCAAATTTCTCTCTTTCCTCTCTAAAGCATACTTTGTAATTTGATTTAAGTGTTCATGTGCTTCCACCTAGAATTCAACCCTTTCAGTTGATTTAGAAAATGATAATCGAATAAAAAAAAAATTGTGATTGAAATCAATATCGTTACATGGCTCCAATTTATTCACGATAGAAAAGAAATTCATTTTTATTTTTAATAATATATTTTTTTAAAAAAACTTATTATAACTAAATATAGTTTCCATAGGACTAAAAACGTCCCCCTAAATCTATTGCTTGAATCTATACCATACTATACTCTCTCTATATATAAGGGGCAAAATGGGAAGAATCTTTACATTTCCATTTTGTCCCTTTCTTAAGCGTATACTTATCATAGCTTTAATTTAATGAGTTTTTATTTATTTATTTATTTATATGAAATTCGATTAAATAGTTAGTTATTGATTTATTTCACACCTTTTCGTGATCTAATGGTTAGATGAGTTGTTTTAATATGAAATTTGATTAAATAGTTAGTCACTGATTCACTTCACACCCATTTTAATTAACATTTTTTTAGATTCGTAGCCATTGAAATAAAAGTTTTTTTTTACTAGGTTTTAATTAGATGAGGATTGATTTGATTTTGAAAAATATACAAGGCTTGAGAATCATCAATTAAAAGTAATGTTTTATTTCTTTCAACCCTAAATCTTAATACATTTTTGTTTTTTAAATTTTATGAGTGAAACACTTCGAATTTAGATTTGCATGGATTTAGATTGTATTGAAGAGAAAATTGGATTTTTTTCTTTAATCTTTCATCTGTATCAATTATTTTTTACTTTATTTTTTCCTAGCCATTTAAATTAAACTTGTAATTGATAGTTTTTTATTTTGTTAGATTTTAATAGATGGAAATTTATTCGATTAAGAAGATTTTTTTTTTTAAAAAAAAAACAAACATCAAATATCTTGAGTAGGCATGCATTAAAATGAAAATTATATAATAGAATAACGAAGTATACATAAATAGAAATTGAATATAAATATAGTTCGATACACAGAGTTACTTAAGATAGGATAGAAAACTTTAGATTTTATCACTTAAATGAAACCATTTGATTGGATATTAAAATACTTGTAGTTTATGTTGTACGCACTTAAATAATTTTTTAACGACTTCTTTATTTATTCTTTTAGAAGGGCGTGTGTGATTTAAGGAAATAATTTTAAAAAAAATTTAAAGTTATAATTATTAGTTAACCATTATTTTTTTTTTAGAACATATTACTTATTCCATTTTAATATCGAAAAAGGAGTTGCAAATATTAGAGAGATATTAAGTACAAATTAATTTAATTTCATTAATTTTAGTTTTTTTTTTCCAATCTTCATCTCTTGTTCGTTCTATAATATAAAACTTTGTTTTATTTTCACTATATAAATTCAAATCTTTTTTCACTTTTCTTATATTAATGAAATAGCTTTATAATGTTGTTCACTTAATTATCTGGAATTTAAGACACACCTGTCAAAAATATATATTTTTTAAAATCAAATACAGTGAAAAAAAAGGATTTTGGTGGAATATATGGTGTTATTATGTCCTTTTGTATAATTTATTTTGCACAATTTATTCTAATTACATCATATGTATTTTAATTTAATTTATCTATTTATTTTTATATATATATTTTTCTCTTTTTACAATTTTAAACTTTATGTCAACTATTTAAATTTTAAATTTAATTACAAGTATAACCATTTAAAAATTTATTTCCCTTTTAAATTATCTAAAATATTTTTAACAACATTCAAATATCTCATTTTCGACAATAAATTACTTATTGTATGTCAAATATTCATTAATTAAACTCCACAATTGAATCAAAATTTTGTGTGAAAAAAATAAATAAATCACACTTTAAAATTTATGTAAAAACATCTGAAGAGGAAAAAAAAATAAAAAAATAAATAAGAAACCCTAATAAACCCGTATAAATTGGGCGGAACCAAAACCCTAAAATCAGTAACTACTTGATCTTATCAGAGCCGGGACTGAGAATTTGGGAATGGCGGTTCCATGGCTAATAATACCTCGATTCCCTTTCTCTTCCTCTCCAGCACGGCGGAGCCACCCTCCTTTTTTGCCAAGGCTGCTTTGGAGGCTCTGCCATGGCTGAAGGGTTAGATTCACAGGAAGTTCTTGGTACTTAGTCTGGTCTACTTCACCCTTTCTTTTGTTCCAGCAATGACGACTGCCTGCCGTCGGAGCCGCCGTTCAATTTGACTCGGCGATGATGGCTACGCAGGCTTGTACCATAAACATCTCCTCTTTTGGTTTTTGTGCTTTTCTTCGTTCTTTCGCCCTCTCTCTCTTTTTATCCGTGTTTTAGTGTACTAGTTCATAAGTTTAGTTGGAGGTTGTTTTAGGTTTTGGTTTTTGGATAGTTCAGATAGTTTATCATGTTTCGCAAATCATGATTTATGTGACTGAACTGTGTAGGACATTTGAATGTAGGAACATATTCAGATAATCTTGCAATCGTAAACTATTGTTTGATGTGCTCATAAGCTTTCATTCATCTTTCTTTTTATGAACTGATTTGTAGTTTCTTTTCTTTCCATGTCCCTTCTTCGAATACAGTAGTATAGAGATTCTCACTTTTATGCTCAAAACAGATTTGTTGTTAACTTGTTGAGATTTTTAGGTTAATTTTATGGTTATGACATTGGATTTTGAGGTTCAGTTGATCTGAAAAGTTCCATTTTTGTTTGGCTAAACTACAAAAACTACCCTGAACGTTGTTATATGTTAGTTATTTGTTGCAATATTACCTAGAAACAATGTGGTAGAAATTAAGACAGACCCAAAGACTACCGGGTCCCAAATGCTTAATTTTCATATATCATAATGAATTTCCAGTAATTTTGAAATATTTATGGAAGATGATGGTAATATTATAACTTTTGAAAGAATGAGTAGGAATTCTATTTAAAGTTGAGGGTTGTTTTCTGTTTTCTGTTTTGTTTTGTATTTTAGCATTTTTCTTTTACTTTTGGTCTTTCTGAAGTAGAACACATGCATTTATTGGTGTTTTGAGTTGTGTAGATTGATAACTTTTTCAAACATAATTTTTTATTTCCCATTGAAAATTGATAGCAGCAGGAGCCGTTGCCATACCTTTCTGAGTCCATTTGGAATGGTTTTCTATAAAAGGATATTTACTTGTTCTTAGAACATGTCTCAGACAACCAATGTGAATTTGTTTCAGACCATAAATCCAGTTTCTTAGAACATGTCTCAGACACAACCAATGTGAATTTGTTACGAAGATGCTCTCCTTTCTAACTATTGATTTTGGGGAGCTGTGAATTGGATCAAACTGGATGAAGTTTCTCTGACCATAAATCCAGTTTCAAGTTTATTTTTTCCTTATTTTTTTGTTTAGAAAAATGCAGTAAAGCAACTACTTCTAAATTAAAGCAGAGGAAATCCAGGCAGGAAGTTGATACATAGAGAGACCCCAAAAAATGCTCTAAAAGACAACGAAGAGAAAATGGGATGCCAGCAATTTCTTCAATGATACATCGGGAGGACCTGGACAGATCAATCTTGCCTCTGTTCAAAGATAGAATTAAAGAAGCTAGTTCAAAATCCATGGTTGCAGAAGATGGTTGATTTACCTATGCTGTCAATATGTCTATCAAGCTTTGTATTTGAATACTTTTTACGTACAAACTGACTTATTTTGCATTGGGATATTGCTGGAAGAGCATGTTCCAATTGGATGGCAGCCGAGCTGCACTTATGTTTTTCCTTTGCTGGAATATGAAATGCTGTATGTGTAATGTAATTATGCTGAAATAGAGTTGATATTCTCCCATGGTTTATGAACTCCAGCAGAATTTAAAGGGTAAAGCACAGCCTAACTCCATGACAACTCCCAAAGCTCCAAGTTTGATCCTGCAATTTCAATTCCTAGCTTCATCTGCTATGACTGTCCTTATGTAATTGTACTTATCGATAAAGTGATGTATCCAAAGCCAGTATGTAAACTATTAACATTCTCTTACTTATAATAAGACCCACATGATTACTTTCATTATCCAGGCCATAAATCAGAGTTATAAATATGAATTCAAAGCAATGAACCAAACTATGACAATGACCTGTATACTATCGATTGACGCCTGGTAGATGTTCAAATCTCTTGCAACTCAAAATAATCCAAAAATACAAATGCACCTTCAATCAAGAGGTTATGAGTTTTGGAATGGTGTTGTATGAACTCTCAACTTGTATCTATTTTCCTAAGTTATGATACGAAGGGGTTTACTATGTATTTCTAAAACCCTCCAATGAATTATTAGATTATTTTTTAAGTTTTGGAGCTTACTAACTCGAGCACATAAATGAGAGAAATGTCTGAGAGAGCCACACGTGAACCCTTCATGTGTGTCTAGAAGTCAAAAGTAGAGGCGTTACCTTCATTCCTTGGTTAACCTTTAAATTACGTGGTTCTACCCTTTTGTGGACTGCAATCTTGAACCACCAAAAATTGTTTGTCAAGCATTACACTTCTTCTCTTGCACAAGTTCTTTTGAAGTCTTCTCACTCGTCTATCTTTTGCAGTTGTTCGTGGTGCTGGATGGTATCAACTGAGATGGAGCGAGTCAGCTTGAGCAGCTTCCCAACTAAAAATCAACATCGTTAGTAATTGGAATACTTCTTAGCACACTCAACATGAAAACAGAAACTAGCCAGTGGATGGTAGAGAAAGGAACTTACAATTTATTGGCTCGAATACCCAAATCAAACCCTCATCATTATTCTTCATGTAAATAGGCAAAATTTATAGGCAATAATTGGTTACTTCAACCAATAATTTCTCACGTCCAAGAGGTCCATTCCATGCTTGTAGTAGATCCATTATCATACTGATCCGTAGCTTCCTCGATAATCCTCGCTCCGATATTGCAATTCTGCCTCATTCATATCAGAATTCCTTGCCAAAGCTGTACACATGAAGAAAATCTATGTGCTTCAGTTCATACTCAACTGAAATGAATTGGCAAGGGAATTGGATTAGTATTGGTGAGGTTTATAGAACAATTTACTTTTTCCAACAAATGCTTATTAACTTTAGACAAGGCTTTCTCCTGGAATTTTGGAGAAATTGCTAGAATCCATCAATCTTCTCCATTTCTCAGCATCTCCATATTTTCCAGCTGCAGCAAAAATGTTAGACATGAGCACATAATCACCCCCATATGCTCCCTCCATGTTCAATAGCCTCTGTGTTACCCTCTCAGCAATCGATACATTACCATGAAAACTACAGGCACCTAAAAGCGTCCTCCAAATAACGACATTGGTAATCTCCATAGGTATCTCCAAAGCTATCTTTTCAGCTTCTTCAAGCCTCCCTGCTCTTCCCAACATGTCTATTAAACTCCCATAGTGCATTATATCTGGCTCAATCTGATACTCATCAACCATCTTTTGAAAAAACTCTAGACCTTCCTTAACCAGTCCTCCATGGCTGCAAGCACTTAAAATGCTCAAGAACGTGACCCGGTTCGGATCATGGCCTTCTTTCTTCATAATTTCAAAACTCTCCATAGCTTCTTTTCCCATTCCATGCATTGTGAATCCTGAGATTATCGACGTCCAAGATACCAAATTCTTCCTTTCAGCTGACATTTCTTCAAACACCCTTGATGCACTAAAAATACAACCACATTTCGCATAACAATCAATCAATGAGTTAGCAATGCGTATATCAGATACCTTAAACCCTTTCTTCTCTGCATAAGCATGTACAGATTGACAAATCTTAAGACCCCCAAGATTTGAAATGGAAGGGAAAATAGTTAAAAGCGTTATTTCAGTAGGCTCCACACCATAATGAGCCACCATTGTCCAAAATAAACCCACAGCTTCCTCATGCCTATTTAGACGAGTATATCCATCGATTATAGCAGTCCAAGACACAACATTCCGAATCGGCATCTGATCAAAAACAGCACGAGCCCGTCCAAGCTCACCCAACTTAACCAAACCAGTAATCAACACATTCCAAGTGACAGAGCTTCGGTCAGGCATTTCGTCGAACACCTTCAGAGCATCAAGCAAAAACCCAGAAGCGGCATACATACGTAGAATTGCAGTTTGAACATAAACATGGGAAGGAAAGCCTAGCTTGAGAGTAAGAGTGTGGAGTTGAAGCCCAGGTCCGGCGAGCTCCAAATCGGCGCAAGAATGGAGGAGGAAGGAATAGGCGAAAGTATCGTAGGCGGGGGGAATGTGAGGAAAGCGGCGGAGGGGTTGGTAGAGAGGGTAGCAATGGAGTAATGTGTTGCAGAGAAGGATGAAATTGGTGGTGGCGTTGAGAAGTAAGCCGGAAGTGATGATGAAAGAGCGAATTCGTTGGGTGGCTTTGTGGGTGGTGGCGTATTTAATTACCTGAGAGATTAAGAGCGGCGGCGAGCGGCGGAGAGAGTTGGATGCGGCGGAGGGAGAGATTGATTTGATTGGAAGAGATGAAGAGAATGAAAGGAATTGAAGATTTTCAAACGCTGAGAAAGTTTGAGAGGAGAGGAACTTGCATCCCTTCCATAAGCTCCGCATACTTTGGATCTGAAACCACTGACCTGTCCCATTCCCACATGATTGTAAAGTTTTCATTTTCAACTATAAACGGTTATCTCGAGACCTACCTAAGTTCGGTCTAGGTCTAACCCAATGCATTTAGCAGTTAACTCTTGTTTTTAGACCCACCTTGGACTAACCTTTCCATCTTAATCAGGATGAGTGTAGGATTCAAATTTTCCATCTCTCAAATCGAATTTATGATCATTTGATCGATGATGACATCTCATCATTTCCGAAACGTACGTGATTTATTTTATTTTTTTTTTATTGTCGATTGGTTTTGAGATGAAATCTTATATTTATTTAATATGGTATCAAAACTCGTAAATGTCAAACAAGTACTTAGTAAAAAAAAAAAAAAAAGAATTCGACCTAGAAATACACATTTTGAAAAGACATGTTGAGAACTCTATAATAAAAAGATTGAAAGGTCTCATAATTTTTAAATATACCTAAATCACTTCTTTCATTAATTGTCATTTTTTTTTATCGTCAATTGGTTTTGAGTTCGAATTCATATTTACCTTTATGGGTGTTTTTGGGTTGGGTTGGGTTGAAGCACTTTTTGGACCCAATCCAATTCTTTTGGTTATGAGTTTTTTTTAACTCAAATAACCCTTATTATATAATGAACCCAACCTAACTCAACCATGAACTATTTGGATTAGGTTGGTTCGGGTTGCTCGAGTCATTTGTTTCAATTTTTTTTATAATAAAAATAAGTAAAATGTTAAATGAAATATTTTATTTAAGTACTTTCATGTATTGAATTAAGATTAACAACTCAATTTGAATTTATATTATGAAAATCAAAGTGCTAACAAATTATTTTAAGGAGTTGTTGGAGAATAAATTATCTAAAAAAATCATGATACTAAATCAAATTAAAATCAATATATGAAGTTGTTGAAGGAGAAATTTTGTACCAATCACAAATTGCTATGTCATTCACAAAATTAATGATGAAACTTCAAATAATTGAACTTGGAACCAATTAGAAGTTGACATGTGCCCTTAAATTGAAGTTGAATACATAAATTGACAAAGTCCAATGATGTCGTCTGTTTTCATCACAAATACTAGATTGAGTGAAATTAATTTGACCCTATTTAATATTATAATTTGGGTTAAAGTCTAGTTGAGCAAAAAAAATAGGCTTAATTTGGCCCAAAGGCCAAAGTAGGTTCAAATCCAACTAATTGGGCCTAAGGGCCAGACTTATGGACCAACTAAGCCTAAGCCCATGAAACCTACTAGAAAACTCTATAAATAGAGGAACTTTCTTCATTTATGGGAACCAACAATTTTATTTCAGAGAGGTCAAAGAGAATTCTCCCAAGACTTCTAGACTCCTGAAGCTGCACACACCTCACAAGTCTCTTGAAGATACAAGAACCTTTCCAAGACTTCAACTTCAAGAAAATCACGTGCTTCACTTCTTCAAGTCAAGCGTACACATTCAACTGAGAGAGGATCAGAGGATCAAGTACTAAAGATCGAACCACATCGCATCAAATCAACATCAATGCAAGTTCCAATCCACGAAAAAAATTTCTCAGGAAACCTCATGCGAACAAATTGGCGTGCCTAATGGGACCTCTCTACCTCTCATATTTCTCTCAACATTCAAGCAAATCGATAGCATCTAAGAAAGCCGCATTCAGGGTGTCTTTCACAAGCAACTCCTACACGGGGCCTGTCACTCACAGTCGTTCAAAGGAAGTTATGCAGGAACAAAAGCAAGGTTCTATCATCGCGCATAACATTTTGAAACAGATGATGGAGTCACCTAAAGGCATGATTTTCATCAAGGAAAATCCCTTATTCGACAACTCTACTTCTGCCTCTATCAAGTTAAAAAGGGAATCACACCCAGACGTGATTTCTATCATGATGGTGGATGTAACAGCCGAGGAAACCATGACAGAAATGGAAAGAAAGATAAAATTTCTAATGAAAGCTGTTGAGGAGCGAGATCATGAGATCGCTGCCTTGAGAGAATAGATGCAGGTTTGGGAAGTTACTGAATCGATCCAAATTCCCGCTGTCAAAGGAAATGACAAAGAGAAAACCGTGTTGCAAAATAATCAACTACAACAATCAAGTTCTGTTGCCTCCCTATCGGTCCAACAGTTGCAAGATATGATTATGACCTCTATAAAGGGCTCAGTATGGAGGCCCATCTTAGACCTCTTTTATGTATTCCAAGGCATACACCCAGAGAATTGATAGCTTGAGAATGCCTGCTGGGTACTAACCTTCGAAGTTCTAGCAATTAGATGAAAAGGACAACCCGAAGCAACATATTGCCTACTTTGTTGAAATATGTGAGAACCAGAGGAGATCTGCTAGTCAAGCAGTTTTTCAGAATCCTAAAAGGAAACGCTTTTGACTGGAACACTAACCTGGAGCCTGAGGTGATCGATAGCTGGGAGCAACTTGAAAGAGAATTTCCAAAACGCTTCTATAGCACCAGATGCACTATCAATATGATGGAGCTGGAAAACGCCAAGCAACGGAAAGGGGATCCGGTCATCGACTATATTAACTGATGGAGGGCTTTGAGTTTGGCTGAAAAGACTGACTCACCGAGCTGTCTGTTGTAGAAATGTGCACCCAAGGTATGCACTGAGGACTTCTCTACATTCTACAGGGAATAAAGCCCCGTACATTTGAAGAATTAGTGACTCACGCCCACAGTATGGAGTTGAGCTTCGTCAATAGGGGAACGAAGAATTTTCTAATCCCTGAAGTGAAGAAGGACAAGAAAGAAAGAAAGAGCGTCGAAAAGACTGCAAAAAGCGCCACGAAGGAATCAATGATTGTTAATACGACCCCGCAGAAATTTTCTTCAAAAGGAAAAGAGAAGAAAGTTGAGAAGAAAGACGAGGGAGGTGAAAGACGTCGCTTAACTTTAAAAGAGAGGCAGGAAAAAGTTTATCCGTTTCCCGACTCTGATGTTGCAGATATGCTTGAGCAACTGCTAGAAAAGCAACTTATCCAACTACCAGAATGCAAATGATTGGAGTAAGTAGGGAGAGTGGATGATCTTAACTACTGTTAATATCAGAAGGTCGTTAGTCACCCAGTAAAAAAATGTTTCGTGCTGAAGGAGTTGATTCTAAGGTTGGCTCGTGAGAGGAAGATTGAGATGGATCTGGGCGAGGTTGCTCAAACAAATCATGCCACAGTGACAGGTTCATCTCTGTAATAATCGGATGAACTGAGTTGTAGACATGAAAGCGTAAGAACTCAACAGGATCCCCCTCGAATCAGAAAAAAAGAGGGTAACTTTGAATGCTCCAACATCGACCATATGTTATGATGAAAGAGAGAGTTTAGTCTAGTTTGGGACCCTCAAACCTGTGGTCGTCCGAATTCAGTAAGAGATCAGAATGACAAATTTTCAAAAAAGAGAAGAACATATTGATAGTGACGACGATGAAGGATAGATTCTCATAACGCGTCGAAAGAAGAGAAAGTCGAGTCCTATCCAAAAAGAGTCGTGCTCCTATCGAGTTACAAAAGAGGGAACAAGACTCAGAGATGGAAAGGAAAAAAAGAAGGCTTGGATGCCCAGACTTGTTGAGGAGGAAGATGAGGACTTCTTCCAACCTAGGCTACAAGTGACGTTTGTAGATTTACTACCAGAGAACTTCTATGGCCGCTATTCGAGGAAAGCGCCAGAGGTTGTTGCATTTCATGCCATCAGCACGTCAAAAGAAGAGGATACTCCTCTATGTTCATAGAAAGTGATGGAAGAATAAAAAAACTTACTATCGTTTAGCATAGATGACCTATTATCACTCCCTCAAGGAATTAAGATGACCCTCATCAACGCTTGTTAGAGTCTAATGCATCTAGTGTGCCGACCTTTATGACGCGTGCGTATACCTCTTGTTGTACATCCATAGGTTTCTCAGGGATCTACTGTTGGGATCAAAGTTGCATAATAGGCCTCTGTACATCTCAGGATACGTTCAAGAACAAAGAGTTGGACGAATTTTCATCGACAATGGATCAATTGTCAACCTAAGATGAATATGAAGCAATTGGGCATCCTCATGGAAAAATTGTCAAACAACAAGTTGGTAATTTAAGGTTGCAACTAAGGCAACCAAAGGGCGATAGACATGATACACTTAGAACTCCTTATTGGTGACTTAAAGACAATGCGTTGTTTCATGTCATAGACTCGAAGACCACTTATAAGCTACTGTTGGGACGTCCTTGGATTCATGGAAATGGGGTGATAACGTCAATAATGCATCAGTGTTTCAAGTTCTATCAAGAGGAGATTAAGAAAGTTGAAGCAAAATCTAATCCATTTTCAGAAGCCGAGTTTCACTTTGCAGATGCGAAGTTTTATTTGAAGAATGAGGGTGTTGGTGAGGTAATGCTATGGAGACTCTATTAATAAAGCATGAAGGTGAATCCAAGTCGAAATCACAAACAGATGCAGGGAAGGAAACAAGTGACAAGGCACGAGCCTCTAGCTCGAAAGAAGGTGAGGCATCCACTAGAGTTACAAAGACACCAATTTTAAAAGATGAAAAGGCTCATAGTCCTCCAATATTGCACTATGTTCCTTTTTCGAGGCACAAGAAGGGTGAGTCACCTTTTATGGAGTGCTTAAAAGGCTTGAAGGTCGGGGATATTTAAATCTTAAAAGAAAGTTTTGCTACACCATTCACGCCGATAACGAAGCAAGACATCCATGAACCTAAGGGAGACGTGACAAAGGTAAATCTGCTCGAAACACGAACGAAAGACGAATTACTGGCAAAAGCATGGTATGACTTCACAACTCACACCAAATTTAAGAGTTTTAGAATTTATGAGCGACCCGTTTTCTTTGACCCAAAAGAAGCTTTTACAAGAGGGGCATGCTATACCTGCATCGAGGAAGAGACTTGGATATAAGTCGTCAGAGCCAATTCGCATAACCAGAAAGGCGAAGGAAAAGGTGGTCAATAGCAATCACATAACTGTAGAAGAAGTCGATGATGCAGGAGAAAAGGAGCACACGGATAAAAGAACCTCAGCCTTCGACTGCAACAAACTGCCTGTCGCGCATGTTTTGGCCTTTGAGAGATTGAGCATGACGAAAGTAAATAGAGAAAGTCTACGCATGACCCCTGGCTTGCAAAGCTTGACTTTGCCTTACAAAGGAGAAGTGTAAATCGTCTGTCAATCTCCGGTAGTAATGTGACCATCAACCTTCGAAAGATTAGGTGTAGTTTTGAAGAAAAGTGAAGGAAAATCCTATGCATCCGTTTTTTATTGCCTTAAGCGCGAGGGTGTTGAGGATCACTTTAGCATGCGTGTCTCCAATGAGATAAAGGGTAAAGAAGAAACTCATTGTGTCGTCCCAATATAGCCATAAGAAAGAAGTCATATCTTGTGCGTCAGTCTGGCGGAGCCTCAACCATAAGAATATTGAAAATCCACCAGGTGAGAAATCATCTTGTGAGGCAAGAAGTGATAGGGAACTTCATAGTACCGTTCCTTCACGAATGAAGAGAAAGACTTTCGTTACTCTCAACACAAGCGAAGTTTAACTGAGTCTTCACTTACCCTCAAAATGGAACCTTAGAGCATGAGAAAGGTGAAATTTCATGTCACCACATTATCATCATCGAAGAGTTCGAAGATGAATAATCGAAGAGGAGGAGGAAGATGCTACACTAGGTCTGGAGGACGGGGGTCAATCCATGATGGACGAACTCAAAGAGGTAAATCTTGGCACAGTAGAGGAACCACGCTCGAGTTTAATCAACGCATCTCTCTCTAGGGAGGAAGAAGGCAAATATATGAGTTTTCTCATTGAATACAGGAATATTTTTTTTTAAGGAAATCGAATTCGAGATTTCCATGAGCGGCGAAATATAGATCATTCCAAATTACAATCATGAATGAACATTACAAATTACAGTGGAAAGATAAACATGCGGTTATACAATCAATATAGAAATTACAACATGAATAACCACAAATGAACAAGGAGAAAACTCTACGAACATTTATAGACTTGTCTCCATGCTCCTTGCTCACGAATGCTCGAACACAGCAACCTTGAGCGCTTGAACAACACGACCACAATACTGCATGAAAACTTCGCACTCGTCCTCAGCGATCGCCTTGGTCACGAACTCCTTAGCAACACGAATGGCCTCCACAGAACCTCAACGGTGTCGAGTTGAGTATGACACCACCAAGAAGGTTACCTTGGTATTCTTGGTGTAAGAATCCAGAGGGTGGGCTCTAGTCGGACTTGGAATGAAGCAGACGAAGGAGGAAAGAACAATCGTGTACACGATTGGGCAAGTGGGAGAAGACAAAAACCTATCACATAAGTCGATGCCCAATCGTTTAGCTAAAGCTAAGCGATCGTCTAGCAAAAGCTAAGCGATCGTTTAGCTCATCGTTTAGCTCAGTGTCTATCGCCTACAAAAAACTACACGATCGTTTACTAAAACACGTTGTCGCTTAGTAAATTAGTATTTACTTGACAAGCACCGTGAGTTTCTTTCTTTTTTTTTGTTGCCGAGAGAAAACTCAAAACCGATTTTCAACCTTTTGTAAAAAACTTTTCAATACATATTAAAATTAGGATAACAATTTTCCTTTTAACTCACGATTACCATGAAAAACCAATAACCATCTACTCAATTGGTTATTAAAGAAAAAGAATTAATTATCCAATAATTATATTATTATAAATATAAATGATAACCAACTTATCATACTATATTTATAACCTATAGTTTTAATATTTCATCTCATGAAACATATAAACCATAGTTCTTTTTCTATTCCATGGTACTTAATGTAAATCTCATTTACATTAATCCTCCATTAGATGTATCTCATACATCAAATCGATTATACCATATATAATCAAAACAACCTCTTGTCAGTTTGAGCATTTCAAATCAACACCAAGAACTGATCCTCAACTGAATCCATTGAGCTACCAAGGGGACCTTATGGACTTGTAGCTCGAAGCTGCAGTGGTACATGAATAACTGACTAAACTCTTTAGTCATGGGATCCACCGTCCGTTAACTGCCAGACACTCCACTAAAGACCGACAACTGAACTCTCCTTACCACAAATATATTATGTATCCATCTTAACCAATCAGCCGACAACCCTTCACAGATTGCTCGTAAGTACAGCTAGGCCAATAACCGTTATGCCCCTATAGTTACATTTGTCTCCTTAAGTATCACTAGTCCCTCTAATGAACATAAGTCATAGTCCTACTATGACTGAGTCTTCTCTTCTAAAGAGAAGCTGTGGCCACTATGTTCAAGCCCCGGAATTCAGCCCTTAAGGGAGCAATCTCTCTACTTATCCTTGTTTCGGGAAATGAGTGAATTCCATCTTGTGGATTGAGTTCCTAGCTCCTAGATCAGACAAGTCCCCAAAAAGGTAGCCATGTTGAGTTGGCAATCTGGCCACTCTCACCCATACTAATCAAAGAACCGCCCTCAAAGACAGGAGTTCCCAAAACACTCAGGATTGGGGTCATGTGACCTATGGTCGTTTAGGTGAGATGCAAATCTCTAGTATCAACGGCGTTATATACAGAGTTTAGTCATTTCGTGGTCCAGGTCTTATACAAACACTTTGTATAGAACACCCCCGTTCGTACGTCTCCACACGAATGGTTAGGATCTACCATCTATAGTAGTTTACAACATGCAAATCTCTACAAAACGAGCCGTATCCGTAGTGTCACCAGGATCAGGTATCCTACCTTAATCCTTATACTACAGACCTATTTAGGTTATTGCTTAAGGCAAATGAGGAGGATTCTCTAATGTTTTGTCAAGCTCAAGTTCGGAGAATTCATCAATCCTCTATCTTCATACTCAAGTTTGGAGGCTTTGCGATGCCATCTATATGCTTAAGTCGTGAAGTCAAGCTTAACGTGGAAGGCGAAAACTCAAGACTGATGCGAAAGGTGGAAAATCAAGTCCGATGCAAACTGGCAGAAATACAAATTTGGTATGACTTTACTTCATCATGTACGATTTGCCAGGCTCTGCCTTATATGCAAGATCACATTCGATCTTCTTGGTTCCACCTCATATGCAAGATTAAGATAAGTCTGTATGGCCTCGATTCATCTGCAAGATCAAGTCCGGTCTACCTGAATTCGCCTCATATGCGAGATCAAGTCCAATCTGCCTAGCTGTGCCTCAATACGCGGGATCAAGTCTAGTCCGCCTCTCCACCTCATATGCGAGATCAAGTCCAATTTGCTTAGATCCGCCTCATATGTGAGATCAAGACCAGTGTGCTAGGTTCTACTTCATATGCGAGAGCAAGTCTGGTTTGTAATGTTTTACCTCATCTGCAAGATCATGTCCGGTCTGTCTGGCTGTACTTCATACGTAGAATTAAGTCCGGTTTGCCTCTCAACCTCATATGCGAGATTAAGTTCGGTCTGCCTGACTTCGCCTCATATGCAAGATTAAGTCAAGTCTACATGGCTCTTCTTCATCTGCATGATCAAGTCCGGTCTGTTTGAATCCGCCTCATATGTGAGTTCAAGTCCGACCTGCTAGGTTCTACCTTATATGCGAGATCAAGTATGGTTTGTAATATTTTGCCTCACCTGCGAGATCAAGTCCGGTCTACCTAGTTGTGCCTCATATGCGGGATCAGTCCAATTTTCCTCTCTGCCTCATATGCGAGATTAAGTTCGATTTGTCTAACTCCGCCTTATATGCGAGATTAAGTCTAGTCTACCTAGCTCCACTTCGAAGCTCGATGCCATATCCGCCTCATCTTAAAAACTCGATGTCGTATCTGCTTAATCTTCAAAGTCAGATCAAGGAGTGGCATAATAAGGTTGTTTAGACCTTTTCGGGGTCATCTCTATGTGAACCAAACCATGATATAATAATGGATCAAGAAGTGATGTAATAGGGTTGTTTAGACCTTTTTGGGTCATCCCTACGTTGATCAAGAAGTGACGATGTAATAGGGTTGTTTAGACCTTTCCGGGGTCATCCCTTTCTTGATCTAGAAGTGATGTAATAGGGTGATGGAGTAAACATGAATAAAGCGGAAGCAAATAAAATCATTAAGCACTCTAATTACACTAAATTTGAGTTACAAACATGCTTAAAAAAAGTTTCAATAGAAAGAAGGCTTCATATGTATACATTTGTAGAATTCATCTTAATTCTTGTAGAACTCCACAAATTTAAGCTTCAAATCTTGAGTAGACCACTAGGAGAATCTTCTCTACTATTCTTAGCCTTGGATTGAGTGGTGGAAACTCTCAATTGAGAGGGATTTTGAGAGTTTGAGAGAGTTTGAAAGCCAAATTATTTTTGCTTGAAAAACTCAGAAAAAACAATTGCATGCCCTTTAAACTTATGAAAGATGAAGTAATTAACAAGTTTAAACATGCAAGCACTCATACATTCAACCAATTGATACAATAATTAGCACTTAGTGAGTGGGCAATGTGTCAAAATGTGGAAAACTCCACTACCAACATCAAATGTTGGATTTTTCCATTATAACCAATTTCAAACAAAAATAGTTTAATTCAAATTTATAATTTGATTAAATTAAGATAAAATTCGATTTCCAAAATTGAATTTCTTAATTTGAAATTGATATAATTAAATAATTAATTAAACAACTTTAATTAATTAAATAATAATAATTTAATATAAAATATTAAATTAATGAAACACCTAATTTAAACATGAATCCTATTCATGTAACCAATATTTAAATCAACATTTAAATATTTTAAACTCTCCAAATACGTTTAATTTTGATAAAATTAAATGTTTAATTATATTGAATATAATTATTCAAACCCTAAAATTGAATTTGAATATTTCAAATTCAAACCTTAATTCCAAATTTGAACACTTCAAACTCGCTCAATTTTCTAATCCAAGGTTTAATCTTTTACAAGCTAGTTGAGGGCCCTTATAGACCTACAGATCATGAGCTCCAATAATATAAGATTAATTGATTAAACTCTCTAATCCGAATTAATCAATATCCGTTAACCAACGAGACACACCTCTATAGCTCGATGGTTGCAGTCTCCTCACTGTAGATATATTTTTGCCCACTTGATTTAACCATAATTAGTAAGTCGACCATACATAGGTTGTTCGTAATAACGACTGGGTTAAATGCTGTTTTACCCTCGAAATTATATCTTGCTCCTTAAGTCCCACTGATCCACTAATGAACAATTGGTTTGTGATGCAATCACTAAACTGAGTTCCTCTTAAGCCAATGAGAGGGTGATGCCTCTTGTTCAAGACCTGGAATCAATACTTAAGAGAACAACTTCTCTATTATCCCTAAATTGGGTAGGAGTGAATTCCATCTTGCATCCTATGTCCCCAGTTATCTATCGATCTTACCCTTGAAATAGAAGGTTTAATGAGCCGACACTGTTGAGCCAACCCTCACCTATGCAAATCTAAGGATAATCCTAAATAAAAAAGAGTTCATAGTTAGCTTAGGATTCAGGTCAAAGCTTAGGATTCAGGTCAAGTTACCTAGGTCATCGATTTGAAACAGCCAGTCTTAAGCAGTAAACATCGTTATAAATTAAGAGTGACTTACTTCTTGGTCCTGGTCTTATACAAACTCATTGCATAAGACACCCTCACTCACATGTATCTACATGAACGATTCAGGATCACATCGTTTGTACTATCTACAAAGTGGGTCGCGTCCCATAGTGTTACCAGAATAAGGTACCCAACCTTATTCATATACTATAGACCGTTTTAGCTATTTACTCAAACTTGATCCATCTTTATGTCTCCACATAACGTTTAAATATTCATGTAATAGCTATGGATATTAGTTTATACAAGTACAATTTATCTATTCAACAATAGTTTTATTGAATAAATGTCAATAACATCTTTATTTATAATAGAAAAAATATTTAACATTACAAACTATGAGTTTTAGGACATGTAACTCAACATAGGGTTGTTTAGACCTTTCTGTGGTCATCCCTATGTTGATCAAATAGGGTTATTAGACCTTTTGGGGGTCATCCCTATGTTGATCAAGAAGTGACGATGTAATAAGATTGTTTAGACCTTTTCGAGGTCATCCCTATGTTAATCGAGAAGTGATGTAATAGGGTTGTTTGTACCTTTTCGAGGTCATCCCTATGTTAATCGAGAAGTGATGTAATAGGGTTGTTTGNCCCTATGTTAATCGAGAAGTGATGTAATAGGGTTGTTTGTACCTTTTCGAGGTCATCCCTATGTTAATCGAGAAGTGATGTAATAGGGTTGTTTGGACCTTTTCGAGGTCATCCCTATGTTAATTGAAAAGTGATGTAATAGGATTGTTTAGACCATTTCGAGGTCATCCTTATGTTAATCAAAAAGTGATGTAATAGGGTTATTTAGACCTTTCCACGGTTATCCCTATGTTGATCAAATAGGGTTGTTAGACCTTTTCAGGGTCATCCCTATATTGATCAAGAAGTGACGGTGTAATCGAGTTGTTTAGACCTTTTCGGGGTCATCTCTATATTGATCAAATAGAGTTGTTAGACCTTTATGAGGTCATCCCTATGTTCATCAAGAAGTGATGATGTAATAGGATTTTTTAGACCTTTCCGGGGTCATCCCTTTGTTGATCGAGAAGTGATGTAATATATTTGTTTAAACCTTTCCGAGGTCATCCCTATGTCGCTCAAGAAGTGATGTAATAGGGTTGTTTAGACTTTTCTGGGGTCATCCCTATGTTGATCAAGAAGTGACGATGTAATAGAGTTGCTTAGTCCTTTATGGGGTCATCCCTATATTGATCAAATAGGGTTGTTAGGCCTTTTTGGGGTCATATCTATGTTGATCAATAAGTGACAATGTAATAGGGTTGTTTAGACCTTTTCGAGATCATCCCTATGTTGATCGAGAAGTGATGTAATAGATTTGTTTAGACCTTTCTAGGGTTATCCCTATGTTGATTAAGAAGTGATGTAATAGGATTGTGTAGACCTTTCTGGGGTCATCCCTATGTTGATTCACGATATAATAGGGTTTGTTAGACCTTTCTGGGTCATCCTGTGTGTGTCAAGGCGGCAGTCACGTGTTGGGGCATTGCTGCAAAAAAACAAAACTCAACATTTGCAAAAGAAAAAAAAAAGAGTTGGCGAGATAAAAAAAAATTACTCACTCAAATGCAAGTTATGAGTAGCTTTAATTCCTGTAAGAAAATGAGGGCAATTTAGTAAAAAAAATAAATTCCAAACAATGGAAAATGGAAATTTAAAAAAATATTGAAGAAAGAAAATGAAAAATTTGAAAAAAAAAAAAAAAGAATAAAGAATAAAAGAATAAAAAGAATAAAAAAGAAAGAAAAAAAGGTTGGGAATGCAGAGATTTGGGGTCCTATTTATAGAGGATTCACCAAGTTCCCTGATGAATTAGGAAATCAAATCAGATAAAGATTTGGTTTGAATTATTATATTTTATTAGATTTACTAATTTAATTTTATCCTAGTTTCAGATTAAATTTAAAAAAATCAAATTAAAGATTCCGCTGCTGCCAAGGTTTTTTTTTTTTATTATTATTATTTTTATTATTTAAATGTTTTCTTCAAATTTATCTTCAAGCGAGATTTGGGTATATTTCAAATTTCATCCCCAAATTCGCATCCAAATTTAGCCTCCTATCCCCAAAGCCAAATTAAATCATAGATAAAATCTCAAATCCATCTCAAATTAAAATTGGGTCATATACCAAATTTTATTCAAAATTCAAATTACACACATTGTTATCCTCAAGTCAAATTAAATTAAAGATAAAATCTCAAATTGATGTAAAATTTAAATTTGGGCATCTTACAAATTTTATCTCAAATTCATCTAAATTTAGGCTTCATGCCTATTTCCAAATCAAATTGTAGGTAAAATCTAAAATTCCTTTCAAACTAAAATTTAGCTATATTTCAAAATTTATCTCAAATTTAAATCAAGTTTAGCTTTTGCCCTCAGTCCAAATCAAATGGGAGGCAAAATCTCAAATTAAAATTTGGTCATATTCCAAAATTTATCCGAAATTCTAGTACCAAATTCATAGTTTGGCTGACACATCAAATGGAGTTTAAATCAAGAGCAAATAACTTGGATTTTGACTCCAACTTCATCCTTTTTGAGATTCATCCACCCACATATGTGCATAAATCTCGAAAATGGGGCATTTGTTCAAGAAGAAATTATGGACTAATCACAAATTACCACATCATTCACTAAATTAATGAAGAAACTCCAAATAATTGAACTTGAGACCAATTAGAAGTTAACATGTGTCCCCAAATTGAAGTTGAGGCACAGTTCGATGATGCCGCGTGTTTTACAAACGTTGAAATTAATTTGGCCCAATTGATATTATAATTTGGACTAAAGTTCAGTTGAGCCAAAAATGGGTTTTATTTGGCCCAAAGGCCAAAGTAGGTCCAAGTCCAACTAATTGGGCCCAAGGGCAAGCCCATGGACCAAATAAGCCCAAGCCCACGAAGTCCTCAGAGAACTCTATAAATGGAAGAGCTTTCTTCATCCGCGAGGGTTAGCAATTCTACTTTCCAGAGAGTCTAGAGAAAATTCTCCCAATAATTAGAAGACTCCTACACTCCTGAAACTGCTCACTCAATGAACATCACGCGTTCTGCTTCTTCAGGTCAAACGTACGCATTCAACTTAGAGAGAATCAGAGGATCAAATACTAGAGATCGAACCATATCGCATCACATCAAATCAACATCAACATCAACTAAAGTTCAACTCCATGAAACAAGTTTCTCTAAAAACCTCGTGCGAACTGTAGTATCGTAAGTAAAAAATACTTTTTAAAATTAATAATAAATTCGGGTTGGTTTGGGTTATTTTAGGTGACCCATGAACTAACCCATCCCATAAAATTTTCATACATTTGAACCCAATCCAACTCAAATAAGTTGATAACCCAACCTAAACTACGTAGATTGTGTTGAGTTGATTAGGTTTTTTGGGTCATCCGATTTTTGAACACCGCTATTTACCTTGTATATATTTGAACTTTCAATAATGTATTAATATTGAAATAAATTTCCTCTTCTCAAATTGTATATATTATTGATTTCTTCAACTTAAAAAAAATTTCCAGTGGAATTCTGTCTCAAGTTCTAATTTGTTTATTTTTATTTTTTAATTCAAAATAGGGATAGAGGATTACACTTCGAATCTCGAGATTGATAATAAATACTTTATGCCAATTGAGCTAGTTCAATTTGACTTAATTTGTCCATTCTCACACCTTCCATAATTACTTTGAATCTTATATCTTTAAAGTTGTTTGTTGGATAGATTTTATATTTTAAAAAGATTCTAACATATTTCTAATCTTTTAATCCCTCACTCTCACACATCTTCCAACATTTTTTGGTATTAAACTATAATTTTGGTTCTTGAAATTATAAAGTCATCTAATATATTTTTAAACTTTAAAAAGTGTTTAGTTGACGGCTAAAATTTTGACATTGTATGTAATATGTCTTTTTAACTTCATAAAATTCTCTAACTATATATTATTGAGGATCCCAATTAGAAGATGAAGGTCTCACACATGATTTACTTCTCTTATGGTCAATTAATTTTGAGATGAAATCTCGTGTTTTATCTAATATGGTACTAAAGCCCATAAAAACCGAACATGTACTTGGTCCAAATAAAATTGGGACACAATTCAAAGAGGTACCATTTTCGAGAGGTATGTCGAGTACCCAACGATGGAAAGATAAAGAGATCTCACAATCTTTAAATTAATATACCTAAGTTACTTCTGAAGGAACCTTTGAAGGTCCTTGAGCGGAAGCGTGGAGAGCGATCCAAAATTTATTTTCACAGAATCAAAATTACAGAATAAAAATGTTATGCATAATCATAAATTTACAGCATGCAAACAAAAAGGAAATGAGAGAACTAGGGTGAGAGAAAACTTACCCTTGAAGAACCCTTCTTCATGTATTTCCTTTCTCCGAATCTGTCATGAACAAATGCGATCCAAATAGTCACCACCACGAAAAGAGCCTCCTGCATTCTCTAATGGGATGAGAATCACTAAGGAGTTTTGGACTCTTAGGTTTTTGGAAGAGAGGAAGTGTTCTAGAGAAAAACTTCTCTCTTTTTGGCATTCTGTAAGTCTATAGAGCATTACTTTCACACATGCACTAAAATAGAGAGAAATAAGGAGAAGGGAGTTACAACTCCCTTCCAAAACCATTTTCAAAATAAATTAAAATAATTTAATATATAAATATATGATAACTACCTTATCATATAATATATATTAATCTATATGTTATATCTAATATAAGACATAACCTATAGTTTAATATTTTATCAAATATAATATAACTTATAGTTTTCATTCTTTCAACAATGCATGATTTTTTTATATAAATCCTATTTATATTAAACTTAATTATATGAATTCAATTCACATAATTAATATTTAAATAAAATTCAAATATTTATTTCCTATCAAATACATTATAGTAATTATATCATATATAATTAAGTAGAATTAAATATATCACAAATAATTAATTCCATCAATTAGTTTGAACAAATCAAATTAATCCAAAATTGATTCTCATTTAATTCCTGTTGAGCTACAGAGGGGACCTTATGGACCTGTAAATTGAAGCTCCAATGGTATTTGAATAATTAATTAAATTATTCAACATCCATTAACTCTCAGGTCTCCACTAAAGACTGACAACTACACTCTTCACATTACAAATATATTTCTCTGTCTATTGGATATAACCAGTCAACAGTATGATAACCCTTTAGAAATTGCTCGTAAGTACAACTAGGCCAAAATTACAGATTTGTCCTTGTAGTTACATCTAACTCCTTAAGTGCCACTAACCCCTCTAATGAACAATAAATCATAGTCCAACTATGACTAAACCCCTTCCAGCCTAGAAGAAGATATGGTGCCATATTGTTCAAGCCTTGGAATCAGCCCTTAAGGGAGCAATTTATCTACTTTACCCGACGTTGGAGAATGAGTGAATTCCTTCTTGTGTAGTTGTGTTCCCAGTTCCCTAATAAGACGAATCCCCAAAATGGTAGGCTTATTGAGTCGGTGATCTGGCCACTCTCACCCATACAAATCAAAGGACCGCCTTCATAGTAGGAGTTCACAACTCACTCAGGATTCAGGTCATGTTACATATGGTCATCCTGGTGAAATGTAAGTCTCCATTATGAACGATGTTATATAATGAGACTAAACATTTCGTAGTCCAATATTATACAAACTCCTTTATATAGAATATCTCCGCTCACATGTCTCCACATGAATGATTAGGATTAGATTATTTGTAGCAGTTTACAACAATTGTAACATCTACAATGCGGACCATACTCGTAGTGTCACCAGGATAAGGTATCCAGCCTTATCATCTACTACAGACCATTTAGGTTATCACTTAAACATGATCCACCCGTATGTCTCTACATACGTGTTTAAGCTACAAGATAATCTTGGATCTTAGTTTATTGGTTTGTGGTTAATGAAACTAAAATTGAAATAAAACATCATATATTTTATTAAATAAATAAGATGTTTGTACATTACAATTACAAACTATAAGACCCTATGAGATTTAGGGAATCAACCCTAATAATCTCCCACTTGACCTAAAGCTAGTGGGGTGTACAATATATAAGTCAAACTAATATACAAAGTATACAAATAATAAACTAGAGCATAACACGTCCAATACGAATCTTCTACTTGCCCTAGTCTAAACTGGCCTGTTCCATAGACTCGTACTCTGTAGGTGACCCTCAAACACCTTAACTGTGAGGGCCTTTGTAATGGATCAACAACGTTGTGCTCTAAAGCTATCTACATGACGATCACGTTGAAGGAACTCTTATACAAGAGTACCTATGAACGAAAGTGGATCTTTCCAAATCATTATGATAGAATTTCCACATTTACATTCACACATACAGATATGCATTAAACTACTAAATTACCGGTATGCTTACAAACAAGAGAACGAGTAAACTTACCAGTTGAAGACTCTCTTCACTTGAAATCTCGCTCTCTCCACGAACGACCTCCTTGCGCTCTCGCTAGAACAACAAGCTATCGTTCAGCAACACCCCGATCGTCTACCACGAACGGCTTCACACGAACAGCAGGAAGATGGGAACAACACCACCACTTGGAGCCCTTAGTATTCTCGGAGTGAGAATTCAAAGAGTGGGCTCTATTCAGATTTGGTAGAGGGGAGGAGGAAAACATATCGTATACTAGGATTGAGTAAGTGGGAGAAGGCAATGACTATTGTATAGTCAAGTTGCTTGATCATTTAGGTGAGGTACACAACCGTGTAGGAAAAGCTAGGCGATCGCCTATACGATTGTTTAGTAAAGCTCGGGCGCTAAGCGATCGTTTAGTAAAATGTGGGCGATCGTTTAGAAGAAGCGCACGTAGGTGTAAGCGATCGTCTAGTAAACTGGCGCTATCGTATAGGCTAGAGATGCCCACGGGGCAGCGCGGGGGACGGGAAGCCTTCCCCGTCCCCGCCCTGCCTCCTATTCCATTCCCCGTCCCCGCGAATTTCCTTGCAGGGAATGAGGCAGGGATTCCCTACGGGGATTTTGCGGCGATTGGGTTCCCCGCGGGGAAAAATTCCCCGCCTTTATTTTTCTCTAACATTTTTTTTACAATTTCAATTAAATATATTTATTTTACAATTTTTTAAAAATTTTCAATGGAATTTTCATCTAAATGAAATATTATCAATTTTACTAATTAAAACAATAATACACATGCAATTTAAAAAATATAATTAAAATGCTATTCTCATAATTTGTAAAAATTAAAATTCAACATTTAGATCATCCTATCTTAAATATTACAACATCTAAAGAATTAAAGTAATAAAAATCGTGAACTTAAATAATTAAAACAACCATAATTATCTTAATAAAGTCTACAATATATATATATTAAAAATTTATAATTTATATACGAAGTTGGGGCGAGGCGGGGTCGGGACCGGGGACGAGGAATATACTCTCCGTCCCCGGCCCCGAATTGTAAATGGGGAAAAAATTCCCCACTCCCTCCCCCATTCCCCGTGTATTCGGGGATTCCCCATCCCGTTCGGGGTGGGTCCCCTCGGGGCCCTGACCCGACAGATTTTTTCGACATCTTTAATATAGGCTCTGAATTACTAAGCGATCGATTGCAAAACACTCCATGAATGATTAAGTGTGTTCTTTACAAAATGAAAACAATTTTCATTTTATTCTTCGGTTACGAAAACCGAATGGAACTTCCCACTAACGTATGGTTACGGAGAAAACGTCGGGCAAATATTCTATAACTGTCCAATTAATAAAATAATACATATAATCATATTATATTCATAACCTATAGTTTAATATCATATATTAACTATAGTGTTTTCTCCTCCACTAGATATAGATCATATGTATATCCAATTTCTTCCAATTAATGTATCTCATACATATAGTAAATTATATCATATATAAATTAACCAATTCAATTATATCATATATAATCGAATTCCATTTTGTCAATTTGAACATTTCAAACTGACCCAAAAACTGATTCTCAACTTGTATCGAAGCTACCAAGGGGACCTTATGGACCTATGACTCGAAGCTCCAACGGTACATGAATAGTTGACTAAACTCCTTAGCCACGAGATCCACTATCTGTTAACTACCAGATATTCCATTAAAGACTGACAATTGAACTCTTTTTACCACAGATATATTTCTGTGTCTATCGGATATAACCAATAATCAGTATGATAACCCTTCATAAATGCTCGTCAGTACAGTTGGGCCAAACTCGTGGTCAGGTCTTATACAAACTCTTTGTAGAGGACGCCCCCGCTCGCATGTCCCCACACGAATGATCAGGATCAGACCATCTGTAGCAAGTCACAACACTTGTAACTATTCTACAAAGCGAGCTGCATCCGTAGCGTCACCAGGATAAGGTTTCCCTCATATATCCATTACTACATACCATTTTTTTTTTATCACTTAAGACATGATCCACTTGTATGTCACCATATACATGCTTAAGTTACATGATGACAACCAGGGATTTTAGTTTATTGGTTTGTGGTAAAGCAAATAAAACATCCAATGTGCAAGTCAAGAAGTGAAGTAAATATCATATATTATACATCACAAGGGTTCGTACAAACTATTTACAAACTACAGAACACGAGACTTTAGGGCATCATCCCCAATAGGTTCATCCCGGTCCATTAATCTTTGTGAATGTACATAGGATGTATGTTTATTTTATATGTCATATTGTATGCCATATAGAAGAAATCTCACCTTAGGTTATACATTGGTCATGCATAATCTCTTTATTATAAGTGTTATGATTTAGAGAAGCATGATTTAAATTACGTAAGAACATGCTCATACATTATATAATATAAAAGTTATATTTATGCATGCATAAAGCGTAGACATGTATCATCTTTATATTATAAGTGTTATAGTATAAGGGTGTATGGAGCATGTTTGCTTGGTTCGTTAATTGTATATAACAGTTATATATAGTAATGAACGGATATTGCATGGAGCATGACACATAGGTTAATTTATAAGTATTATAAATACCTAGTTGTGTGGCAATGTGGTTTTAGTTGTTTATTTTATAAAGGTTATAAGGAAATTATAACTAAAATCTACAAGGAACACATACATGCCAACTTAGGTTTGAATCATGGTTTTAAAAGTGTTCTAAAACTTTGTGGAGACAGACCTAAGATCACGGTTACTAAAACTAAAATTGGTGTTAAAGTGTGGTTTAGCATAGACTTATAAAAGTTTGTTCGTTTTTCAGCAACGGTTTTAAAATGGTTACAACCACAATTGCATTGCTTAGCGCCGACAAACTAACTGGCGAGAATTACACTAGTTAGAAACATATGATCACGACTATACTTATCATCGAGGATCTTATGTTCGTCTTTACGGAGGAGCGTCCTCCTATTCCACCTCCTAACGCTGCTCGAAATGTTCGGGAAGTGTATGAGTGTTGGACACGGGCGAATGAGAAGGCCCGAGCCTATATCTTGGTCAGTCTTAACGACGTTTTGACCAAGAAGCATGAGTCCATGGTCTTAGCGTGTGAGATCATGGAGCCCCTACGGGGGATGATCGGATAACCGTCTGGACAACTCAAGCACGAGGCTCTTAAACACATCTTCAACTCCAAAATGGAGGAAGGCACATCTGTTCGTGAACACGTGCTTAACATGATGGTCTACTTCAATATGGCAGAGATGAATAGGTCTAGGATCAATGAGGGTAGCTAGGTTAGCATTATCCTGCATTCGTTGCAGGAAAGCTTCTTGCACTTTGTCAGCAATGCAATTCTGAACAAAGTGGACTATACCCTTACAACTCTCCTCAACGAGTTGCAGACATATCAATCTTTACTGAAAAGTAAGGAAAAGAGGGGAGGTGAGGCAGATATTGCCTCGTCTTTAAAGACGTTCTATCGAGGTTCAACCTTAGGAACGAAGTCTACACCTTCTACTTCTAATACTGGAAATTGGAAGAAGAAGAAGAGTGGTAAGAGTAAGGGGAAGGCGCCTGCTAACTCACCACCTATCGCCCAGTAAAATAAGGGTCCGACGCCAGTTGACAAGAGAAAATGTTTCCATTGCAACCAAGGCAGGCACTGGAAGAGGAATTGTCCTTACTGGCTTAAGGAGAAGAAGGCGGCCAAGGCTAAGTCAAAATAAGGTAAATGTGATTTACTAGTTTTGGAAACTTGCTTAGTGGAGAATGACGATTCTGCCTGGATAATTGATTTGGGCGCCCCTAATCATGTTTGTTCTTCTTTTCAGGGGATTAGATCCTAGTGGTAGCTGAAGGTTGGTGAGATGATGATGCGAGTAGGCACCGGGCACCTCAGCTGTGGCAGTGGAAGGAGTCCAGTTGACTTTACAGAAGAAATTTCTTATTTTATAAGATGTATTTCTAGTTTTGGAGCTGAAAAGGAACTTAATTTCTGTAAAGTGCTTGTTACAATGTAAATATACTCTTAATTTTAATGTGGATAAAGTGTTTATTCATAAAGATGGAGTAGAAATCTGTACAACAAAATTGGAAAATAACTCGTATGTGCTAAGACCGTTAGCATTAAGTTCCCTCTATAACATAGAGATGTTTAAAACTGTTGTAACTAAAAATAAACGTCAACGAGTATCACCAAAAGAAAATGTCCAACTTTGGCACCTTCGATTAAGGCACATCAATCTCAATAGGATTGAGAGGTTGACGAAGAATGGCCTTCTGAGTGAGTTAGAAGAAAATTCTTTACCGGTGTGCGAATCTTGCCTTGAGGGTAAAATGACTAAAAGATATTTTACTAGAAAAGGTTATCGAGCTCTAGAGTTAGTGCATTTTGACCTCTGTAGTCCTATGAATGTGCGAGCCAGGGGAGGCTATGAGTATTTCATCAGTTTTACTGATAATTGCTCTAGGTATGGGTATGTTTATTTGATGCAACGAAAGTCTGAATCCTTTGAAAAGTTCAGAGAGTTCAAGGCTGAAGATGATTGGATAAACGGATTAAAACACTTCAATCAGATCGAGGTGGAGAGTTTTTGTATTCAGGGTTTTAGGACTATTTGATAGAACATGGAATCGTTTTCCAACTCTCAGTGCTAGGTACACCTCAGCAGAATGGTGTAGTGGAGAGGAGAAACAGAACCTTTTTGGATATGGTTCGTTTGATGATGAGTTACGCTTCCTTACCGGACTTGTTTTGGGGTTTTGCAGTGGAGACTGCAGTGTATACACTCAACTATGTTTCCGTCCAAGAGTGTTACGAGAACACCTCAGGAGTTGTGAAATGGGCATAAAGCTAGTTTACATCACTTCCGTATATGAGGTTGCCCAACACATGTGATTGAGGCTAATCTAAAGAAATTGGAACCACGGTCGAGGTTGTGCCTCTTTGTAGGCTACCTCAAAGGTACATGAGGAGGTTATTTTTACGATCCATCAGAAAACAATGTGTTTATTTTCTATGAACACTACTTTCCTGGAGGAGGATCATATTAGAGAGCATAGTCCACGTAGTAAGGTCATGTTATGTGAGCTTTCTAATGAAACTATTGAAACTTCAACAAGAGTTGTTGAAGGGTCTGCTTCATTAGCAAGAGTTGTTGATGATAGTTCATCTGGTAGGTCGGTTCCACCTCAAGAATTGAGGGTGAAGGAACTCTTATACAAGAGTACTTATGAGCGGAAGCGGATCTTTTCAATTCATTGTGACAGAATTTCCACATATACATTCAAACATAAAGATATGCATTCACAACGCTAAATTACTGGCTTGCTCAAAGGATAAATAAATAAGAGATCGAGAGAACATACTAGTTGAAGACTTTTCTTCACTTGAAATCTTGCTATCGCTCGAATAACAAGTAATCGTTTAGCAACTCTCCAATCGTCTACCATGAGCGTCTTCGCACGAACACAAGGAAATGGGGACGACACCACCACTCGGAGCCCTCAATATTCTCGGAGTCAGAATCCAAAGGGTGGGCTTTATTCGGATTTGGTAGACGAGAGGAGAAAGAGAGATCGTATACAATGATCAAGCAAGTGGGAGAAAGACTTGTCTATCGTATAAACAAAATGCTTGATCATTTAGGTAAAGTATATGATCATGTAGGAAAAGCTAAGCGATCGTCTATACGATTGTTTAGTAAAGCTCAGGCGCTAAATAATCGTTTAGTAAAAGATAAACGATTTTATAGTAAATAGTGCGCGGGTGTAAGTGATTGTTCAGTAAACAACACTATCGTATAGGCTCTGATTTACTATGCAATGACACTCTTAAATCGCAACACACCGTGAGTTATTTAAGCGTCTCAAAATGATTCTTCATCTTACTCATTAGTTACGAAAACAAAAGAGACGCCAACCAATTATCCCATAACTGTCCAATCAATAATTATAACCACATTATATTCATAACCTATAGCTTAATATCATAGTATTTTTCCACCACTAGATATAAATCAAGTTTATATCCAATTTCCTCCAAATTAATGTATCTCATACATAAAGTCAATTATATCATATATAATTAACTAGTTCAATTATATTGTATATAATCGAACTCCCTCTTACCAATTTGAACATTTCAAACTGACCCAAAAACTGATTTTCAACTTGTATCCAAGCTACCAAGGGAACCTTATGGACCTATGGCTCGAAGCTCCAACGGTACATGAATAACTGACTAAACTCTTTAGCCACGATATCCACCATCCGTTAACTGCCATGCATTCCACTAAAGACAGACAGTTGAACTCTTCTTACCACTAATATATTTCTATGTCCATCAGATATAAACAATCATCAGCACGATGACCCTTCACAAATGCTCATAAGTACAGCTGGGTCAATTTACTATTTTGTCCCTATAGTTACATCTTACTCTTTAAGTACCACTGATCCCTCTAATGAATAATACAACATGGTTCTACTATGTGTGAACATCTCTCGGGCTATGAGAAGGTGTGTGGCGTCACATTGTTCAAGCCTCAGGATCAACCCTTAAGGAAGCAATCTATCTACTTACCCCTGCTTCGGGGAAGAAGTGAACTCCATCTTGTGTCGCTGAGTTCCCAGCTCCCAAATCAGACGAATCCCCAAAGTAGTAGGTTTGAGTCGGTGCTTTGGCCACTCATACCCAAGCAAATCAAAGGATCGCCCCAATGGTAAGAGTTCCCAACTCACTCAGGATTGAAGTCATGTTACCCATAGACATCCTAGTGAAGTGAAGTCTCTGTCATGAACGGGGTTATATGACGAGACGTAAACACTTCGTGGTCAGGTCTTATACAAACTCTTTGTATAATTTGTATAAGACTCCCCCGCTCGCATGTCCTCTACACAAATGATCAGCATCAGACCATCTGTGACAAGTCACAACACTTGTAGCTATTCCACAAAACAGGCTGCATCCATAGCATTATCAGGACAAGGTTTCCTTCCTATATCCATATACTACAGACCATTTTGGTTGTCATTTAAGACGTGATCCACTATTAAACCATAGGTTATGAATATAATATGAATATATTTATTGGACAGTTATGAGATAATTGGCCGACATCTCTTCTGTTTTTGTAACAGATGAGTAAGATGAAGAATCATTTTGAGACGCTTAAATAGCTCACAGTGTGTTGCGATTCTAGAGAGTCATCGCTTAGTAAATCAGAACCTATACGATAGTGCTAAACGATCGCTTACACCCATGCGCGCTACTTACTAAACGATCGTTTAGCACCTGAGCTTTACTAAACGATCGTATAGATGATCGCTTAGCTTTTCCTACACGATCATATACTTCACCTAAACGATCAAGCATTTTGTCTATACGATAGACGAGCCTTTCTCCCACTTGTTTGATCGTTGTATACGATCTTTTTCCTCTCCCTTCTACCAAATCCGAAGAAAGCTCACCCTTTGGATTCTCACTCCGAGAATACTGAGGGCTCCGAGCGGTGGTTTCATCCCTATTTCCTTGTGTTCATGCAAAGTCGCTCGTGGTAGATGATTAGAGAGTTGTTGAACGATTACTTGCTGTTCTAGCGAGAGCGAGATTTCAAGTGAAGGAAAGTCTTTAACTAGTATGTTCTCTCGGTCTTTATTTAAGTATGCCAGTAATTTAGCGTTATCAATGCATATCTGTGTGTGTGAATGTATATGTGGAAATTCTGTCACATCTAATTGGAAAGATACGCTTCCGTTCATAGATACTCTTGTATAAGAGTTCCTTCAATCACTTAAATAGCTCACGGTGTGTTGCGATTCAAGAGTGTCATCGTTTAGTAAATCAGAGCCTATAAGATAGTGATATTTATTGAACGATCGCTTACACCCGCGCGTGCTATTTACTATACGATTGCTTATCTTTTATTAAACGATCATTTAGCGCCCGAGGTCTACTAAATGGTCATATAGACGATCGCTTAACTTTTCCTACACGATCTTATACTTCACCTAAACGATCAAGGGGACAGTGTTTGAGGGTCACCTTTAGAGCATGGGTCATTTAGAATCGAGGGGACGTGATAGTCACGAAGATCGCTTCAAAGCACAACATTGCTGACCCATTTACGAAAGCTCTCACGATTATAGTGTTTGAGGGTCACCTTCAGAGCATGGGTCTATGGGTCCGCCTGCAGCTGGACTAGGGCAAGTGAGAGATATTTTTGTACTGGGCCTTAGTGCCCTAGTTTATTGTTTTGTACTAGTTTTATGTACATCTCACTCGTTTTACAACAAGTGGGAGATTATTGGGGATGATGCCCTAAACTCTTGTGTCCCGTAGTTTGTAAACACAGTTTTGAACAAACGCTTGTGATGTATAATATATGATATTTTCTTCACTTATGTTTATGAACATTGGACATTTTATTTGCTTTACCACAAACCAATAAACTAAGATCCCTGGTTGTTGTTTGTAACTTAAGCATGTATGTGGAGACATACAAGTGGATCATGTCTTAAGAGATAACCAAAATGGTCTGTAGTATATGGATATAGAAGGGAATCCTTATCCTGGTAACGCTACGTATGCAACCCGTTTTGTAGAATAGTTACAAGTGCTGTGACTTGCTATAGATGGTCTGATCCCTATCATTCATGTAGGAACATGCGAGCGAGGGCGTCCTATATAAAGAGTTTGTATAAGACTGGACCACGAAGTGTTATAGTCTCATTATATAACACCGTCATGACAGAGACTTCACTTCACTAGAATGACCATAGGTAATATGACCTCAATCCTGAATGAGTCGGGAACTCCTACCTTTGAAGGAAGTCCTTTGATTTGCATGGGTGCGAGTGGCCAGATCACCGACTAAAACCTACCACTTTAGGGATTCGTCTGATTTGGGAGCTAGGAACTCAGCTACATAAAATGGAATTCACTCCTTCTCCCGAAGTCGAGGTAAGTAGATAGATTGCTCCCTTAAGTACTGATCCCAAGGCTTGAACGATGTAGTGCCACACACCTTTTCATGGCCTAAGAGGTGTCCACACATAGTAGAACTATGTTGTATTGTTCATTAAAGGGATTAGTGGTACTTAAGGAGTTAGATGTAACTATATGGGCAAAACCATAAATTGCCCCAACTGTACTTATGAGCATCTGTGAAGGGTTATCGTACTATTGATTGGTTACATTCGATGGACACAGAAATATATATGTGCTAAGAAAGATGCAACTGTCAATTTTTAGTGGAATTCCTCGCAGTTAATGGATGGTGGGTCTCGTGGCTAAAGAGTTTAGTCAGCTATTCACGTACCGTTGGAGCTTTGAGCCATAGATCCATAAGGTCCCCTTGGTAGCTCAATGGATTCAAATTGAGAATCAGTTTTTGGGTCAGTTTGAAGTGTTCAAATTGACAAGAGGGAGTTCGATTATATATGATATGATTAAACTGATTAATTATATATGATATGATTGACATTATGTATGAGATACATTATTTGGAGGAAAATGATATAAATTATATCTAGTGGAGGAGAAAAGACTATGGTTAATGTATTATATAGGATGTGATATTAAACCATAGGTTAATGAATATAATATGATAGTGGGAGGTTTCATTCAGTTTTCTTAACTGAAGAATAAAATGAAATTCGTTTTCATTTTGCAAGAGATCGGTCATTCGCTCACGTTTGGTGTTTGGTGTATACAACCTATCACATAGTAAACTGAGAGCCTACACGATAGCTCAACATTTCTACACGATCGTATACACGCGCACAACTTACTAAATGATCGCATAGGATTTGCTAAACGATCGTTTACATTTTTCCTAAACGATCGTGTGCCCAAGAATTTACTAAACGATTGTCTATATGATCGCACGCCTATTTACTAAATGATCGTGTACCGCTTCCTAAACGATCAAGCATTGTTTATACGATAGACATCAACCTTCTTCCACTTGCTTGGTCGTGGTATACGATCTACTTGTCCTCCTTCCCTCTACCAAATCCAACAGAGCCCACACCTCCTAGATTTTCACACCAAGAATACCAATGGTTCCAAGTGGGGGTTTCCTCCTTGTTGTTATGTTCGTGTGCAGGCCGTTCATGGGTAGACGATCGAGTTTTTGGTGGACGATTTCTTGGACGTTTCAGCTAGAGCGAGAGGAGCAGTCCATTGGACAAGAATTTTTTTTGGTGAAGAAGAATTCTTCAAGTAGTACGTATTTCGTTCTCTTGTTATTTAGTTATCAAAGCATGTTGGTAATTTGTTGAATATTGCACAACTTGTCTGTTAGATTGTGAATGGGGTAATTCTGTCACAATGAGTTTGGAACGATCTCACTTCCGCTCAGAGGTACTCTTGTATAAGAGTTCCTTCAAATGGATCCTAAACCTCTCCGTCAGCTATCATAGCTTGGATTTTTGTTAAACCCATATAACGGATAGGCGGGTTCGCAATCCTCCCACTACGTCGAGGTGCCCTCAACACTTGAGTAGGATTTGACCTACTAGATCATCGAACTTCAAAAACTTTTGTTGAGGTGTTGGGTTCTTCAACAACTTTTATTGAAGTTTCAGTAATTTCTTTGGAAATTTCATTCAACACAATTTTACTGCGATGTATGTGCTCCCTTATGTGGTCTTCTTCAAGAAAAGTAGCGTTTGTCGACAAAAACACTTTATTTTCCTTAGGGTCGAAAAAGTAACCATCTCTCATTCCATTGGGGTTGCCTACAAATAGGCACAATTTTGAACGAGATTCTAGTTTCTTAGGATTTTCCTCGAGCACATGTGTTGGGCAATCTCATATTCTAAAATGACGTAAACTAAATTTACGACCATTCCATAACTCCAAAGGTATTCTCGTAATACTCTTGGATGGAATACAGTTTAAAATATACTGCAAAACCCCAAAACGAATCAAGTAAGGATGCGTAACTCATCATAGACCCAATGATGTCCAACAGGCTTTGATTTCTCCTTTTTGATACACCATTCTATTGAGGTATACCAGGTGCTGAGAGTTGGAATACTGTTGGAGTTGATGCCCTAAATCTCGTAGGATCCTGTAGTTTGTAAAACTTGTATGAACAAACATTTCAATGATTAATAATATTTGATATTTTATTCACTCCTGTTTATGAAATATATGATATTTTAGTTGCATTAACCACAAACCAATGAACTAATATCCAAGGTTATCATTGTAACTTAAACATGTATGTGGAGACATACAGGTGGATCATGTTTAAGTGATAACCTAAATGATTTGTAGTATATGGATAAGGCTAGGTACCTTATTCTGGTAACACTACGAGTATGGCCCGCTTTGTAGGTGTTACAAATGTCGTAAAGTACTACAAATGATCTGATCCTGATCATTCATATATTAGTCATGCGAGTGGTGATATTTTATACAAAGGAGTTTGTATAAGACCGGACCACGAAATGTTTAATCTCATTATATAACACCGTTCATAATTGAGACTTTCATTTCACTAGGATGACCATAGGTAACATGACCTTAATCCTGAGTGAGTTGTGAATTCAGTGGCTAGATCACCGACTCAACAAGCCTACCATTTTGGAGATTCGTCTGATTGGGGAGCTGAGAACTCAGCTACACAAGATGGAATTCACTCCTTCCCTGAAGCAGGGGCAAGTAGATAAATTGCTCCCTTAAGGGTTGATTCCAAGTCTTGAACAATGTGGCGCCACACCCTCTCTTAGCCCGAGAGGGGTTTAGTCATAGTGGTGAAGGAACTCTTAATAAAGAGACTCGTGAGCAGAAGCAAGATCCTTTGTGACAAAACATACACATTTACAATCAAACAGTAATAATTATGCAAAACTTCTAAATTACAACATATTTCCAAAGATAAAGTACTAAGGTTCAAGTGAACTTACCCTTGAAGAACTATTCTTCTCGTTCCTTTGAACTTACTGCATGATCGTTCACCAACACATACGAATCTACACTAGAACAGTAATCTCCTCAGCAAAAACCTCGAACAAGAACAAATCTCCACTCGTCCCTTGAGCAGGAAACAGACACCACCAAAAGGCTACCTTACTATTCTCGGTGTGAGAATCTAGGAGTTGTGGGCTCTGTAGTGTTTGGTAGAGGGTAAGAGGAATTTTCCTGATCATGTAGACGATGGAATAAGTGGGAGATGGTTTTAGTCTATCGTATAGACAATGTACTTGATCATTTTGAAGACAAGTTGCTATTATATAGAAAACTTGTTACACGATCATGTATGCTCTCAAGCTATCGTATAGCTTATGATTTTGATCGTAAGATTCTCAATTGCTTAATGATCACATTTATTAAAAATGAAAACAATTTTCATTTTAACCATCAGTTAGCTGATCATAACTTCCCACTAAGTTGGTTATGAGAGTAAAAACTGTAACCAATTATCCTATAATTGATTTAATTACAAATATAATTAATATTTTCATAACCTATAGTTTTAATATCACATATCATGCAATATATAAACCATAGTTCTTTTTCTCCCTTATAGCATTTAATAATAATTCCTCCAATTAATGTATCTAATACATTAAATCAATTATATCTCATAAAATTGATACAATTTAATTATATCATATATAATCAAATTTTCTCTTGTTAATTTGAACATTTCAAACTAACCCAAAAACTAATTTTCAACATGAATCCATTGAGCTACCAAGGGGACCTTATGGACCTATAGCTTGAAGCTCTAACGATACGTGAATAACTGACTAAACTCTTTAATTACGATATCTACCATTCGTTAATTGTCGAGCATTCCACTAAAGACTAACAGTTGCACTCTTCGCGTTACAGATATATTTCTGTGTCCATTGGATATAACCAATCAATAGTACGACGACCTTTCACAAATCGCTCGTAAGTACAGTTGAGCCAATTTACCATTTTGCCCCTGTAATTACATCTAACTTCTTATGTACCATTGATTCCTCTAATGAACAATACATCATAGTCCTACTATGAGTAAATTCTTCTCGAGCCAAGAGAAGGTGTGGCACCACATTATTAAAGTTCTGGAATCAACCCTTAAGAGGGCAATTTATTTACTTACCCTTAAATTGGGGAAATAGTGAATTCTGTCTTTTGTTGCTGAATTCCCAGGTTACTAATTCATCGCATCCGCTAACTAAGCATCGCAAGGCTCTCTTTACTTTTAATAGCTTCTTAAAATTTTGACAGTCTAAGCCTTATTATGTACAAACCTTTGTTCAAACATTTGTTACTGCATTCCTGTGAGTTTGTCTTTAGCTTTGCGGTGAAAGCGTTGCCAACCTCTAAGTTTGGGGGTGGTAGCGATCCCAGAGAATTGCATTCATTACATTGCGATCATTTATTAAAAAAAAAAAAAAAAGGAATAACAGTAGACAGCGCAATGGGGAAACCCATGTTGATAAGAGTTAAGTTGAGAAAGGCACTTACCCGTAGTTGGATGTCCGCATGGCACACGTGGGGGCAAGCCAAAACGAAAGTAAGTCGCCATGATCAATGCATAAGCGCAACTCCTCTGTCGGACGCAAGCCAAATTAAGCAAGACAAGAGTTAAGTTGAATATGGAACGCAACCGAAGTTGGATGCCCACATGACACATGTGAGGGTAAGCCAAAACGAAGAGCGTAACCAGGTTCAACGTCGGATTCTAATAAGTAATCGCAAAGCTAAATTGTTTTGGACAAACACATTCTCAAAAGCTAAACATAAAGTTGCGGGGAATGAATAAAAAGTTTTTGAGCAAAGGCTTGCCGGATCTAAAACTTAGAAAATATCTTTTTGAAGAAGCAGCCGAAGTGGAGGAGAGTGTTACGGTCATGGTTAGAGGTATGTATAAATTATATTCTGAGAGGCTGGCCATCGCAAAGAAAAGCCAGAGGGTGAGTAAGAATTTCTTGAGTATAACGCATGCTTGAGGACAAACATGATTCTAAGTTTGGGGGTGCGATGACGGACAGAAATGCACGTTATCTTAGGCCTTTTATTTAGAATTATGAGGATTGTTAAGTGAAATATGCGACAAATATGTTAGGAATTCATGAGAAAAGGAGTTTGCATCGTTCGACATCAAGAATCTCGGCTAACCCACTATTATGCGTTATTATGCGTTCAATTGTCTATTTTTGTAGCTAACGCAGAAAGCGGACGCATACGCGGAAGCTGGGCTAACGCAAAGACGATTGCATGCAGAGAATTTCTCCATCGCAAAGGTGAATGCATACGCTCAACGCATGGGTGTTACGGTAATCGGCCGCATTCATCCATCGCATAGAAGTTGCGATCGTCAAGTGATTGCGGTCATCACATAGAATTTGTGGTCATCAAGCGAATTCAGTCATCGCAAGATTGCGGCTGCATGATGATAACCATAATAGCAGGATGAACACAAGGTTGGTGAAATGGAAACATTAACGCATATCTCGGGAGAATCAAAAGATGATGTTGACATTTCACCTACCACGCCGTTAGCAGTAAAGATTTAGAAAATGACCAACACGCAGCGAATGTCAGAATCAGGGCAGGTTCATTAATGTTGTAGGCGATACAACTCTATAAATAGAAGCCGATGAGCAGAATTTCATTTTATCCAAGGTTTTCTGCCTGAGGGTCGATCCTTGTGATCCAAACGAAAGCGTGAGAGGAAAGCTTGAGTGTTCTTCATCTCCTTCATCCATTCCGAGTGACGATCAGATCCTTCGCCGGAGTTAGATCTCGAGAGAGTCAGCTCCATCGCCCTTCCATGGCACCACCGGTAACCTTGACACACATTTGCTGGAAGCAAGACATTGCTTTTAGCTAGCCTTTTCCATTTCTCTTCTTTTCTTATGTTGTATTGTATTATATTTTGGCTTAAGGAATTAATACATTTTGTGATCAATGCATTTCTGTTTTTCCTTCAATCCCATCTTCATCTTCATGACTCAGTATCCTTAACTTTCATAGCATCACTTAGTGAGTCTGTTAGAGTATCACATACTTAATTATGCAGCATAGGAATATCTAGCAAACCATTTGGAGGTGTGCGTTGCGTGAATGTTGTGAGAAAACCTTATTTGCTTAGTGTGAAGCTGTAGCAACGTTTTTCTATAAGCGGACGCAATGCTTGTCTATGAGTAAAATCAGCAACAACTAACTGTCTGGAAGGGTAAGTGATTGGTCACAGTAGGCAGTGTAAGTAAGTATTCACTAGAGATAGGAATAATCTTACGTCAACCAGGTTTATGTGATTACCTTGTCTTATGAGCGCATCATTCATCATTTAGGTATACTTGGAAGAGTAGTCTAAAAACTAGATCTAATACTAGAGAGAGTGGATCAGATCGCATAAGAAATAATTGGGAACTTAGAGATAAGCTCTGTTTGCTATTACACAGCGTATGTACCCTACGGAGAGGATATTGCATGCGTCCAAGAAGTAGGATACGGTGGTATGCGGTCATCTTGTTTATGTGTGGAAGCACATGAGCAGGAATAGAGACTTAGAAAAAGGCCTCTCGACACGTCACATATACATCGCATGCGTCCTAGAATTAGACTTAAGTGTGCGTAGCATAATCGAATAGCTTTCATTGGCTGAGGTTGTCCTTGCGGTCAAGTCTAGGGTTGCGATGAAGACATCCTTATATTTTATCTATTTTCGATGCATTTCACTACGCGTCAATAGTTGTCGTGTCTCTACCTCTCATTCATACTTCTAATGCTATATCTGTTAGTTAGGAGTAAGAGTATTTATTAGCTTATACCACTCATCACTCTTTTATTCATCCGTCGCAACACATATCACTGCATAGCATTTAGTTACAAGTCCGTGAGTTCGACCTCGGATCACCTGAGAAACTTGCGTTCGCGTTATACTTGGCATGAGCGCAAGAAAACTTGTGACAGGAACGCATGGTCATCGCATATAAGAGTAACACATATTTTTATTCCAACAAATGACCACCGACACATGAGTATAAACGCATACCTTAAGGCATGCATCGCATATTGCGTCCCACTAATTTTAGTCATCAGTTGTTACTTGCTGCTGTTCGTTTGGAGAGTTCGTGACTTGTTCGATGCGTTCATGAACAAGTTTATCCGAGGGATTAACGTGAAAAAGTATTCTTCAAAGGTATAGTCTCTTGAACCTTTGTATTTTATGAGATAGTATGTTGTAATTAAGTTTTATGTATAATCTGTTTTTCTTGACTATAAATGTTTACATTCAATCGAAATGGGATTTGGACGATTCGCTTTCGCTCATAGGTTCTCTGTCAAAAGAGTTCCTTCAATTGGTATCAGAGTTAGGTTTTGTTCCTTCAATTTCGTATACAATTTGGTGGGTTTTGAGTTCCTGCATTGCGTTTAACTGTTAAATGTTTGTGGATGTTGTTGATGGATAATTTTGGGATAGTTATCTCATTTTATGGCTTTTTGTTTACATTTACAAAAGTTAATTGTAAGGGCCCTTGTGTTTTTGGGTATTATTTCTTGCAATCAAGTCCGTATTCTTTTAGAGTTTTGAGTCATTCATGAAACAGCAGACGCAAGAGTTGCAATTCGCTCTGATGGAGAAGATGAAACGATGGTCGCATCGTGTAGCTTAAGTTATATGATCGTTTAGATTTGACTATGCGTTTGTGTAGAATTGTTTTACTCGATCGTGTAGCATTTGCTTAACGATGGCATAGCTAATCGTGTAAAGTGTTTACTGCAACACGATCGCGTAGACACTTGGGGGTGAATGATCGTGTGGAATTTGATGCTCGACGAAAGGCATGCGCGCTAAATGATCGTGTAAACTATCATGCTCATTGCATAGTCATTAGCTACATGATGTCATGGTATACGATACTCGGTGCTAGCTACTCGATCGTGTAGACTATCATGTTCATCACATAATCGTTAGTTACACGATCGTATGGCATGCGTTATTCGAAGCGCGCTGCACGATTGCATGGACTTTTATGCTCATCGCATAGTCCAAAGCTATGCGATCGTTTCTACATGATCGTTTACACTCGACGCGCGTTGCTCGATGATCAAAGGATTTGCAACACGGTCAAGCTGCGTGGCTTCAAGGCGAGCGATTCATGACCTGATTCACCTGTTCGAAGCGGTTGACTCAAACTTTTGTAATAGTTTAGCATTTCCTTTCCCGTTTTTGAGATATACTATCCCGGTCCATCAACTTTTATTAAATATGGATGTAATGTATGTCATATAGTTTTAAAACCCACCATAGATTATGCATTTATGCCATGCATCATTTTATATTATAAATGTTATAATACATTAGTATGCATAATTAAATTACATTAAGCATGCTCATGCATCATATATTATAAGAGTTATAATATATGCATGCATTATAGCATATCTATGTATCATTTATATAATAAATGCTATAATATAAGGTTGAATGTATGTATAGAATGTATGCTTAGTTCATTACTTTATTATATAAAAGTTATATATTAGTAATGAATAAAAATTGCATGAAGCATGATACCTTGGGTTTATTTATGTCTTATAAATGCCTTATGTATGTCTAGCTAGCAATGTGGAATGATTTTAATTGTTTCATTCTTTATAAAAGTGATAATTAATGAAATTAGAATTAAAATCAATAATAAAGAGTTGCATGTACATCTTAGGCTTTAATCATCTTTTAAAAAATTTTTAAAATTTGATTGAGATAGACCTAAGATCACGTTTCTAATGAGATTAAAACCTAAGTTTAATCTTTTAATTCGGTTTAATAGGATTAAATTGACTAATAAAAGATTAAATATGTAACCGTTGGGTTTTTATGTCTTAAAACTCGTGATCTGTAAACAATAAAACTTATTCTGAAAATTCAATAAGTTGTTATTGAATATATTGCTTATTAGAAATCCAATAAAACTAAAAAGACCCATGACTATTACATGAGTACTTGAACTTTATGTGGAGACATAAAAGTGGATTAGGTTCAAGTAAATAGTCAAAATGATCTATAGTATATGAATAAGGTTGGGTGACTTATTCTAGTAACACTATTGGATGCGGCCTACTTTGTAGTTGTTACAAAGAGTTGTAAAGTGCTACAAACGAAGTGATCCTAATTCGTACATGTTATGACATGAGGAGGGGGGCGTCATGTGCAAATGGATTTGTACAAGATCGGACCACGAAATCAGTCACTCTTACTTTATAACATTGTTTACTGTTTAAGACTGACTATTTTAAACCGATGACCTAGGTAATTTGACCTTAATCTTGGGCTAACTATGAACTTTTGTTTATTTGGGATTATCTTTAGATTTGCATAGGTAAGAGTTGGCTTAATAGCGCTAACTCAATAAACTCCTATTTCAGGGGTAAGACTAGGTAGATAGCTGGGGACATAGGGTGCAAGAAGGAATTCGCTCCTACCCACTCTTAGGGATAGTAGAGAGGTCGTTCCCTTAAGTGTTGATTCTGGGTCTTGAACAAAGGGTTTCACCCTATCATTGGATCGAAAGGGGCTCGGTTTGTTGATTGGATCACAAATCAATTGTTCATTAGAAGATCAGTGGAACTTAAGGAACAAGAGGTAATCTCGGGGGTTAAACAAATATTTGACCCAGCCGTTATTACGAACAACCTGTGAAATGTTAACTTACTAATCATGGTTATATCGAGTGAACATAATATATCTATAGTGAGGGGAGTGCAACTATAGGCTTTAGTAGAGTGACCCATTAATTAACGAATGGGGGTTAATTCGGTGTAATGAGTTTAGCCAATTAATCTCGGATCATTGGAGCTCATGATCTGTAGGTCCGCGAGGTCCCTCTACTAGCTCGTAAATGGATTAGCTTTAGAGTAGCGCGATAAGTTAATTTGAAATGTTCAAATTAGAATTAAAGAAATTAGTAATTATATGAGATATAATTACACGTTTAATTTTAAGAATTAAACGGAATAGGAGAATTAATATTTTAATATGATTTGAAATAAATGAAGGTGGATTTGTATAAAATTAATTTAATATTTGATATTAAATTAATTAGAATTATAAATTGTTTAAATAATTATTTATTAATTTTATTAAGAAAATTAATTTTATAAAAATGAATAATATTTTCAATTTTAGAAATCAAATTGAATTTTGAAATCAATTGAAAAATTTGAAAAAGTTAGAAAAATACAAAAATGGAATTTTGGTTTTTTCCATTACACCTTCAAAGTAGCTCACACAAAACCCACTTCTTTTGACTTCAATAACTCCAAGCATGAGCTGCATCTTATGCAACCATCTTCTTTGCATGATAGTCTGCAATATATTGAAAAGATTGGAGTAGAATTGAGGCATGCAAATATAGAATTTTTGCTGAAAAATTCGTGTTGAAGAAGGTGTTCTTCAAGTGAGTTGTTACTGTGAGTTCTTCACCAAGTTCCCTTTATTCAACCTTATTTTGAGTTCCACAACTCAATCTAAAGCTTCAAGAGAATAATGGTGAAGATCTTGAGGTGGTCTACAACAAGATTTAGAGAAATTTGCAGCTGGGAATCAAGATTTCAAGAATTCTACAAAGGTATTACTTGAAACCCTCTTATTTTAGTATGAGCATGCTTTATTTTATGAAAAATTAATGAATTAGAGTGCTTATTAATCCTTGTTGCTTCTGCTGTTTGCTGATACATTCCAACAGTAACATGGTATCAGATGTATCTATAAGGGACCTAAGACTAGTTTTGGCTAGGCTGGGATACTTAAGTCGATGGTAATGTCGCACTCTTACCTGGGAACCTTCCTGGAAAGATTAATTAGATAGATTTGTTACCTGCATGCAAATTTGATGAAAGTCTATTAAAGTGTTTAATAAGACTTGAATCAAATTTGTTTAATCATCAAAAGCAAGTGTTGTTTTTTAGCAAATTAAACAAACCACTTAGTTAAAATCAGTAGTCGGATTTTCTAAGTTAATGAACCCTAGGTAGAATATTCAATGGGAGATAAATGAGGTATATGATACTTCACTTTATCTCTACACGTTTCTCCCTAAAAGTTCACACCGTGAGATCTATCCTTGGCATCGACGCACCTCTGGAATGTCCCCCTACGAGTGGCATTTGGGTAGGTCAATACCAAGGTGAATGGAGAGAATGTTCATAGTAAGTGGGAGCAGAACGTGTGACAACATATCCTTCGGGCTCTCTCATTAGGTTGTAAAGTTTTTGTGCATCGCATCGTGGCATCCTGGGTGTGTCCCCCTAAAGGATGGAAGTTTTGCACAACTCTTTATTTGATCTCCAGAAATGAATAGGGTTGCTTTAATCTCTTGTCCTAATCGGATTTTCCTTAAGGTTTTCTCATTAGGGTGGGACTCTAGAGCCTAAAATGAGGGGTTACACTTACACATAATTGTTAAAGATATTAAAAAATTCTAGACTGATCAATGGTAGATTCAATTGCAAGGAGTTGTTTCTGTCTAATGGTTGAGATTGTCTCATTCCAGTGAAGGGGCACTTGATCACCCTACGGTGACTTTTGCCCTGCCTCACTAGAGCATCATTGCAAAATAAATGTCACTTAGGGTACACTAGAACTATTTCGTTAAAACTTAATTGGTATTAAAAGTGGTTTAATGCAAGTAGACTTATTAAGTTTGTTCATTTTTCAGCAATTTTTATGGCTACCGTTACACTTTCTTCCTTACCGCCGATAAACGGATTGGCGAAAATTACGCTAGTTGGAAAAACACCATTAACACAATATTAATCATTGATGATCCTTGGTTCGTCCTTACGGAGGAATGTCCTTCTATTCCACCTCCTACCGCTGCTCGAAATGTTCGAGACGCGTATGAGCGTTGGACATAGGCAAACGAAAAGGACCGAGCTAATATCTTGGCCATCCTTAACGACATTTTGGCCAAGAAGCATGAGCCCACGATCACTGCATGCGAGATCATGGAGTCCCTGAGGGAAATGTTCAGACAACCGTTTGCACAGCTCAGGTACGACGCTCTAAAGTACATCTTTAACTCACGCATGAAGGAGGAAACATCTGCTCGGGAACATATTCTCAATATGATGGTCCACTTCAATGTGGTAGAGATGAACCGATCGAGCATCGATGAGGCCAGCCAAGTTAGCATTATTCTGGAGTCGTTACCAGAAAGCTTCCTTTACTTTGTAAGCAATGTTATTCTGAACACGATTGACTACAACCTTACAACTCTACTCAATGAGTTGTAGACTTTCCAATCCTTGCTGAAAAGTAAGGAGAATAAGGTTAGTGAAGAAAATGTTGCCTCATCTTCCAAAAAAATCCCTAAAGATTCGACCTCTGGAACTAAGTTTACACTTTCTTCTTTCGACACCAGAAAGTAGAGAAAGAAAAAGGATGGTAAAAGAAAGACGCCAGCTAACCCACAACCTGCTGTTCCAAGGGGTAGGCAACAAGTGAAGGTTGACAAAGGAAAGTATTTCCATTGTAACCAGGACAGGCACTGGAAGCAAAACTGCCCAAGATATTTGGCTGAAAAGAAGAAGGCCAAACAAAGTAAATGCGATTTACTGGTTTTGGAAACTTTTTTAGTAGAGAATGATGATTATGTTTGGATAATTGACTTTAAGGCCATTAACCATGAGTGTTCTTCATTTTAGGGAATTAGTTTCTGATGGCAACTTGGTGCTGGTGAGATGACGATGCAAGTTAGAATCGGGCACGTCATCTCAATTGTGGCAGTGGGAGGTCTCCGGTTGATTTTACAGAATAGGTTTATCATTTTGAATGATGCATATATAGTTCCTAAGTTAAAGAGGAACTTAATTTCAGTAAAGTCGTTGCTTGAATGTAATTATCAAATACAATTTTTTGTTAATAAAGCTTTATTTCAAAAAATGGTGTTGATATGTGTTTAGTGGAACTGGAAAATAATTTGTATGTGCTAAGGCCGTTAGAAACAAATGTCCTCCATAATATAAAGATGTTTAAAACTGACGTAACTCAAAATAAACAACTTAAAATTTCTCCTAAAGAAAACACCCAACTTTGGCACCTACGTTTTAGGCACATTAATCTCAATAGGATTGAGAGGTTGATGAACAATCGACTTCTAAGCGAGTTGGGCGAAAATTCTTTACTTGTGTGCGAGTCATGCCTTGAAGGAAAAATAACTAAAAGACCTTTTACTGGAAAAGGTTATAAGGCCAAAGAGCCTCTAGAGCTAGTACATTCAGACCTTTGTGGTCCGATGAATTTACGAGCCAGAAGAGGCTATGAATATTTCGTCACTTTACTGATGATTATTCAAGGTATGAGTACGTTTATTTAATGCACATAAGTCTGAGTCCTTTCAAAAGTTCAAAGAGTTCAAGGCTGAAGTTGAAAACGCATTAAATAGAATGATTAAAACACTTTGATCTGAACGAGGTGGAGAGTTTTTAGATTCTGATTTTCAGAACTATATGATAAAACATGGAATAGTTTTCCAATTCTCAGCACCTGGTACACCTCAGCAGAATGGTGTATCAGAGAGGAGAAATCAAACCCAGATAAACATGGTTCGGTCTATGATGAGTTATGCTTCCTTACTTGGCTTGTTTTAGGGTTTTGCAGTAGAGACTGCAACTTATATCCCGAACTGTGTTCCCTCCAAGAGTGTTGCTAAAACACATTTGGAGTTGTGGAATGGTCGTAAAGCTAGTTTACATCATTTCCATATTTGGGGTTGCCCAGCACATGCGCTTGAGGCTAATCCTAAGAAATTGGAACCACGTTCAAGGTTATGTCTATTTGTAGGTTACCTCAAAGGAACGAGAGGAGGTTAGTTTATGATCCTAAAGAAAACAAAGTACTTGTATCGAAAAATGCTACTTTTCTAGAGGAGGATCATATAAAGGAGCACAGACCTACAAGCAAAATTGTGTTGAATGAGTTTTCCAAAAAAAATTACTGAATCTTCAACAAGAGTTGTTGAAGAGCCTACTAACTCAAGAAGAGTTTTTGAAGAGTCTACTAACTTAATAAGAGGCTAATCCTTTTAGGTACGAAGTTACATTGTCTAAGGAACAATATCCTAAGACACCTCAAGAGTTTGAGGAAATGATATGGGTCCCTTATGCATCTGCCATGGGTAGTTTAATGTATGGGATGCTATGTACTAGACTTGACATCTGCTATGCAGTGGGAATAGTTAGTAAATATTAGTCTTATCCAGGATATGATCACTACACAGCCGTCAAGAACATCCTCAAGTATCTACGAAGAATGAGGGACTACATGCTTGTGTATGGTTCTAAGGATTTGATCCTCACATGATACACTGGCTTTGATTTTCAGACTAATAGGGATTCTCGAAAATCTACTTCAGGATCATTGTTCACTCTTAACGAAGGGGCTATAGTTTGGCCGAAGCCCCCCCCAAAAAAACCAAGGGCAGGGGTGCATCGCGGACTCCACCATAGAGGTCGAGTATGTAGCAGCTTGTGAAGCTGCTAAGGAGGCCGTTTGGTTAAGGAAATTCTTGACTGATCCAGAAGTTGTTCCAGACATGTCTAAGCCCATTACACTTTATTGTGATAATAGTGGTGTTGTAGTGAATTCCCGTGAGGCTCGGAGTCATAAGCGCGATAAGCACATTGAGCGAAAATACCATCTCATCCGAGAAATTGTGCATAGAGGAGACATGATTGTCACGAATATAGCTTTGGAGCACAACCTTGCTGATTCGTTTATGAAGGCCCTCACGACTACAGTATTTTAGGGTCACCTGCAGAGTATGGGTCTATGGGACAGACCATGGGAGATCTTGTATTGGGTGTATTATGCCCCAGTTTATTGTTTTGTGTACACCCCACTAGCTTTAGGACAAGTGGGAGATTGTTGGGGTTGATGTCTTAAATCTCGTAGGGTCTTGTAGTTTGTAAAACTTGTATGAACAAAAATTTCAGTGATTAATAATATTTGATATTTTCTTCACTTCTGTCTATGAAATATATGATATTTTAGTTGCATTAACCACAAACCAATAAACTAACATCCAAGGCTATCGTTGTAACCTAAACATGTATGTGGAGACATACAGATGGATCATGTTTAAGTGTTAACCTAAATGGTCTATAGTATATGGATAAGGCTGGGTACCTTATCCTAGTGACACTACGAGTATGGCTCGCTTTGTAAGTGTTACAAATGTTGTAAAGTGCTACAAATGATCTGATCCTGATCATTCATGTATTAGTCATGCGAGCAGGGATATTCTATACAAAGAAGTTTGTATAAGACATGACCATGAAATGTTTAGTCTCATTATATAACGCCGTTTATAATTGAGACTTTCATTTCACTAGGATGACCATAGGTAACATGACTTTAATCCTGAGTGAGTTGTGAACTCATGCCTAAGAGGGCGGTTCTTTGATTTGTATGGGTGAGAGTGGCCAGATTGCCGACTCAACAAGCCTACCATTTTGGGGATTCGTCTGATTGAGGAGCTGAGAACTCAGCTACATAAGATGGAATTCACTCTTTCCCCAAAGCAGGGGCAAGTAGATAAATTGCTCCCTTAAAGGCTGATTCCGGATTTTGAACAATGTGGTGCCACACCCTTTCTTGGCCCAAGAGGGGTTTAGTTATAGTGGGACTATGATCTATTGTTCATTGGAGGGATCGATGGTACTAAAGAAGTTAGATGTAATTATAGGGACAAAACGGTAGATTGACCCAACTGTACTTATGAGCGATTTGTGAAGGAACATCATACTTTTGATTGGTTATATCCAATAGACATAGAAATATATCTGTAGTGCGAAAAGTACAGTTATCAGTCTTTAATGGAGTGCCCGACAGTTAATGGATGGTGGATAATGTGATTAAAGAGTTTAATTAGTTATTCACATACCGTTGGAGCTTCAAGCTACAGGTCCATAAGGTCCCCTTGGTAGCTCAATGGATTTAGTTGAGAATCGATTTTTGGGTTAATTTAAAATGTTCAATTAATAAGAAAGAATTTAATTATATATGATATAATTAAATTAATTCAATTATATATGATATAATTGATATAATGTATTTGATACATTATTGTTTAGTGGGAGGAACAAATATTTGAATATGCTTCAAATATATTTTCTATGAATAAGATTCATAGTTATGAAATTTAATATAAATATGATTTATATTAAATGCCATAAAATAGAGAAAAAGGACTATGGTTTATATATTGTATATGATGCAATATTAAAACTATAGGCTATAAATATAATATGATAAGTTAGTTATCATATTTATTTATAATTATTAATTATTTGATATTAAATTCCTTTTCTATCTAACCACCCTTAGTGGGTAGTTATTTAGTTTTGTTGTAAAAATTGGGATAAATGATTTTTACCTTCCTCGATCATCTTCCTCCTCCAACTCCAAAATCCCCTTTAACCAAAATTAGCCAAAGCCCACCACTCTCGGATTCTCACACCGAGAATACCAAGGTCACTAAGTGGTAGTGTCCCTTTTGGTTCGAGTTTGCGTTGTTGCTTGTTGTTGTTCGTTTGGAGATTCGTGACTTGTTCGACGCGTTCGTGAACGAGTTCATTCGAGGGATTAACGGAAAGAAGGGTTCTTCAAAGGTATAGTCTCTTGAGCCTTTGTTTTTTATGAGATAGCATGTTGTAATTAAGTTTTATGCATAATCTGTTCTTGTTGACTGTAAATATTTGCATTCAATCGAAATGGGATTTGGACGATCTGCTTCCGTTCATATATTCTCTGTCAAAAGAGTTCCTTCAGATACAATTCCATGCTCTATCAAATAGTTCTAGAATGTAATATCCAAAATCTCTCCACCTCAATCACATCGAAATGTCTTAGTAGTTTTATTTAATGCATTTTCAGCTTCGACCTTAAATTCCTTGAACTTTTCAAAGGATTCAGACTTATGTTGCATTAAATAAATGTAACCATATCTTGAGTAATCATAAGTAAAGGTGATGAAATATTCAAACCCTCCTCTTGCTTTTACATTCATCGGATCACAGAGGTCTGAATGAACTAGCTCAAAGGGTTCTTTGGCTTTATGATCTTTTCTAGTAAAAAAATCTTTTAGTCATTTTGTCTTCAATGCATGACTCACACACAAGTAAAAAATTTTCTTCCAACTCGCTTAGAAGTCTATTCTTTACCAACCTCCCAATCCTATTGAGATTCATGTATTCTAATTTCAGGTGTCAAAGTTGGGCATTTTCTTTGGAGAAATTCTAAGCCTTTTATGTTGAGTGACCGTAGCTTTAAATATTTCAATGTTATAGAGAGCTTTAGTTGCTAACATTCTTAGCATATAAAGATTGCTTTCTAGCTTAGCAGAACATATATTAACACCATTTTTTTTAAAAAAAATAAACACTTTATTTACAGAAAAGTTAATAAAATAAGAATGTTCTAATAAGTTCCTCTTCAAACTAGGAACTACATATAAATTTTCTAGTAAAATATATTTATTTTGTAAAGTTAGCTGGAGACCTTCCACTGCCACAACTGAGACGACGTGTCCAGTTCCAACTCGAATCGTCATCTCCCCAACTTCCAGTTTTCACTAGGAACTAATTCCCTGAAATGAAGAACAAACGTGGTTAGTGGTGCCCGAATCAATTATCCAAGTCGAATCAACATTCTCTACTAAACAAGTTTCCAAAATAAGCAAATCATATTTACCTTGCTTGGCTTTCTTCTTTTCCACCAAGTATTTGGGACATTTCCTCTTCCAATGTTCTTCTTGGCTGCAATAGAAATAGATTTCCTTTGCACCTTAGCTTTCTTACCTTTTTTAGTAGCAGCTAGTGGGTTAGCTTTTCCTTTTCCACCTTTCTTCTTCTTCTACTTTTTGGTGTCGGAAGAAGAAGGCACAAGCTTTGTCCTAGAGATCAAACCTCTGTGGAACTTCTTAGAGGATGAAGCAATATTTGCTTCACCCTTATGTTCCTTGGTTTTCATCAAGGATTGGAAGGTCTGTAGTTCGTTGAGCAAAGTAGTCAGGTTGTAGTCAATCCTGTTCATAACAGCATTGCTACAGAACTGTAGGAAAATTTCATGTAAAGATTCTAGAATGAAGCTAACCTAACTGGCTTCATCGATGATGGACCCATTCATCTCTGCCACATTGAAGTGGACCATCACGTTGAGAATATGTTCTTGAACAGATGCCCCTTATTGCATACAGGAATTGATGGTGTATTTAAGAGTGTCATGTTTGAGCTGTGCGGACGGTTGTCCGAACATTCCCCTCAAGGACCCTATAACTCACGAGCCCTGAGTATGGCCTCATGCTTCTTGGTCAAGACTTCAGAAAAAATTACCAAGATATATGCCTGGGACTTCTCGTTTGCTCGTGTGCATCGCTTGTATGATTCTAGAACATTTTGAGCAGCATTTAGAGCTGGAATGGGAGGATAGACCTCCATTAGGAAAAAATGAAGGTCATCGATTATTAGGATTGTATTGATTGTATTTTTCCAAGATGTGCAATTTTTTCCCATTAATTTGTCAGTTGCAAGTATATTAAGTGTTGCAGAAGTCATTATGAACTAGTTTGTTGAAACAATACAATTTATTTATAATAATCTATTTGCATTAAACCACTTAGAAAAACCAATAAATTTTAGCAAAATAATATAAAGCACCCTAAGTGACATTTATTTTGCAATGATGTTTCAATGAGGCAAGACAAAAACCACCCTAAGGTGATCCGGTGCCCCTTCACTGAAATGAGATAATCTCAACCAACATACAAAACAACTCCTTGTTATTGTAACTATCAGTCACCATTGTTCGGTCCAGAAATTGTTAAACTTGCTTAACATTTCTTGTCAGTGTAACCCCTCATTTTAGATTCTAAAGTTTCAACCCAATGAGCCAATTGTAGGAAAAAACCGATTGGGGCATGAAACTAAAGTAATCCTATCCATTTTTAGAGTTTGAATAAAGCGTCATGCAAAAATGCCATCCGTAGGGGGATACTTAAGGTGCCACAAGGTCATGCATGAAACTTTACTTCAAACTAATGAGAAAGACCGAGGGATGTATTGTCACATGTCCTACTCCCACTTATTATAAACACTCTCTCCATTCACCTTGATATCGATCTACACAAACACCATATGTAGCAGAACACTTAAGGTGCCTCGAGGCCAAGTATAGATCTCACGGTGTGAACTTTTAGGGAGAAATGTGAAGAGTAAAAATGAAATATCATATACCCCATTTTCCTCCCACTGAGTGTTTTACCTAGGGTTAATTAACTTAAGAAAATCCAACTACTGATTTTAACTAAGTGATTGTTTAATTTGCCGAAAAACAACACTTGCTTTGGATTGTTAAATAATTTTGATTGAGGTTTATTAAATATTTTAACAAACTTTAATCAAACATTGCATGCTTGTAATAAATCTATCTAATTTACCTTTCCAGGTAAGTTTTCAAGTAGGGGTGTTTCGTTTCCATAAACTTAAATACTCTAGCCTAGACAAAACAAGCCTTAAACAAAAGGTCCCTTATAGATACATTTATTACAATGTTAATCTTTTAATTAATAATCAATTTAATCCTATTAAACCGATTAAAAGATTAAACTTAAATTTCTAATCTCATGAGAAAAGTGATCTTAGGTCTATATGAATCATATTTTAAAACAACTTTAAAAAATGATTTTAACCTAAGGTTTGCATGCAATTCTAAATTATTGATTTTAATTTCTAAATTCATTTAGTTATAACGATTATATAAAAAAATGAAACAAATTAAAATCAATAAATTGCATCGAATGACATACTTAGTAAATTATAACAATTATAAATTACCTAAGGTAATGTCATGCTTCATGCAATTCCATTTCATTACTAACTATATGTAACAATTATATAATAATGTAATGGAATAATTAATAACATTCATCCATACTTACTCAAAACTATATATTATAACATCTATAATATAAATGATGTATGACAATGTTATTATTACATGCAAACATATAGTATAACACTTATATTATATGATGCATGATCATGCTATATTAATTAAATCATGCAACTATATATATTATAACACTAATAATATAAATGATGCATGAAATTAAATGCATAACCTATGGTGGGACTTTTACTATATGGCATACATTATGACATATAATAATAAATATAAATCATACATCAAATGCATAATTTTTTTTTTTAAAAAAAGATAATTATTGGACTGGGATTGGACACATTAGAAATTAATTAAATTAATATAACACTTGTATTAATTTAATTAATTAAAAACACTAACTATTACAAAATAATAGTGAACCGGTTTGAAACAAGTGAACCGGGCCTTGAACCACTTGAACCGAACCGTCTACCAAAAATCTCTCAGCAACGATCTCTTAGTAGTCATCTCTTAGCAAACGCTGAGAGATCTCTTAGCAAAGGTTACACGATCTCTTAGTAACTGTTACGCGATCTCTTAGTAAATGCTACGCGATCTCTCTTAGAAAACGCTACGCGATCTCTTAGCAAACACCATGCGATCTCTTCCTCATCGTAAGTTGCTTTGCTTTTCCTTCGAAATAAATCGAGAACAGCACGAGTGACTCAAAAGTTTAAATTATAGACTCGATCGCAAACAATAAAGCCCAAAATAGGGGCCCTTGCAAACCATTTTGTAAATTGAAAGTGATAAATCTAAAAAGTCCAATCTCGAAAACATCCAATAATCGTAAACCATTTACATTCATAAACATTCATCACATCAACATATATAGAATGCAACCCACCAATTTTGTAAAAGTAAAATTCGGAACAATAAAAATTGGGAATCAAAACCATGCTCTAATACCAATTGTAGGAACCTTTGAAGGTCCTTGAGCGGAAGCGTGGAGATCGATCGAAAATTTATTTTCATAGAATCAAAATTACAGAGTAAAAATTGATGGAACGAACACATGCACAATGGAAGAAAAATGAATCTAAAGTACTCTAATTAGGTTAATTTCAAAGAATAAATATGCAATTAAATTAAGAATAAAGAGAAAGAATATATATAACTTTTATAGTCTCAAAACTTCTCCAAATTAACTTCAATCTTCTTACGAACGGTTCGTAGACCGCCATGATAGTCTTCCCGACTATTCTCCATCCTTAGAATGGGATGGTGGGATCCAGTAAGTGATTAATTTGGAGAGGAAAAAGTTAAGGATTTTTGTGAGAAAAAATAGGTTTGAGATTATCAAATAATCTCATAAAAATCCACTTGGCCAAGAGTGCTAAAAAACATAAAACTCTTCTTTTTATAAGTCATATCATGCAAAACATGAAAATTTGAGTCTGATGAGAATTTGACACTAAAAAATCCACTAACTCAAAGTGGGATTAGTGGGACAAGTGTTTTCAATTGAAGACAATACTTAGCAATGCAAATGTTGGAATTTCCCACTCACAATTATTGGATCTTTCCACTAACTTGGTCAAAGGTCAAAGTTTGACCCTTAAAATCCAAAGTCAACAATTTTGAATTTTTTACTTTCAAAGTCAAAAGTCAACATTTTGACTTTCATTGCATTTTTTACATAGTCAACAATTTTGACTTTTGATGCAATTTTGACCTAATTAGCTATTTTGACTTTTATTATCATTTTGACCAATTCGATTTAATTTCAAAATTAATTCTAATATTTAATTTTAAAATTAAATTAATATTAAATAATAAATTAAAAAATTTAATTAATTTAATTTAATAATCCAACACTAATCCCAATTAATATGAATCCTTATTCATAATCTTGATATTTAAATCTTATTTAAATATCTCCTATTTTCTCTCTCTTTATGTTTAATTCACAATTAAACATTAGGTTAACATATATATTTAACGCTTTGCTCCAAAAACTAAATTCGAACACTTCAAATTTTTTCGTCACACTGTTCTAAAGTTTAGTCTGATATAAGCTAGTAGTGGGATCTCATGAACCTACAGATCATGGGCTCCAACAATACGAGATTAAATGACTAAACTCTTTAATCTAATTAACCACCATTCGTTAACTACTGGGTCACTCCACTAAAATTCAGTAATTGCACTCCCTTCACTGTAGATATATTGTGTCCACTCAATACTGAAGGATCTCATACCGAGAGTTCCATGAGCGCGTTGGATCGCTCTGATCTCACAGTGACCGAAATATAACATTATACATTCAAACATACAGTTATGCAATCAAAACTTAATTAACGGCATGCTAAGAACAACAAAAAAAATAAGAGAAAGAGTTCCATACCAGTTGAAGACTATCTTCAATCTCCGAAACTCTAATGCAGCGGACCCTCTAAATGTTCTACCAACGCCTGTCGAAAAACGTCGACTACAACAGCACGATCAACGCGAACTCACGACCACAACGGGGACGACACCACCACTAATGAGCCCCGGGTATTCTCGGAGTGAAAACCCAAAGGGTGGGCTTTGATGAATTTGGTAGAGGACAGAGGAAAAACGAGTTGTGTAGGCGATAAGCAAATGGGAGGGTGAAAGCCGCTATCGCATAGCAGAAATGCTTATTAACTAGAGGAGCTACACGATCGTGTAGGGTTTACTGAACGATCGTTTAGGAAAAGGTGTACGATCGTTTAGTTAAATCGGCACACTATACAATCGTTTAGAGAAGCTATCCGATCGTGTAGGCCAGAGTGTGCGATCGTTTAGCGCAAGGTGGACGATCGTTTAGGTGGAGAAGTGACTATCATATAGTCTCTCGAGCGATCGTTTTACATAACACCAACGCACTTTTGAATTTTCTTGGGCGAATGACCGACGATCAATTGAACGATTCAAAAATGAAAACATTTTTCATTTTAACCCATCGGTTACCATAACCGATGCCGCCCACTAACCCACGTTCGAATGTAGAAAAATGATTAATTATCATATAATTAATCAATTAATTAATAAATAAATATAATCATATTATATTCATATCCTATAGTTTGATATCACATATCTACTATAGTATTTTCTCCTCCACTTGATATAAATCATATTTATATCTAATTTCCTCCTAAAATAATGTATCTCATATATTTAGCCAATTATATCATATATAATTAACCAATCCAATTATATCATATATAATCGAACTTATTCTTGTCAATTTGAACATTTCAAATTAACCCAAATACTGGTTCTTGTTCAAGCCCCAAAATCAGCCCTTAAGGGAGCCTTCTATCTACTTATCCCTACCTCGGGGAAGGAGTTAATTTCATCTTGTGTAGATGAGTTCCCAACTCCCAAATCAGACAAATCCCCAAAATGGTAGGTCTGAATCGGCGACCTGGCCACTCGCACCCATACAAATCAAATGACCGCCCTCAATGGCAGGAGTTTCCAACTCATTCAGGATTGAGGTCATGTTACCTATAGTCATCCTAGTGAAGTGAAGTTTCTGTCATGAACGGTGTTATATAACGAGACGTTAACATTTCGTGGTCAGGTCTTATACAAACTCTTTGTATAAGATGCCCCCGCTCGCATGTCCCCAACACGAATGGTCAGGATTAGATCATCTGTGACAAGTCACAACACTTGTGACCATTCTACAAAGTGGGCCACATCCGTAGCGTTACCAGGATAAGGTTTCCCTCCTATATCCATATACTACAGACCATTTTAGTTATCACTCAAGACATGATCCACGTGTATGTCACCACATACATGCTTGAGTCACATACATATAACCAGGGATTTTATGTTTATTGGTTTGTGGTAAAGCAAATAAAACAATTAACTGAGCAATAATACAAGATGTGAAGTAAATATCATATATTAATAACACAATCGTTCGTACAAACTATTTACAAACTACAGGACACGAGACTTTAGGGCATCAACCCCAATAAATACAACCATAATTAGTAAGTTAACCTTTCACAGGTTGTTCGTAATAACAGCTGGATCAAAAGCTATTTTACCCCCAAAATTATATCTTTTTCCTTAAGTCCCACCGATCATCTAATGAACAATTGGTTTGTGATCCAATCGCTAAACTGAGTCTCTCTTGGGCCAATGAGAGGGTGGTACCCCTTGTTCAAGACCCGAAGTCAACAATTAAGGGAACAACCTCTCTACTATTCCTTAAAGCGGGTAGGAGTGAATTCCATCTTCTACCCTATGTCCCCTACTATCTACCCATTCTTACCCCCCGAAATGGGAGGCTTATTGAGTCAATGTTGTTGAGTCGATCCTCACACATGCAAATCTAAGGATAATCTCAAATAAAAAGGAGCTCATAGTTAGTTCAGGATTAAAGTTAAGTTACCTAGGTCATCGCTTTGAAATAGTTAGTTTTTAAATCGTAAACAGTGTTATAAAGTAAAATTGATTTATTTCTTGGTCTGATCTTATGCAAACTCATTGCATAGGACTCCCCCGCTCCTTATGTCACTATATGAATGAATTAGAATCACTTCGTTTGTAGCACTTTACAACAAATTGTAACAATTACGGAGTGGACCGCATCCGATAGTGTTACCAAAATAAGGCACCCAACCTTATTCATATACTATAGACCATTTTGGCTATTTAATCGAACTTGATCTATCTTTATGTCGCCACACAAAGTTCAAGTATTCATATAATAGTCATGGACCTTTAGTTTATTGGATTTAGTCTTTACAAGTGCAATTTACATATTTAACAACAGTTTTATTGAATAAACGTGAATAACATCTTTATTGATAATAGAACATGTTTAACATTACAAACTGCGAGTTTAGGACATACAACCCAACACAAATGTTATGCATAATCATAAATTTACAGCATGCAAACAAAAAGGAAATGAGAGAATTAGGGTGAGAGAAAACTTACCCTTGAAGAACCTTTCTTCACGTATTTCCTTTCTCTGGATCTGTCACAAACAAACTCGATCCAAATGGTCACCACCACGAAAATAGCCTCATGTATTCTCTAATGGGACGAGAATTTCTAAGGAGTTGTGGGCTCTTAGGTTTTTGGAAGAGAGGAAGTGATTGAGAAGAAAAACTGTTTTTCTAGAGAGCACTACCTCTACACATGCACTAAAATAGAGAGAAATAAGGGGAAAGGAGTTACAACTCCATCCCAAAACCATTTTCAAAATAAATTAAAATAATTTAATATATAAATATATGATAACTAATTTATCATATTATATATATTAAACTATATGTTATATCTAATATAACACATAATATATAGTTTAATATTGTATCAAATATAAAACTTATAGTTTTCATTCTCTCAACAATGCATGATATTTAATATAAATCATATTTATATTAAACTTAATTATATGAATCCAATTCACATAACTAATATTTGAATCAAATTCAAATATTTATTTCCTGTCAGATAATGTATCAAATACATTATAGTAATTATATCATATTAATTAAGTAGAATTATTATATCACATATAATTAATTTCCTCAATTAATTTGAACAATTCAAATTAATCCAAAATTTATTTTCATTTAATCACTTTTGAGCTACAGAGGGAACCTCATGGACTTATAGATTGAAGCTCCAATGGTACTTGAATAATTAATTAAACTCTTTAATTAAATTATTCAATATCCACTAACTGTCGGACACTCCACTAAATACCGACAGTTGCACTCTTCATATTACAGATATATTTATGTGTATATTGGATATAACCAGTCAACAGTACGATGACCCTTTACAAATTGCTCGTAAGTACAGCTAGGCTAAAATTACCGTTTTGCCTCTGTAGTTACATCTAATTGTTTAACTACCACTGATCCCTCTAATGAACAATAAATCATAGTCCAACTATGATTGAACCCCTCTCGAGCCAGGAGATGGTGTGACGTCACATTGTTCAAGCCCTAGAATCAGCCCTTAAGGGAACAATTTACCTACTTTTCCTGACTTTGGGGAAGGAGTTATTTCTTTCTTGTGTAGTTGTGTTCCTAGCTCCCCAATCAGATGAATCCCAAAAATGGTAGGCTTATTGAGTCGGCGATCTGGCCACTCTCACCCATACAAATCAAAGGACCGCCTTTATAGGCATGAGTTCACAACTCACTCAGGATTCAGGTCATGTTACCTATGGTCATCCTAGTGAAATTTAAGTCTTTATTATGAACGACGTTATATAATGAGACTAAACATTTCGTGGTCCAATCTTATACAAACTTCTTTATATAGAATATCACCGCTCACATGTCTCCACATGAATGATTAGGATCAGATCATTTGTAGCACTTTACAACAATTGTAACATCTACAAAGTGGGTCATACTCGTAGTGTTACCAGGATAAGGTATCCAACTTTATCCATCTACTACAAACCATTTAGGTTATCACTTAAACATGACTCACCCGTTAAACATGACCCACCCGTATGTCTCTAAATACATGTTTAAGCTATAAGATAACCTTGGATCTTAGTTTATTGATTTGTGGTTAATGCAACTAAAATTGAAATAAAACATCATATATTTTATTAAAGAAATAAGATGTTTGTACATTACAATTAGAAACCCTACGAGAATTAGGGCATCAACCCCAACAACTTCTTTCATTCTCAATTAGTTTGAGATAGAACTCATTTTATCAAATATATATTTGAATATTATGTTAATAGTTGTGCTTTGTTAGACACTTTTTTAAACAATGTTTAAATGCTTCCTAGAAAATTTGAAATTTGAGGAATTTGTTAGACGTTTAAAAAAGTCCAAACATCAATGGATAAGAAGTGTTAGTCGTCGTCAATTTCGAATCTCAATCATCGTTGTACCGTGGAAGATCCACTGCCTTGAAAGCAAAATCGACGCGACCTCGATGCTAAATCGCCAGATGCTAGTTGCTCCTGAAGGTTAGCACAACACCCTTCTTAGATGTGCACTTATCGAAGAATGATTGGAATTAAGGGGAAACTTTGCTCAAAATTAAATCTTTTTTAATAGAGAAAAATATCATGTCAAACTCAATTTTCACTCATACGGACTAAAACAACTATTTTTCTTTTTATAAGAATCCAACAAAAATGTTTTTCTAAATTAAATGTAGAAAGCGTTTTAGATCTTAATTAAATACAAAAACGTTTCATATCCAAATTAAATAGGAAAAATATTTCATATCTAAATTAAATTAGAAAACGTTTCATATCTAAATTTAAAACATAAAACCATTTTCAAATTTAAATTAAATATGAAAATATAGTTAGAAATATTTGATTAATTTTATTACAAGTCATTTCAACAAATGACTAATTAACTAGTCACTCCCAATCAGAAGTTAATTAGTGCACTCAAATTTTAATTTTACATTTTTTTGTTATTTTCTTTTACAACTTGTTTGGATCACATGTATCATTACAAGAGTATGAAACTTAAATATATAAGATTTAAATAATTGGGATAACTAATGTTTGTGTTTAGATATGCATGATAATTAATTTTTTAAAGTTAAATATCTATATTTAATTTACTATTTTTGTATATAGAAAATAAAATTAAATAATTGTTTAATGAAATGTAATTCAACAATTAATGAATTCGTTAATAAAACATAAAAGATTAATTATAAATATATTAAAAATACCATATTTATATTTAATCATTAATTAAACTTAATAGCAATGGTTAATTGATATTTAGTTTATTAATAAGCTATATTTTTACTATTATCTTCAAGGTATAAAAATTCAACCAGTATGGAGGGTAATAAAAAAATTCATGTCAGATGAATTTTAAAATTCCGTGAATAATAATATTGTTGATTTTAAAAAGTCATGTAAATATATGTTTGAAATTTTATAACAAAATCTATGAAACAAACATACCTTTTTTAAGAATGTTTTATTACATTGAAGTATGAAGACCCCACCCTATTTAATAGACCATCCTTGTTGGATTTAGATTTTGGACCAAGATAATGTGGCATTGATTACCAAAAATTAATTTTATTTTGAGGAGACGATATTAGAGTCTGTTAAAAAAAAACGATATTAGATTTTTTTTTTTTTTTTTCTTTTGAAAAACATCCTATTTAATAACCGTTTTGATTTTTAGTTTTTAAAATTTGTGTTGGTCTTCTCACAATTTCATATACTTATTTCACATTTGTTATGTATACATTTGAGTTTTTAACAAATTTTCAAAAACAAAAACAAAAACAAGTTTTGTAATGTAAAAGATCGAACCTCCAACTTCAAAGAAGAGAGTATATGTCAATTAGTACTAAACGGGGTTAAGTTCACTTTGGTGTGGAAATTGATTTAATCATCCATTTTTATTGGACTAATATATACAGTGAAAGTCTAAATAAAAGGTAATAGAGAAATATAGATAATGAATTTCATTATAGTGTCTACCAAATAACCTATACATAAAGTCAAACCAAAAGCTTAAGTTAGGCAAACTACTTTAATATAATAATTGAGCATATCTCAAGGGATATTGTTGTCCTTATCTTTATTTATAAAAGATATGTAAGTGTCACAATTATTTATAGTTTTAGATAGGTAACATGTCAACTATGCAATATTATTATGTCATTGAGTTGCATTTCCTTGCTTTCATCACCATGAGCTAATGGATAATTTTAATATTGGCTATGGTTGTTGAGAATTGAAAGCTAACATGACAAAAAATGGTACCAAATGTAGGAGACAACATAGATTTTACTTGACAAATTCTAAAAAGAATTAAAGAAAAATCGAGCAAAAGAGATATATCCATGTTATACTAAAAAACTGTCAATATGAACATAACTCTTTTAGTTAAAATATATATTTTAGATTGAGATTACTCGTTATGCTGAACAAAATAGAAATTCACCTACTAAAAATTTGAATTACAAGTCATTACAATTGAAATGATAGATAAATACTGATTTAGATAAACAAGAATATTCTCTTAAAAGAATACACTATAAATAAGGGGATGAGAGGTATAAACTTACCATTTGGATTAAACTTTCAATTTTTTATTTAATAAATCTTGCAATATTTGACATTTTAGAAAAAATCCATTAACTTACTAGACGTATAACTGAAAGACCACGGTATTATAACACAAAAAATTCAATTTTGCGTCCACCATTGACTTTGTTGATTTTTTTAAAAAAAAATATTAAATATGATAAGTAAGGACACATTAGGCATAAAATTCAAAAGCTTAAGAACCTAGCACAAAATTAAAGATTAAAATGATCTATAACTGATTGATTTCGAAATTGTTTAAATAATTTTTCTTGTATTCAAAATCACTATGAAACACATATCTGTTCCACTAAAATTAATTCAACATTTCATTTTACACTTTTAAATGCAATTTTCGTATCATCAAAATTAAATCTTAATAATTTTTTTATAAGTTCAAGGACGACTAAACTTATGATTTAACCTATAATTTATAAACGAATGAACCGATACTTTACTAGTTGAACTATGTTCAGGTCCGACAATAATAAAATATAAATTAAGTTGGTGGGTATATATATATATATATTGGGGTGGTGTTTGGGAAAGGAGATTGCTTAAGATGGAATGGGAGTAGCACAGCCATTAATTGGAATTTCTTAAGCTTCAAATTACAACATTGAAGAAAAACCGGCCAGGATTGCGCGAAGGCGGTTTATTTGACCTAAAAGTATGAATTTTTCAGTCCCCAAAAAAACTAATGCTTTGCTTTTAATGGAAACTTTGAAATTCTTGTATTTTCCTCTTTCTCCTCTCTCTCTCTCTCCCCCCCTTATTTTCAACTCTCATTTCAACATTTCTTCTCTTACAATAACCGATACCGGTTCGGTTCGGTTCAATTTAAGTTTCTATTAAATTATTTTCATTCATTTATTTTATCTTAGGGATTATTATAGAGTGAATCATTTTCAAAATTTATTTTGATAAGTGTCCAAACTTTTTTTATATTTTCGTATGAATTTTTTGGACTAAAATACCCTTGAGCGTGGTGGGCGGCTGGAGAGAGAATGTGACATTGGAATTTTTTTGTTTTCATATTTAAGAAGCATTCTAATGTAGAAGAGAGAAAATGCATTTATTTGGTGAAGAGAAAATATATTTAATGAAATTTTATTTTCTATTTACGTTGGTTTCATGTATCAACTTATTGGTTTATCTTATGGGTTAACCGTTATTTTAATATACTTTAGAACATTTTGTTAGGTATTTGGAAATATCATAATCAATATAATAAATATACCACAGTATATAAATTAGAGTTTAACTCAATGTTTGACATAAATAATGTAAACCAATATATGAAATTTATCACGGTATATAAACCACATATTGGCTTAATATTCGACATAAATCACAGTATATATCATAAATTTCATTTACATCATAGTACATATATCATATATACCATTTAGGTAGTAAAAAATCTCAACAAATCAAAATGCGTATATATCATAATACATGAAATCTAAATAATAATAATAATAAAACTTTCATTTATATAAAATAAAACGAATACTTATATCACAATATATATCAAAGTTCCCTATAAAAGCCATAGAAAAATAGAGAAAAAGTGCATATATCACATTATATATCGAATATGTATATCTCAATATATATATGAGGATTTTGAGAGAGAAATTGAAGAATATGGAAAGTTGTGGGTATTTAAAAAAATATTATGATTTAATATATTTTTTATAAAAAAGCGTGCCTCATTGAAAACTCTTTTTCTCCTTCCTATTTTTAAAAACATATAATTAATTTATTGTTGGGGACTAAATAGTAATTCGTCTCTAATTTTATTGTATTTTTTTAAGAAAATTCGACATTCTTGTAAATAAGGAAAAACTTGAATATTAATGAAATATAGATCCCTTATTAAGGCTTCATTAGCAGAAAACCCATGTTCCAATAATCATTTGGAAAAATACACATGCATACACATATATATATCATTTGTAGGATGAGAAAATCGAATATTTGACTTGAGATTGATAATATAAGTTTTATTCGGTTGTCTGCATATGTTTCTTTTATCCTATGTCCATTTGTTGAAGAATGATTGGTAATAATTAATTGTGGTTCTTTTTTACAATTGGTAAGGTGAGGAAATCGAACCTCTGATCTTGCTCTTGATAGTTCAAGTCTTATATTATTTGAGTTATGTTCATTTTGGCGGGAAAATATATTTTTAGTCTCTAAGTTATGACTTATGAGTATAGTTTCCATTTGTTCCATATACGATTCAAAAGGTTATATTCTTATTCATAAGTTTTGAGTTTAGTTTCCATATGGTTCGTAGTTTTAAAATTTTACATTTTTACCATCGAGTTGTGAGTTTGGTATGCATTTGGTCTCTATATTTCTATGTTTTGCACTATTACCTTTGAGTAACTAATGTTCCTTTTTCGTCCTTGGTGTTTAACTTTTAATTAATTAATTTTAAATAATTGTGATACGATTTTTTCAATTACTTTTAATCATGACATAAAATTAATGAAAACTAATTTAATTTTTTTTTAAAATTAATCCGTATATAGAAAATTAAAACAAATGACTAAAAGTGAATATTAGGAGATTCATGGATAAAAGTGTAAAATTTCAAAGACTATGAACCAAATGGAAATTAAGAATTCAAAATCCAAAAGATAAAAATGTAGTATTTTGAAACGTGAGGATCAAATGAAAATTCAAAACTTAGAAACTGAAAAAGATACTTTTTCCTTAATTTCTTATAACTTTATCACTTTTTCTTTACAAATAGCTTGCTTAGAGGATTCTCTCTTTCAAAGAGCGTTACAAAAAGTTCGATGACGTCGGTTACTTTTTTCGAAGTTTATATATAAAGTAAAAATAAAATAAATTTGTAGAAGCACTTTTCTTGTGATTGAATTACATTAAATGACAGATACAATGAAGAACGAGAATGTGTTGATCGAATCTTTTTAATAACGCTCTCTCTTCGTAATTTGTATTTATTATTCTTCTATTTCTGTTTTTTATTTCTTACTTTTTGCTTTTTTTAATAAGAAAGAAAAAAAAACCTTATTTGGTAATTGTTTCGTATTCTCTTTATTGAAAAAAAAGAGCAGAGATTCATTTTGACTGGTTGGAAGTCTTACTTAAAAGAATAAATATTTGAAAACCAAAATATCTGAATTTATAAGGCTTTCTTTAAATGTTTCTTAAGCATATAATTGCGATTAAAATAGTATTAGCTCTTTTTGTTTCTTTTTAGAATATTACACTTCAAATAAGAGGAGATTTCCAACCTATGTGATCACTTGTTTTAAGGCATGACCAATTCACTTTTCCATGTACTTTTAGCAAAAATTTAGAATGAAAATTTTCATGGGTTAAATTACAATTTAGCCCTTTTAATTTTCCACTTCGTATTTATTTGGTCAACCTTAGTATTTAATAGATCTCTAAACTTTCAATCTTACATCAACTAAAACTCAAAAAGTATCAGTATGGTTCTTAATCTTTCAATACTATCTATCAAAACTCTAAAATTTCAAATTCGCAATAATGTTACTAGACCTATTCAACATTTACAAAAAAATTATAGACATATTAGATGATAAACCGAAATTCTATGGTCTTTTAGATACAAAATCAGTTTTATATCAAATGGATATGTTAACTCTTAAATGTTTTGAATATGTCTATTAAACACAAAATTAAAAGTTAAAGGACACATTATTTAAAGCGAGATTTGAAAATGTCGAAACTAAACATATAATTTAATTATTTTGATATTATATAGTATCTATTAATTACATTCATTTACATATTTTTAAATACAAAAGATTGTGGGAGTGAGCTACTCCGTCCATTTGTCACCATTAAGCGACATTTAGATAGATTATTTGATTTTATTAATTCACACAATTTAGACGTATAACCAATATAGACTTCACACAATTTATTTTTTTTCCCCCTTCTTTTGAGTCGACTCTATGTTGTATGTCTTTATAGAAAGAAAAAAAACAGTATGGAATTTTCGTTAATATTGAAGTCAAAAAAAAATGGAGAAAACAAATATTATTGATTTGAAAATTTTCCCTCACAACAAGACTAGAAAATAAAGTTTGAATATATCAAAAGAAATAAGAAACATCATGTGTATATAATTTTTCTATATCATATTTATTACACAAAAATTACAATAGTTCTCTAAAAGGGAAGGGGAAAAAAATTAAAGAGAGAACTCTATACAATGTTACATTGCTACATATATCAATTACAATCCACAAACCAAACCCATTAAAAGTTCTTCTAAATATTCCTTCCCAAAAAAAGACTATTAATTAACAGAAGAATTAGAATCTAAAAAAGAACAATAAAATTAATTAGAAAGCAATTAATTAATCAGTTGTTCAAATATTGTTCATGTAGTGCAGCAATCACATGAACAATAATTCTTCAATGTATATGGGAAATGCCAATTTAAAAGAAAGCATTGCCATTGCTCATCACACACAGCTACTTTCAATTATCAGTAGTAGTCCCACAACTCCAGATCCGCCATGTCGTCCGCCTCGTAACTGCTATTTTCGATCGACGGCGATACGTCGGCCTGTGTCACACCGCTCATCATCGACCACGAAACCTTTTCCATTTTGCACTCCGTCGTTGGCGGTGGTGTTACGGATGACGTTGTCCCACTAGCAACTAGTTGATCGAACGAGAAGAATCCGTCGTCAGGAACTGACAATGGGAGCGAGTTCATTGTCGGAATCATTGTTGTTGCGGCATTCGTCGGCGGCAATGGAAGTGTTGCTGCCGGTTGGCAATAACGATAGTGATTATTTGTACTAGTTGAGACGTACTTCAAGTAATAATCGGATGGTCCCGGCAGCCTACACTTGGCTTCGTAATCATCAAATCCACCATCGATCGAAATAGGATCAACGGCAGGATCCATTAGAGGTGGAAGAGAAGAAGAGAAGTCAGAAGTTTGAATCCTTCTCATCGGTGTTGCCAATGTCGTGGGGTTCTTGTGAAAAACCCGACAAACGACCCAATCGTCCTATAAATCAAATTCGAATTCATGAGGAAGAATTTAAGCAATTACCAAATATCAAATTTAAAATTTTTCTTTTTTTTCATTTCAGTAATTAAATTTCCAAAATGTTTTGAGTGCATGCATGTATTATTAATCGAGCTACATAAATTGAATTCTCTCCCTAATTCATCAATAAAAAATTAAAAAAAAAAGTATAAAAATAGAATTTAAAGGGAGTAAATTACCTTAAGGGGCTTAGGAAGACGAAGAAAGTGAGAAAATTTAGGCTCGAGTCGAAATTCATGCATGACCCAATTGGTCTTTTCACCTTTGGGAGCTCTTCCTTTGTAAAAAACCAGCGTTTTCTTCATACCGGCAAGAACCGACTTTCCCTTGAAAATCTCTCGGTCTTTTCCGGTCGCCTTCCAATAACCGGTCTGAGTCGCCCGGTTCGTTCTCATCCCGGTCGGATACTTCCGATCCCTTTGGCAGAAAAAGTACCATTCCTTTTCTCCCATCTTAGCCTTCTCTGCAAACCCATACACAAAAACGTCTGACCAAAAATTCAAAATACCCATTTTGCCCCTATATGTTTCGAGATTTTTTATTTGTTTGTCCCTAACTTGAATTTTGGTTTTTTTAAAATTAATTTGAGAAAAAAAATCTTCATTGAAGAAGAAGAAAGAATAAAAGTAAAATTAACACACAAAAAAAAAACATATTTCTCAAAATTTCAAAGACAACAAAAGAGAATAAGTCTCAAAGTTTAGAGATGAAATACAGTAAAATTTAATTTAATAAAAAAATTAAAAGAAGAGGAAGAAAAAAGTTCGAGATGAAAGATGAAATTTAAGGATTTGAAAGTATAATAACGAAATAGAACAAGTTTCAAACTATAGAAATTATAATAAATACGGTATATTTTGATTTGATAAAGAAAATAAAAATTGATGAAATTTACTTACGAGGCAGATCCCAAGGTTCACACTTGTTCAAGTCAGCTTCTCCGATGGCGGTGGCAGTGAAGGCGGCGTCGACGATCTTCTTAGCAAGGTAATAAGTGACGATCTCCTCATCTGTGGGGTGGAATCTAAATCCGGGAGGCAAATTCACGGCGGTCAGCGGTGGTTCTTCCATGAAAAAAGAAAAAAAATGATCGAAAATGTTAAGCTCCGGTGAAGAGACGGCGGAGAGATTTGATCGGAAATTGGGAGAGAGATTATTGAATAAAACTATAAAAGTATATACAGGGGAGAGGGGAGAGGCTTAAATAATGAAGGTTCCGTGGCCCTCAAGGAAGATTTCAAGGGAAGCTTTGAATTGGGAGTTAGTATTAAATTTGTTTTTGTTTTTTTTTAATATTTTATCTTATTTTATTTTTCTCCAATTATGTTATTGATATTTTATTTATTTATGACGTCGTTCTCCCTCTCTTATGATTGGTTTTGATTAGCTACAATTTCTTACCTTAATCGGCGTTTCGATTTACGCGTTAATCTTGTGTAATGTAAACTCTAGTTTTTCACGTATAATTTAAATAAATTAATACCCTTTCATACTTTCTAGCTTGTTCAATTCTAGTCTCAATTAATGAACTAAAATTTTAAAAAAAAATTATATAAATGTTATTTCATTGATTTGCTAATGGTTCAATTGATCAAGACGTTAATAATTTTCTTTGTCACCGAAATGAGTTTACTCAACTGCCATAATGTTGATATCAACAAGAACTTAGTTCAATTGACATTTGTATGCGTTGAGGATTAAGAGATCTATGGTTCCAATCCCCTTACCTCTCATTTGTAATTTAAAAAAAAGTGGCATAATATTGATATTATCAACTTTAAAGTCAGAGATTGAATTACTCATTTTCACATATTGTCAAAAATAAATAATATAATAAAATATAGAGTTTCGAGTAAAATTAGGTAGGGATTCGAACGAAGAACTCTCGGTCACTAACACATCTAAATGACAGTTGAGTTATGTCCATTTTGACAATTGAGTTTTAAATTTGTTGATTTATTTATTGTAGGCTATAAATTTATTAATTTACAATATGTATATAAAATTGAATTATTATTTTTTCTAGACAATATATGGATAGAGAGAATTGAACTTTTTATCTCGAAATTGATAGATTAAACTTTATGCGAAAATGTATTTTGTTGATTTACTTTATAAAATTGGATTTACGAAATCATCTTTTACGCTAAATACTTATTGGTAATTATTACGATTAATAAATTTAGAAATCAAACTAAATGTTATTTATTCTATTTAAAACATAAATCCATGTTCGGTATGTAAATTTCATTTTTTTTTTTCATTTTATTTTTGGTTTGGACAAAAATAAAATAGGTGAAATGAGATAGAGGAAAGAGAGAATTTTCGATTGTCCAGGTCGTTATGTAGGACCCACCTAACATTGAACCAAACCTTCCAAGAATTTCATTATCTAATAAAAAATTTGAAAATAAGAAAAAAAAACATTATTATTAATAGACTATTACCAAGTCCAAATTATTCAAATATATCATTTGTAAGAGAAGAGAGTGAGTGAAATCTTATACAATTCATTGATCAAATTGTTCATTAATTAACCTTGCTTTTAGGTTAATTAATTTGTTGGATTAGGTTAGGTCAAATTAAAATGGTTATAATCAACAAATTAAATATGTCGAAATGAGTTTAACTCAACGATAATTGATATGCGTTCTCTCTTTTGAAGTTGAAGATTCGATCTTACATTCTTACAATAAATATCGTACTTAACAAATCAAATTAAACTTAAATATAGCACTTAATCTTTAAAATATATATAAACAACACTCCATTAATTAGTATTCTTTGTATCTCATATTTACAAAGTGTCTCTTTCTTTATATGTGTAAATAAAAATTTAAGAACACGGTGATAAATTTAAAAAGAATAGTACTTAAAAATTTGTAATTACATCTAGCACTTATTAGAAATTACCACATTATGATAGCCTTAATCAATAAAATTTCTTTCACAATTTGGCCTATCTTAGGTTGATAAAGATATCAATCTACTTTTTATATACGGTAGATCTTTTTCACTTTTAATCGATTCAAGAGACTTTTTGCATTTGAACATTTCTAAGTTTAAATTAATCTAAACATAGTTCAACAAGTTGAGACATATAATTGTTGATTAAAAAGATCAGAGATTCGAATCATCGACTTCTATATGTTGTTAAAAGAATAGAAAAGGAAGAAAATGGAAGGGAATTTAGGGACAAAATTGGAATTAATAAAATATTGAAAAGAAATGTATTATATTAATTTTGTATAGATAAGGAGAGACTTGTGCAAACAAAGACCAAGTGAATAGGAAAATTGGGTTGGTTTGGGATTCTGAAAAACTAGAAGAGAGAGAGAGAAAAAAAAAAAAAAGAGTCAAATATTAAGAAATATATTAATCTATTCTTCTTTATTATTTTTAAAGGAATAAAATATATATATATTTATATATATTATATATATATATATATATTCCTAAAGGTTTGGTTTCCAAGAAACTTCCTTTAGGATATTGGATGTTACCTTATATTTTCTTAATGATGCTAAGAAAATTCTAAACAGTTTATGACAGTGAAAGCATATCCATTCCAAATCTTCAATTCAATCTCTTCTTTTTTTCATTTTAGAAAAAAAAAAATGTTTTCAACCAAAATATCTACCATGCTTGAACTTTTAAAATGTATTTCTAACTTTTTTGGCAAAAATAATTATCACTATAGTTTTCATTGTTAGCTTGCCAATTAATGTAAAAATATTGGAAATTTAATTTAGCTTTAAATATGTATATATATCGAAATAATCGAAGTTTAAAATGAAGATATCTACAAAAATGTTAAGGTATCAATTTCACGATTTTTTTTTTTTGAAATATTGATAGAATATTGATGTCAAGTGATATTTATGCAAAAATTATAAAAATTAAGAAATTTAAAAAGATATTTAAATTAGAAAATAAGTGTTCTATGTTTTTTAAACAAGATAAATTTTTTATTATTTATAATATAATTACATTAGTGACATTGAGTTTTTTTTTTTTTTTTTTTTATGGATTGCTTTACGATATAATATACATGTCAATGGAAATTCAGTATACCTCTATACTAATCTTAACTAAAGTAAGTATTACATACGTAAATAAATATTAAATCGTAGAATAATGTGTTGATTGCCATGATTATTTTGTAGGAAGTTTAAAAATTAAAATAAATATTATAAAAGTAAATTATGAAAGTTTTTAAAGTAAATAGACATTGAAAGTTCATTGACCAAAGTAAATTAAATTTAGTTCATAAGTCATAAATTGGTTAAGGTAAGTATTGAAGAGTGAATATTAATTAAGAAAATTAAGGTCTAAAATAAATGTTTTAAAAGGTCAAAAGTATTTTCTTTTTTAAGTTAATGGATTAAAATAGATCCTTTTTCTTTTGTCAAAGCTAGATTAGTTTACCAGTAATTGATGTGTCATCTCTCTATCTTCTTATGTTATGAGCTATTAAATAAATGTTGATGTAATCAATATTAGAGTGTAGATTAAAATAATATTTTGATCCGTATACTTTGAATCTTATTCTATTTTAATTTATATATAGTTTTAAATGTTTAAATATAGTCTCTATATTTTTAATAAATCTTAAAATTAGTTTTTAATGTTAGTTTGAAACCTAATTTTTATCTTATTTGGGAAAATAATGAACAAAATTTTTATTCAATAAAAGACACGATATGAATGTTTTGAGAATTAGAAGCGGATTAATAAACCTTTTAAGTTTAAATACTATTTTGGTCCTTATACTTTCAAAATATTGATTTTAGTCCTTATATTTCTAACTTTGGTTTATTTTGATCTCTATACTCTCAAAATATTTATTCTGATCCTTGTACTTTGACTTTGGTTTATTTTAGTATTTGAACTTCCAAAAATTATCATTTTAATTCCTTAAAATCGAAATAAAAATGAAAAAAAAATGATAGAAATTATCATTTTTTAAAAAGAAAAGGGCCAAAATGAACAAAAGTTAAAAGTATAAGTTTCAAAATAAACATCGAGAGTATAAGAACCAAAATGAACAAAAATTGAAAGTATAAAGACCAAAATAAACTTTTTAAAAATATAGAGACCACAATAATTCAAAACAAAAAATACATACACCCAGATAGTATTAAAACATTTTTTTTATATAAAAAGAGTTAATAATAAATAATAAACTAAATTCGAGAATAATTTTAAGATTCATTGGAAATAGATACATAACGATGACTTTATACCTTTAGGAGTACAAAGATTAAAATTATATTTTAATATGAAATACGGACTTTATAATTTATTAAAATTATAACTCAACCTATAATAATTAATATAATAAGGAAAAAAAATAAATTAAACACTTGTATTATGTTACTTCAAATTGTTTTCCATCTTTCTGTATTTGGCCTAAGTTTATTTTTCTCTCTCTAAATATATAATATAAAGTTTAGAAAAATACATCAACCTTGTCCCCAGCTGTTAAAATTCCAAATAATTTTGTTACAAATAAATAATTAATGTATATGGTCTTCTAATTAATTGATTTAAAATATGGTATCTATTAGTCTATTACCTATATAATACACACAAATGATATATTTTTAAAACAATAAGATGAAATTTGCTCCCCATGATTTCAAAAAAAAAAGTTAAAATTTAATTTCAATAATTTATAATTAGAATTTAATTTCTATAGTTTGATAAAACTCATAAATAGTCTTTATAGAAATTTTATAAAAATTTTATCGAATTATAGAGACTAATTTTGAGATTTTACCAAACTACATCAACTAAATTCTAACTTCTAAAACCATACTGATTAAATTTTAATATATATATATTTTTAACTATAAAGACAAAATTTTGTAATTTAATCGACAAAATATTATACATATCAAATGATTAACCTTGCCTGAATTTAAAAAATATTTAAAGCATCACTAAAGGTCCGTTTGGAATGACTTGACAAAAAAGTGTTTTTTTTTTAAAAAAAAAAGACTCATTTTTATTTAAACACCTTTGACAAAAATTGTTGGAAATATACTTCAAAAGCTATTTTAAATAGTTGCCAAACATTCTAATTTTTTCTAAAATGACTTATTTTTTAAATTAAACACTTGAAAATATTCCAATTACATGCTAAACTGAAAACTGAAAAGTCATTCAACTTGTAATTTTAAGTAATAATTCTTTAAATTGAGAATCGTGTCAATATCCGCTAACGGTTAAGTCCTTAATTTTTTTAGTACAATAATTATGGGGTGGAGTTTAAACTTCCGACCTTTTAGATTGGAGTGCATGTCAAAATCACTAAGCTAAGTTCACTTTGGTTGTTAAATTCTTAATTTTTGAAAATTGTACTTATTTTCTTACCATAGTTTTCGTCATTTTCTTAATGAATCATTTGATTCTTAGTCCATTTCCAAATTTCAAAAACAAATATTTAAAAAATATTTTGTTTCTAGTTTTTTTTTAAAAAAAATCTTTCCTAAAGGTAGTATCTACAAATTTAATTTATAAAAATTAAAAACTAAAGGGGTTCTTATCCTTAAAATATTCTCCATTACCATTTTTTTAGGGAGAAAATTATAAAAAAAATAAAATAAAAAATAAAGTAAAATAAAATAAACAAAAAAAAAAAAAGTGAAGAGTACAACTTCACCTAGCATTAGAGGAAAACAGCTATAATGTTATAATTGGCTACATATTGTTATGGTATTAAAGCATTTGTATATGGAATTTCTCTCAAGCTTCCATTCTTAAAAGTATAATATTATTGTTGTTGTATTTCATCAAATGCCCAAAAAAAGTAATATGACTTTTCATCATCAATTTTTACCTTTTTTTAAAAAACCAAATTAAATAGCTAACTATATCTATCAAATCACATTTCACAACTTCCCTTTTCAAGAAGGAGAAAGATTCTTCGACAACGCGTTTACGGGTTGAATTTATATGACGTAGAGTTGAATAATTTGCCTACATCTTATAATAAATGTATATTAGTTTTAATTTCAATATAAGAATTAAAATTCATGCAAAACAAAAGACGGATTGAACAAAACTAGAGATTTAATTATTAAGTAGCCAATTTTTTCCTTGTTTGATACATATGTATAGAAATCACTTTGTGAAATCACACCATATATTTTATTTTGTTTGTTGAATATACTTTTTAATTAAAAACAAAAATCGATAAGATGTTATGCGAAGAATTCAACGGTCAAATTAGAATCGAAAAAGTTTGCGTTGTGAATTTTTAGAAATGAAGTTGGTCAAGTAAAATGATAACATCTTCACCGATACAATATTAAGATAACATCATTGTTGGGATATATGACCAAAAAAGTAATTAAGGATTTTTAATTTGTGGAATAATGACAAAAATCAAGATAATATATAGAAAGAGATGTTTGAAGCATGAAATTCCATATACATAAACAATAGGAAGGGTGGGGCATGGCAGTCAAGAGTCACAAATTCATAAAGTCACTAGCAATATTTAAGCATATCTTATGGAGTTTATTCAATCATTTGAATTGTGAAAAAGACTTTGAAAAATGGGAATTAGAAGAGTTAAGATAAATAAATAATAAATAAATAAATATATGTATATTAGTTTGTCATTTTGAAGATATATTGGTTAGGTTGGAATTGTTTATATGAGATTGATGGTATGAAGTTGATTATTCTTGTAATTTTGAAATTGTTTGTAAGTTTTAATAATGTTGAAGATAGAATTTTATTAAAGATAATATTGGTGGAAATTTTTTGTTGATAGATCTTAAATGTGTATTCTCCATTTTGTCGATGAAATATTATCCTCTTCAATATATAAAATTGTTGGAATGTAATAGATAACATCTATTAGAAATTGATAAAATAATTAAGGGTAATTACAATTGGTAGAATTTTTAGGAATAATAACTAAGTGTATAACATAACATCATTTTAAAAAAAATTGAAAATATAGTCAAGTCTATTAGACTATCTATCAACAATAGACTCTTACCAATAATATGATATATCGTTGATAGACTCCTACCAATAATATGGTCTATCACTGATAGACTATTTAAATTTGGTCATATTTATAATTTTTTTTACATTATATTATATCTGCTAATACTTTGGATCTAATGTCTATATTTGCAACTATCCCAATAATTAATTACATTGTCATTCTTGGGATGTCAAGATAAAAATATATTTAACATATATAAATTGTCAATTCCTAACCAAAATGATATATAATAAGTATCAAGAATTTGTACACTTTTACGCTTTAGCTATGGGAACGAATTTAATATTAAGTAATATTATTAAGAACAAAAATAATTAGAATCAAAATCAAAATTCAAAGAAATTTAATTGTGAAGAAAAATTTCAAAATTATATATGAACTAAATTGTTTAAAGAACAACTTAGCATTAGTTGAATTGATTAAGAAGGATTTAAATATTCAAAATTCTATTCATTGAACTCAAAAATAAAAATAAAATTGAACAATCATTTGGAAATGTAAGTTATATATATATATATATAAACAAAATGATTTGGAAATGAAATAAAATAATGAGGGACCTTAAAAAAAGGGAAAAAAGATTAAATAAAAATTAGCATTGGGGGAAATGTCCACGTGCTATGAAATGAGGCCATGCAAGAGATCGTAGACAGCCACCGACTTATGAATCTTCTTTTTGACTTCTTACCTTCTTTTATGGGATTTCAACCATTTAATTTTAGGTGTTTTTTTTTTTAAAAAAAAATTGTTATTGGTCTCGGGTTTCAAGATGTTATCATTTTAGTCTTTAAATTTTAAATTTTATTTTTAATTTAGTCTCTAAATTTTGAAAAGTTATAATTTTATTTTTGAATTTTTAATTATACTCAATTAATTGGTTCTTAAATTTCAAGATTTACATTTTTAACTTTGTTTTCTTAACCTAAATACTCATTTACGATCTTTGGTTTGACGTTAATATCTATTAACTACAAATGTAATATTTTGAAATATAAGAATTAAATGAAAACTAGACTTGTAACTTAGGACTAAAAATATTTTTCCCTTATTTTTTGTTTTTTATTTTGTGAAATAGAGACTTGAATAAGGGTGGTTCGAGCACGACCAGCCAAGCTCGTGAAATCTCACCAAAAGAGAAATAACAAAGCTACACAGGGTCACACTCATTCTGACACTGCTAGTATATTGCACATATCTCCAAGCGGATATCAAAGGAAGAGCCTTAATAAATGTCCCCATGTCGACAACCATAAAGGATAAGTAACTCTTTGTGTGCATTAGTTGAGTTAAATACTTTCTCACTATTAATAACTTTGGCATCATAGTGTACTAGGTTCGATACCACGTTAGTGTAAAGTACTCAAGACCGTGTGCATGCACATGCACACGCGCACGCGCACACATATGCACGCACACATGCACACATGCATGCACGCACACACGCAGATGCACACGAACGCACACGCGTGCACACACATACGCGCACACACACGCACGCATGTACACACATGCACACACAGGCGCACATGCACGCACCATGCACACACACGCATGTGCATGAACCACGCACACATGCACACACATACACACAATCTTCTACTTCATTTTTAATTAATCTTAGGTCAAGTTTAACAATCCGTAATGAAAATTGGTATAATCATAATGGGATTTCATTGACAGATCAATCATAATGGACCACAATCACAAACATAATTGGATTTCTTTTGATCACATTTATTTAAAATTAAGAATCTGTCACATTTACTTTATTGTTATCGTTTTGGGTCAAAACAATAATAGTAAATGTGACAAATTTATAATTCTCATATTGTAACAGTAACAATAACGGTAATGACAACAATATTAAGTAGATGTGACAGATTTATAATTTCCATATTGTAACAGTAACAATAACGGTAATGACAACAATATCAGCGTAATTTCTAAGCAATGAAAATTGGTATAATCATAATGAGATTTCATTGACAAATCAATCATAATGGACCACAATCGCAAATATAATTGGATTTCTTTTTATCACATTTATTTAGAATTATGAATCTGTCACATTTACTTTATAGTTACCATTTTGGGTCAAACAATAACAGTAAATGTGACAGATTTATAATTCTCATATCGTAACAGTAACAATAACGGTAATGACAACGATATCAGCGTAATTTCTAAATACAATTGGATCTAGCACCATCCACTCGTCATTCGATTTGCATTTTTTTATTACGAATTTAGAAGAAGGGGCAAGATGTCAGTAGGAGTATGGAACACAAGTAAACAACATCAAACATAATTTAATGGGACCTACTTTTTAGATTGTCATTGATTTATTACGTTTCCTATTGAGTAAAGGTGACCTTAGTATAAATTCAACGATATGATAATCCTTTATTTACATTGGTCTTAGAGATTGAAGTATATGCAAGTTGGTTAAAACTTAAGAAGTGAAAACGATATGATAATCCTTTTAAGGACGATTATAAACAATATTCTCCATTGGAACGAATCGAATTCCTTGAAATGAAAACAATGACACAATGCTTAAAAAATGTCAAGTCATTGTATAGGTATAAAGATGCCGTTATTTGACATTAGAGTCCATGTTATACACTTTAGTCATGTGCTTGGAATCTTGGGCTTAAAGTACATCAAGCTTTGGATATGATTTCATGAATGAAAATTGGTTTAAAAATCTCCCTAAACTTTTATATAAAATTAACAATTTTGTTTCTAAATTTATAACAATTTAATCCCTATATTAATTATAAATTTGTAATAATTTAGTACCAATCATAAAAAATGTCAATTTTTATTACGTAACAATTTAATCTTTACCGTTTATAAATAAATTTTATTATTTTTATCAGTTAATCACTCAACATATATAAGAAATTTCACTAAATCATAATAATATTTTTTAACGATAAGGATATATTGTTATAAAATGTAAAGTATTGAGATTAAATTGTTACTTATTGAAATTTAGGAATTAAATTGTTTCTAATTTGAAAATATAAAGATTGAAAATGTTACTAAATAAAGTTTAGAAACTAAATTGTTGAAAGTTCAAGACTGAAAATATCTTTTAACTAATGAAATTTCATATCACAAATAAGAAAAATGTATGATAAAGAGTAATTATATATGTGTTGTATGTTTTGTTGTAGCAAGAATGAGACACCTCAAAGATCAAGAACAATCCTATGGAAAGAATCTAATAATTTATTAAGGTCGTGTTTGATAATCTATTACTTTTTTTTATTAGGAGAAATTTGAGCTTATAAAAATTATTTCCAACGCATGTACTTTTTTAGAAGATTTTCGAAAATAAAAAATTGGAAAACTATTTATACAAAATAGTAAATTTTTTATTTTTATTTCAAAAATTTGACTTGAGTTAAAAGTACTTCTATAAAAAAAAGTGAAAAACATAATTGAAAAAATGTGAGAAAAGAAGCCTAAATTTCTAAAACGTGAAATTGAAAACGGAATTGTTATCCAATTCGGTCTATTTTTTTTTTTCTAAAAAAACAATTTTTTTTCAAATTTCCCTAAGAATTTAATGTATGTTTGCAATAATAGAGGAAACATACCCGAAGTAATTATAAATTTTAAACCGAAAATAGTTGTTAAAAAAAAAAAGCAAATCAAATTGATGAAGGATTTCTTTTAAAAATTATTCATACATTAATTTTAATTAATTTTAATTGTCCATTTTGCTAAACCAATATAACTTGGTCTTTCAATTATGATTTTTTTTAAAATCATTTAAGCATTAATTTTAATTGTTTATTTTGTTAATCCAACATTAGAATAAATCTAGTCAATGATTTTTAAAGATCATATTAATAAAAGAGTAAATTAATTTACTCACAAAAATTTAAGAGTCTAATTGAATTAATTATAAATCTCAAACGAAATTTAAAGAAGTGTTAAGTGATATAATTATAAAAATTTAAAATCTAAATTAATAGAATTATTAGTTTAAAATTTTAATTAATAGAATTGAAGGTTAGAAATGTAAATTGATATTTTTTTTCCAAGAAAAAGGAAGAAGTGTGAAAAGTGTATTTTTGTGGAAAGGGTTTTGATAATAAAAGTAAATAAAATAAGATTGAAAAGAATAATTAAAAGAAAAAGAGAAAAAAAGTTAAAAAGAAAGGAAAGAAAACGCGTGGGGACACTGACACGCGCACCTGGCGACGGGATTTTTCCGTTGAAAAAAACAACGGCTCCATGGAATCTTTTATTTACTAATAATTTATTTATATATGGTTAAAATACCTTTTTTTGTTCATATATTTTTTCTTTTTTAATTCACATACTTTTAATTATCTATTTAAAAAAAATCAAGGGTATAATTTTAGTTCTCATATTTTCAGAAATTTTTTTTTAAAAAAAATTAAATTTAGACCTTATTTAATAATTATTTTATTTTTTATTTTTTATTATTTGAAAATTAAACTTATTTCTTCCTAATTTTTTTTATCATGATTCTCTTCTTTTTTGTTATAAAGTATAAATATTTTTTAGAATTTTCCTCATTTTTAAGTAAAAAGGTTGAATTCTAAGTCAAATTCAAATAAACAAATATAAGTTTTGAAAAACTTTTTTTTTTTTTTTTTTTTTTTTAGATTTTGGCTTTGTTTTTTTTAAAACATTAATAGAAAGTAAATAACAAAACAATAAGGTTAGAAGTGGAATGGGCATTTACAGGCTTAATTTTTTAAAGCTAAAAACTAAAATCAAATTACTACCAAACAAGGTCATAGTTTTTAACAAAATAAAAATAATAATTTTAATACAAGAAAAGATTATGTGGATATATTTTTCACAATTTATCAAGGGAATGTTAATAGATATTAATTTTTTAAAAAAATAAAATTTACAGTAAACTAATTATATGGACTAATTTTAAGATTTATTAAAAATACTGGATTAAAATTGGATATTTAAAAATAGATGAACCAAAATATAACAAATCTAAAATATCGAGACTAACCTGATATTTTAACATTTATTTATTCTTCTTATTTTTTTTAAAGCCCAACAAAAGGAGAAATTATTTACCAAGTTACTACAATATAATATATAATTTTTAGAAAATATTTTATAATCTATTAAATAGTGTTCAAGTGACAATTAGGGTTAACAATGGGACCTAGGTGGGACAAGAGATTTTTCATCCCCGTCCCCGTGGGGTACTTTCCCATCTTCACCCCCGTCCCTGCCAATTGAAGGCAGGGATGAGGATGGAAATTCCCCGACATGGGGACCCATCCTCGATTTTTTTAATATATATATATATATATATAAACAAAAACAATCGGGATCGGGGGCGAGGATACCCTCCCCGTTCCCGACTAGAGACCTGGTTATAATCCCCGATTTGACCCATCCCTAGTTAAATCAGGGATTTCCTACTCTGATCGATCGAGGACTCGTAGGGATTTTTGTCAACCCTAGTGATAACTTCATTAAATAATTTTTAATAATAATAATAAAAAAACCACTTCATAAGCTCTCTCTTCCTCTTTCATATTATTACTAATAATCTATCTCTTCTTCAACCTTTTTATACACTCGAATGAAACTTCAAAGCAAATGCCCACTTTTTTAAAGAAAAAATAAAAAAAAAAAATAAAAAAAGAAGAAGATATGACCTATGATCACATCATTCATTGATGACTAGCTATGAGAATATAAATCCAAACGATTAAGATCGTGGATTATGGGAATCAAATAGGTTTATGATCCAAATCTAAATTTGAGTTTCAAAGAATTGAATTGACATTATCAAACGAAAGTATTGTTTTGAAGATGCGTAGGAAAACTGTGACACGTAAGAGTTATAGCATTTGTCAAGTGCTTGGAATAACTAACAAATTATAAATATATGTGTGTCATTAGAATGTATGTGTGTGTCATTATAAATATAAATAGTTGTTTTTTCACTAGAATCCTCATTTAAATGGTTAATTATTTATGAATTCTCCTTTGAATGGTTAATTCTCCTTAAAAAAAATTAATCATCTTGAATAAACATAAACTTTTATATTGAGTTATTTAATTATTCATACATAAAAATTTTAAAATAGTTCAAACATATCATATTATTCCTATAATATCATATTCATATGCAAGAGTTTAAAATGATTCAAATATATGCATATCTTTGTACATATGTGTATAATTTTCGTAAAAAAATAACAATGACAAATAAATGGGAAACGAGAATGGAGAATGCATTGTTTCCGTCTCCATACCCATTTAACTCACAGGAAATTTTCTTCTCTCACTTCCTTCCACATTTCTCATCCAACTCCCTAGAAAATGAACATCTCTACTTCGATTTATATATCTCCGACAAGCCATATCGTGGAAGAGTATTATTATTTGGGTTGTGTGGGATAAAATTTATGTTCCTTTATGATTCTTGAGGCATGTAGAGTGAGTATAAATGAATCTTAGCCTAAAGTGGGATGTATCCAATTCATTATCACAAAACAAATTTTTAGGAAAAAATAAAAGTTGGTAAGTAATTTGTAAACTAAAGTTTTAAAGCTTGAGTTGAAAGATAATAGAAAGGCAAACTCCTTTTGGAGTTAAGTTTTGACAGTGAAATGTTTGGAAGATTGGATAAACTTTGTACATAAATTATGAATACTTATCTCTCTTTCTCTTCTTTTGCTTATATATATATATATATATATATACACTATAGTTCTTATACTTGGTTTAATTTTAGTATTTGTACTTCTACTTTTAACGAATCTTAAATTTAGTCTTTCAAAAGTAATTTTTTTTTATCTAAATTGGTAGGGGTGTTCATGGGTTGAGTTGGGTTAGGTTGAAAGACTTTTTAGACCCAACCCAATTGTTCGAGTTGTAACTTTTTTCAACCCAAATAACCCTTATTAAAAAATGAACCCAACCCAACCCAACCATGAAATATTTGGGTTGGGTTGGTTCGGTTTAATCGGGTCATTTATTAAAAATTTTCTTCTAAAAAGAAGCAAAACATAAATATGTAAAAATCTAATTTAATTATTTTCATATATTGAATTAAGATTAACATCTCAATTTCAATTTATATAGTGAAAATTTTCTTTTTAAAGTGCAAAAAAACTAATTTTAAAAGTTGTTGAAAAATAAATTATTCAAAAAATATTGAAAATTAAATAAAATAAAAACCAATATATATATAAATAATTGTGTTAAAGTAATAACAAAAATATATTTTAAAGTTAATAATAAACTCAGGTTTGTTCAGTTTGGTTTGGGTTATATTAGGTGAACCCATGAATCAACCCAATCCATAAAATTTTCATTTATTTAAACCCAACCCAACCCACTCAACCCATAAAATTTTCATTTATTTGAACTCAACCCAAATGAGTTGATAACCCAACCCAACCGTACGGATTGAGTTAAGTTAATCGATTTTTTTGGGTCATCGGATTTTTTGAACACCCCTATAAATTGGTTAAATGATAATAGTAATTTTCAGGTTAGAAAATACAATAAGTGAACATGTTTTCAACGTTTATAATAAAAATGCTAATATATAATAAAAAAATTTAATAAAATAAAATTAAAAAAAAAAAAACTAGTAATTGGGAAAGATTTATTGAAAACATATGGACTAAAATTTGTTATTTGAAAATACATGGATAAATATAAAGACAAAAATGATATTTCTAACCATTTTTTATCACTATTATTAAAGATTAATTTAAAACTGAGACAACTTTCACAAATTTCCAATCAATAAACAATATTGGATTTAGATTTAACTCCTAATAGATGTGCATTTTGGTATCAACATCAATATGAAATTATAAGTTGCACAAAGTATTAGAATAATATTACTTTTTGATTAGGTCATGCATATTTGACAAAGTTATTAATCATCAAGTCATTTTCTTTTTTTCAAAGAAAAAGTTAGTTTGAAAAAGGATTCATTTGAATCAATTTCCCATTATTTGGGTACATTTATTAACTTAAAATCCTAGATTAGTATAGTGAAATGAAATTCTTTAAACCATTAGCACAAAATAAGGTTTGCTAGAGACTAAAGATGCCTTAAAAAAGGGAATTAATCTAATTTGAGTTATACTAGAAGTCTATAAAATTTATTATTTGATAAAGTTAATATAAGCACAACTCAATTAACATAATATATGTGTTTTCGATTAAGAAGTTTGAGATTTGAATCTCCCATTCCAATATAATTTAATTAAAAATATAAAACTTAATTTGATAAACAAAAACGAAAACCACTCCATCAATGTGATTTGGATTGATTTCATCCATTGAAATTAAGTTTTACCCATTTAAATTTAGCTGAGGTCTTCTTTCGTAAGTAAATATGAGAACAGAAAATTGAAAACGAAGCATTCTGATTCAGAAACAAAATAGTATTTAGGTTGAATATAAACTAGTATTACTTCATTTATGAACACGTTTTATGCAAGGTTCAAAATATCGATGGCGATCAAAATATGATGGAAATTTCGAGAAACTTTATAGAATTTATTGTAATTAGTCAATGAAACTTTGATTATGACTTAATTATATTAGGTTATAATTGACCAATTTTAATTATTATTTCTATAAAGTAAAACAAACATTTAGATGTATATTATAAATGACCGTGTAAATGTTGATGTGATAGCAAAATTTAAAAAAAGAAAAAGAAAAAGAAAAAAATAATTACAAAACAATATAAAGTTAGGAACATTTTGAGGTGAAATTATGTGAAAATGAAAGTTTTAAATGGTCTAAGAAAAAAATTCACATAAATTCAATTTTGAAGTAGAATGATGTGAAAATTTAATGAAAAAAGTTGATTGAGATTAAAAATAAACGTATGTTCTTTTTTGTGGCTTTTTCAGTTTCATTTTCTATAGAACTTAAAGTTTCGGATTAAAAAGAAAGTTAAAAATTGAGAAAATTTGGAAATAAAAAAAAGTAGCGCATTGAAAGAGTTTCATGCTTCTCGATATTGGCTTGTGAAACTATACAATTCTATATGTAATCAATACTATAAAATTGAAAGACTTGCACTGAATTAATATAGTTAATTAAAAAAATCAAATTTTCTTGAATTTTCGAGATTTATTGAACTTTCGTCGAACTGGGGGAAAACAAAATAAAAATGTCTTGGTATTTTCATCAAAATTTCTCAAAATTTCGTCGAAATTGGGGAAAGAAATTTCCCCTTCATAAATTTTGAGGCCTCAAATTATCCAAGATGTCTTCTTCGTCCCTATTCCCATAGGTACTTTCAACCCCACATTAAATCATTACAAATCAAAGTTTAGGGACTAAAATTATTAGTTCCATAAAAGTTCAAGGACCGAGATTAATTTTTAACCAATTTCATTTTGACCTAGTCCATAGCACGTGTGATTCTATGTGCTAAAATAAAATTATAAATTTCACGTGTATCACACTTGATTATGGACTAGTCAAAATAAACTAGGATAAAATTCACTTTTGGTCCTTAAACTTTTGTGATTATCATGATCCACATAATTGTAACAATTTAAAAAGAAAAAGAAAATAAAATTTTACAAAAATTTAAAGGGTAAAGGGTGTGATTGCCCATTTAAAGATACTTGTACAGTTAGATCACGATGTTTCATATTTATGGTTTAGATCATACCCGTACACAAAATGATAATATCACTTTGACATATAACCACTTCAACCCAAATAGTTGTAGCGAGAAAAAGAACATGAATGTACGTTCAAGCATTCAACGACTAAATTTGTTATTTCACATTTATGATTTATATCACATTGTACGGAAAGACACACTACATTACGGTGTAACCACTTCGAAATGAAAAGTTGTAAGGAATAACAAAATTAACATTATCATAAGAGGTAAAAGACTTAATAGAGATATATATATATATGTGTGAATACACAAGTCAATAAAAAATATTAAGAAAATGGTAATTAAAATTTTTCTAAAGAAAAAAAAAAGGGAAAAAGGTAACTAAAAATATTTGGAGACCCAAGTCCACCTCAAGGTCAAGGTCAAGGTGAAAAATATATTCCATTCCCATAATCAAAATGAAATTGAAAAACTTAAAATTTAAAATAATAACAATAATTAGAAATAAAATAAAATAAAAACAAGTGTCACAAAATTTTCGTTACTTGGGACCTAAGCAAATGCACAAATTTCTTGTTTCATATTCATACTATCAAGTCTCTATTCTTTTTTAATACACCCAATAAGGAGTTGTTTGATATAAGAGAAGAAAGAGATGGGACTAAGTAAGTGATTTGTGATTTGAATTTCATTGTTTTACAAATTTCATTCCATTCATTTTAGAGCTGATAAAGGAATAACAAATGAGAGAGAAGTTGAGAGGCAAAATAATTAAGAGACGTCATTGGATTAAAAGAAAAAAGTCGAGTTCAAAATATTTGGTTTTAAGTAAACTAAACCTCAGCTTTCCAATTAACAGGTTCTAATTCATGTAATTTTCTACATAATTGTTGTGTAATCATTTCTTGATCTTCTTTTCACTATCATACATGATATCTTTAAAAAAAAAAAAAAACAATAGAAAAACATCGTGTACGAAAATAATATTTTTTTATTATCAAATTTTTTTTTCTCTATCACTTCAGTTATTGACCGTCATCAATAGTAAGTAACAAATACAATATATGAGAACGTTTCTACTCTTAACTAAGATCAACTCTTAGTCCTTTTCAATTACTTTATTTATTAGCGTTGAATCTTTTTTATTTATCTCATTTTTAATTACAACAAATAACTTTTTCTAATACACCTAGAAATTAATATTGTAGGTCAACAAAAATATACGTTTCTCTCACTTTGATTATTTAACTTAGACATACAATAACAAAGTAAAATCTACTTTCTTGTTGAAATTTAAAGAGGAAGAAGAATCAATTACTTGCCAAAAACAACAAAGCACAAGCATATTAATTTCATGCATTAAATGAGAGTAGAAAATTATATGAAAGAGGAAACAAATAAAAGAAACAAAAGTATAGGATTTGTTGACCATATAAATCACCTAGAAGAGTTTTGCTAAATTTCGTTTTATTATTGGACACTAGAAGAAATTAGGCCTTTAATGTCAGTTAAATTAAAAAGGCACATATGAACAATATCAGTTTTAGAAAGAAAAAAAAAATGGATCGTTAATGTCAGTTTAAAACCGACATTATAGGTATATTTAATGAGACTATAATATCGTTTTAAAACTGACATTATAGGTAAATCCTATTTTAGGTTAAGGGTACATATTATATATAATAGTTGTGTTGGTTAAAAAAAAAGGTTGTGTTGAACCACGTCACACAACCTCCCCCAAGTAATCTTCTTCGTCACATGAATGACCAATGCTAGCCTCTAGCCATTGGTGTTCATCACATGTCATTCGTCGAACGACCAACGGTATGTGGGATGTTTGTTGACCAATTACTGCACAAGCATATTTCATGCATTAAATGAGAGTTGAAAATTACATGAAAGAGGAAACAAATAAAAGAAGCAAATATATGAGGTTTGTTGACCAAAAATCATCTAGAAGTGTTCCGCTAAATTCTCAAAGTATAAATATGCTCAATCGAATTTGGACTAAACATCAAATTATATCAAATTAGTTTCTTCGATCCAACGATCATGACTAAATAACTTTTACTTTCAATTTTAATTTAAGATACATGTAGGTTTTTAATTAGATTCCAAATTTAATTTAGTTTCGCTATTAATTTAAAAAATGATGTGAATGGTCAAAATGCTCATTCAGCAACATATATTATTGGTTTTATTTTTTTTTTCTTTTTACTATGGCAAAGAAAATAAAAAGGGGAATAAAGCTAATGAAACCCACATTAGGTTGAAGAGTTTCCTCATTTTTCTTCGGCTTTTAATTGATCCCAAAATTTGCCTTCTTCTCTATTACTTTCTAGTTCATTGGGAATTTTAATTAATGTAATTGGAAATAAGAACTTATGATACTAATACTATATGGATTTAATTTCTTTTGGTTTTGGAATATTTTAAACAGTTGGGAAAGAATTTTACAGTTTAATTTTTTTTTTTTGGAAAGAAAAAAAAAAAGCAAAAACCTCGAACATTATATACTTGAAAAATCATTTCCCATGTTCCTCATCAAAAACTCCAAAGATAATATGCATTTGGTCACTGAATTTTTAAAACGTATCCTTTTTATCCCTAAAATTTTTTAGAAATAGGTTTAAAACGTCCTTAGGGCATTAGTTTTACTATTTGCTACTCAATAGGATTGTTTTTATTATATTTAATGCTGACATGGAAATTCAAAAGGAAAAATAATAATTAAAAAAAACGAAAGTCTCCTCTCTCTCTCTCTCCTCTCTTTTACACACTTCCGACACCACTCATCCATTGCCTCAATCTCCCTACAGTATGTCTATGTTGTTGCCGTTTTGGTTTATTGACCATTGGAAGGGGAGCTCAAGTCACAAATATGGATGAAACAGGTATTTTCACAACTCTATCACCTAGTCAATTCTGTTCCACTTAATCCTTATTAGGCAAGCTTACTTCCATTTTCTTGAAATCCACCAACAAACCAACAACTATACGCATCTACATTATTTGTTATTTAAATTTCATAGTTTTACAAACTTCATTGAATTCAATAAATGAATGAATTAGAGAGGAGAATTAATTAATTGAGGGGCAGTCCTTAGATTAAAAGGAAAAAATTGAGTTCAAATTGATTGATTTTAGGTAAATTAAGTCGCAACTTCCCAATTAACTAAGTTCTAATTCTTGTCTATTGAGGAAAAAAAAAAGTTCAACATTATGATAGTTATGAAAATACATCTGTTTGTTGTTTCCTATATTAACATACCTTTAATATTAGTATAGGATTTACTTATATGGAAAAAGGATATATATAAAGCTAGTTTGAATTGAGAGGGTACCGTACTTCAGTCAATACTAAAAAAGATCCTCTATTTTTCTTAGTATCATTAAAGATAGAGAAATTTAAACCATACGATTTGACAAAAAAAATCTTTATTTGTAGTTCAAAACATGAAAATGGGATTAATTAACAATAGACATGATGATTACGTCATGACAATATGAACCTTCTAGATTTACACACATTATTTGCATATTGTTATAGGGTCCTAATCAATGAAAAATCCGACTTAAGTAATACATATGATTATGATGGCAAAAATCTTTCATGGAAGAAGTTTATATTACCGGAATTTGGTATTAATTAACTTAGAAACCTATGATAATAATCGAAATAAAAACCGAAGTTTCAAGGATGAATCAGTAAAGTATCGCATACATGGAACTTGACGTTCGTTTTTAACATTCCTATCTCCATAACTAAAAGTTTACTAATAAATAAAAATTAAATTAAAATCTAATTGCTTTTATTCATTTTAATAATTTGACATAATAAAATAAACTAACTAATGTAAATTAAATGTTTGTGGATAATTGCCTTATAGTGGCGTAAAATTGTTGAAAGTAATTACACAAACTAAACATGCTTTATCCAAAATATCTTTGATCTCACTCAATTAATGTAAACATGTGTTTGAGAGAGATGGAAGATCAAACCTCTAACTTCTAGAGAAGAAGATCATGCCAATCACCATGGAGCTAAACTCACTTTCGCTAAATTTTTAAAAATTTATATACATTCCTAACAAATTGTATATCATGCCATATAGTTTCGTTGTCACCTAATTTCAGGTTGATTTTTGCATACCACAACAAATTAAAAACATTATATTCTCAAACGAAAAGTCAGAATTTCAAATCCTCACACATGCTTATAAAAAAGAAGTTATCAACTAATTTAAGCATTTGGCAATAAAGTAAAATCTCAAAAGATCAAAGTACTCAAATAGGATAGGGGCATAACATCACTATCATTAGAACACAAGAAGATACATATTTTTACAATAACATGGTTGAAATAAAGGGAATGTGGGATAAAAATACCTGGGGATTGAGAGTTGGATTCACAAAGCAAAGTAAAAGAGTTGATCAATCCATCCAAATCCATGCTAGTTGCTAAAGCTAAGCAAAAGCCAAATATATTGATACCCCACACTTGAAATTGTCATGAAGTATAAATATGGTTTTCTCAAAACCAAGAGAATACCTTTATTCTCAACATCACATTACATTCCATTGCATAGCATAGCATAGAAGCCTCCTTTATTTCATCACATCCTCCTGTTTGAAAGCACCACCAAGGAAGAGAGGAACCATTAGTTGTTGATTTTTATATAGGTTTCAAAATTTTAACATCCGATCTCAATATGAGAAAGTACAAACAACGTTTCAAGTTATTATATCTAAGATACAAATATGAGAATAAGAGATTCGAACCTATGACTTCTTGGTCGATCAAGGATATATATATCAGTTTAGGTATAATCATGTTGGCATTCTAGGATAGAAGTTAGAAAATTATATAAAGAACAACTAGATAAACTCCTTCTTTGGTTGGCCTAAGGAGTAGGATTTGGGAGGAGTGAGAAACTCCTTGTTTTGGCCACGTTTCACAAACATCAATTTCATAGCATATTAACTCCCTAAACTCCCTAAACTGGGCCTCACGATGTAACTTACTAAATTTAACAACTCTTCAAAGTAAACAATTCCACTCCTTGCCACAAATAAGAGATTAATAGGGGCATTAAACAATTAGGAAGAAGGATTTCTCACAAATTTAGAATAAAAAAAATCTAGAACGGGCAAATATAATCCTTGATTTGGCTTGAGATCCAGAAATCAAAATTCACTAACAAAAAGAAAAACTAGAGAGAATGATTTGCGAACGAGAAATTTGAACCTCTGACTTCTTGATCAATCGAGAGTACATATCCCGTTGCCATTCTAGAAAAGAAGTTTGAAAAATATATAAATAACAAATGAGCCAAAAACAGATCGTCAAGACATGTTTTGCCCAAGGAGTATGAATTGGGAGGGGTGAAGAAGTCCTTGATTAGACAAGAAGTTCATGGGTCCACACGACTAAAAGATCAATTTCATAATTTATCAACTCCATACATTATGGCCTTGTGACTAAACAACTCTACTCATCTTAACGTCCCTTTAATGATCTAGATGAAATCCATCCTAAATAAGAGATCGACAAGGTATTAAAAAAGGATTAAGAAGATGGAATTAAAAAATTTAGAATCCAAAATCTAGAACGAGCAATATAATCCATGATTTGGCTTGAGATCCAGAAATCAAGAATCACTACCACAGGAAAAACGAGAGAGAATAATATATAATTGATGCAAGCAGACTTCATTTAGCAAAGACGAATTATAGGGGGAAAGAAGAAAGAACTCACAGTAGGGAACGATCTTCCATAGTTGGTTCTCTCCTTCCTTCCATTTCCAGAGGACAATGTGGGTGCCATCATGAACTCCACCAGAAAATTTATCGCCATGAAAGGCATCAACATTCAAGTGAATGTTATTCACCATCCTTATTGCTCTATACCCTTCACCAAATTCCTTGCTCTGTGTCCACAGTACCGACTCGTCCACCACATTCGGATCGTAATGTATCAGCTGAACCTGCATTTCATTTTCAATATTCATTCATGAGTTGGTTTTGATTTTAAACTCAGTCAGTCCGAAATCGATATCATCTTCACAATGTCACTGTCCAATGTCCTTTTCTTTCAGTTTGGTTGGTGTACAGGTAATTTTTTGGGCCTACCAATATGTCCGTTCTGCAAGATGCAAAACCAACATCCAACCGAGTTCAACCATTCGGTCTCGGTCAGATTCATTGAGTTTTTAGAGAAAGCTCAAACCAAAAAGGGCACCAATCATAATCAACCAAAACAAAACTTGGCTTGATAGCGTTTTCGGGTTTTTTACTCGCCATTGTGACCTTTCTTGAACCAAAATTTAAGAAACTGTCTGCCAAGAAATCTCTAGGATGCCACCATAAAACTTGATGACAGAAAATGCCCAAACCCAGGCAACTTGAACATCATAACCCTACCCACACAAAATCAAATAGTAGAATATAAAACTAGCATTCAGACCAAACACGAAAACAAACACTCAGTACAAGTAACTTTCATGGAAAACAGTATGGGCTAAAAGCATTTCTAGTCTTTGAACTTTCATGGAAGTAATTATACCGTTCTTGAACTTTAGTTCCTAATGATTTGGCATCTCTACTTACTTACAATTTAGCAACAATTTAGCCCATAAAACTTTAGCATGACACAATTTACTCTCAATTTTACAAAATATAGCAAGTTGTTACATGATAAAAATTGACACCAATTATGATGAGTTTTTACATGGTAAATAGATTGTTATAAATTTTAAAAATAAATTATTACACACTAGGACTAAATTGTTACAAATTTGAAATTACAAGACTATCGGAAAAGCTATTTCATTAGAATGCGATCAATATATATACAATCTAATTTCTAATTTTTGGGTTAAAACTAAATACAGCAACCCAAAAGAAGTATTGGAAAAACATACACAGCAAATATGAAAAATATATTTCCTAATAATACAACCCAAAATAAATGCATGGAAAAATATATATACAAAGCATATAAGAAAATATATTTCCTAGTTAAGACTAAAATTCTTCCGAGTTTTTGTTTGTAAAGGTTTAATTAAAGTTAAACCTTTTTTTAACCTTAGGGGCCTAGAAAATAATTCTTCTAAGAAGTATCTAGAGAATTACATCAGACGCTCATACATGACCCACCTATATTTTAAAAGATATATATATATATATATAATGAACTTCCTTTTCCACCTAAAGTTATTTTAATCAAGAACATTTTTCATTTCATTATTGATTTTTTGTTTTTAGCAATTTCATTATTGAATTTACTAGAATACTAATGGTTTTCTCAAACAAGATCTTTTAACCTAAAGGAAATAAATTAATAAATTAATAAATAAATAAACTACAAATACAATCCGATCCGATTTTACAACCACTTCAAATAGAATATCAAAACCAGAGCCAGAATATTAAATGCATTTTTTAAAAAGCGTGTCTGAAACACTTATGTTATGATACTTTTTTTTTTTTAATCTTTTTTATAATAAATAAATTGATATTACATATCAGCATTATTAGATACTTTTTCTTTACAAATTCTTTTATCCATTCATATTATTATAGTATTGAAAACTCTAAACTCTAGATTAAATAACAAGGTTAATCTCTAAACTCTGAGAAAATTAATAGATTCGTTATATTATATACGTATTTAAATTTTATGTTTGATGTATGTGAATTTGAAAGGGAAAAAAAAATCGAAAATTGTAGACTAAATTTGTAATTTAGAAAATTGAAGAACCAATTAAATACAATTTTAAAATAATTTAATTAAAATTCTAAAAGGCACTTCCAATTCATCGAAATCACTTTCTGAGATCTGTAAATTCATATATTCATTCCATCATTCACTGTAAATTCCAAATTCCAGATGAACGCAGACAAAAAGCGGCAATAAAATCAGGGAAAATTTTACCGGATGAGTAGCTCCGATGGAATGTTTCAGCGCCTGACCGGTGGCCTTGTTCACCAGAGCAAAGCAGGGACATCCTTCCTCATCTTTAATCCTTGTACTGTATTTCTCATCTTTAAACCAGTGCTGAAACGTACACGATTCACCAACGCCATTAAATTATCAAAAAGTAAGGAAGAAATTGCAAAATCAACTACTCTAATTACAAATTAAGGCGAAAATCAAAGCGATTGAGGATCGGATCGATCATACTTGAGCGGGATCGTAGGGATCGGAAGGGACGAGGACAACTTTGCCGTCGCGGATGGCGAGTGAGAAATTAGGGTTTGCTTTGGCGTAGACCTTGACCGTTGGCCTGTTGGAGAAGGGAGAATCGGATTGATGAGAGTGTTGGTGAATAACCGTGGGTGAGTGTGAATGGTGAGAGTGGTGGTGCACGACCGGAGGCGGCGGTCCGGAGGAGTATCCGTAGTCGGGAACCGGCGGTTCCGGAGGGAAATTGGACTGGTAGGCATCGTAAGACGGCGGAGGAGGCGGTGGCGCATCGCCGTAGTGCGTGTGGTGGATGTGAGAAACCAGTGGCGGCGGTGGATCGGAGTACAGCGGCCTGTATCCCGGTGGAGGATGACGAGGCTCGCCGTCTTCATTGTCGTTGTCACGGCGGTGGTGGTGATGAAAGGGGAAGGCCATTTTTTTCCGATATTTGGGGTTTTTCAGAAAGAAACACGTCGGCGATCGCCTGTGAATTTAAATGAGGTTTAACCAACAAGAAGGTAACACGTGTCATCTTCTCCCCGCAGATTCTAGAATTCCAGCCCTTCGTATGTAAAAGACGTGTATGTTTAAAATACTATTGACAAATAAAAACAATTTTTTTTTTATTTGGTTAGAGAAAATAGAATCAATATTTAAATGCACACGTTTTATATTAAAATGTAATAATTTCACCAAGAAAGTTTTCCAAACATGGTAGAGTCAACATATTTATAAATATAGCAAAATATCATTATCTATGTAACAACCCGACTTTTCTAATGCCCACTATTAAGATATTACTACATGCATACATGAATTTCAGTTGTTTGTTCATTAAAACTCATAAAAGAACGACGAGACATTTTATTAAAGTTAAAAAGAACGAAATCATAAGTTCATTAAACACTTTTCAGAGGTCCGTCTTAAGATAAAAATTAAAACATGAAAATAAAATCTCACGTACGGTTCTGTCGACTTGGTCTGGCCCATTCCTCGAAAGAAGTTTTCATAGCCAACTCGTTTGCTTCTATCGTCAAGCACTACTCAAAGGGACGGGGTTAGAAGGAAATGGAGTCAAAAAAAAAAAGAAAGAAGAGAAAACCGGCTTTGCCTTCAACAATAACAAAAAAAGGAATATAACTACAAATTTCAATCAAGAGACATATGGACTAAAAACATGAAAACCATGAAGACTATATCAGGTGCGGAAGCGACAATTCGACCCCTTGACACGGTCACAGATTCTTCCTGTCATGCACCCATCTATTCTTGTCTTTACCTGAAAAACATAATATAAGAAAGCATGAGTATATAACACTCAATAAGTAACCCTGCTATTGGGGATCAGGCTTTTCATTCACATACATTGAATTTTATTCAATTGATGGGTCCTTCGGTCAATATCATAACATTATTAGCTAACTAGGTGAACTTGTTGATTTTCCCAACTTAGGTCCAGATGCACATAACATAGACATAGACATAAGCATAGGTAGTGTCCCCGAAGGTACACAAACATAGGCAGTGATCCCAAAAGAACACAATCATAAGTATAGGTAGTGAACTCGAAGGAACATAAGTAATGCTCCTGTAGGGGCACAATCGCAAGATGTGCATCTATATCGTTTAGAGCATATTTGACCGAACTACGATAAAAATCAAGTAAAATGTAATAAACATTTTCAAGGAAAATGTACCCATCTCCTATAAATCACTTCATATCTCCCACTACTTTAGCTAAAACAACCTCTTCGACCCCTACCATAAAGGCCGCTTCGCCTTCTATAAGTTGTCTCTAGGAACTTGTTTCCTAAGAGAAAATACAGATATGATTAGCGGCACCCGAATCTATTATCCAGGTCTTTTTTATCGTTTTTCACTAAGCATGTTTCGATGACTAGTAAATCACATTTACTTTGTCGTTCGAATTTTGCATTCTCATCTATATTGTTCAAAACTTTAGATGAGTTGGGAGATAGAGGACAATCCCCTGTTAAAACTTGTTTTGAATCACCATTTGCTGTAATTTGCATGTTGAATTGTTATTACTGTTAATTAAAGCAGAAGCGAGTATTTTAGAAGAATTCGACATGCTGAAATTTTAAACATATTATTATTAGTAAATTACAACTAAATCCAATCAAATTTTAGCAAAAAGTAATAATGTACCAATAGTTATTTATTTGCAACGATACTATAGTGAGTTAGAATAAGTGATACCTGTTGGGATGTCCTAAAAACTCGCAGTTCATAATTCGTGTTAAACATTCTATTTATCCATATAATAGTATTAAGTATTTTATTCACTAAAGTTGTTGATATTGCATTCTATTATGAAAATCCATTAAACAAATTCATGACTATAGTATGAATACTTTAACTCTATGTAGTGACATAAATAGGATCAAGCTATAGTATATAGCCTAAATAGTCTATAAATATATGGATGAAATTGGGTATCTCATCCTGGTAACATTATTGGGTGCGACCCATTTTATATGCTAATACAAATGATGTGATCCACAGATCATTTATGTAGAGACATGTGAGTGGAGGCATCCTATGCAATGAGTTTGCATAAAAACTAGACCTCGAAATAGTCACTCCTTTTTATAACGACCGTTTACTGTTAAAACTGATTATTTCATACTAAAATAACCTAGGATAACTCGATCTTAATCCTGAGTTTACTATGAGCTCTTGTTTATTCGAGATTATCCTTTGATCTGCATAGGTGAGAGTAGTCCAACAACGATACTCAATAAGCCTCCCATTTTGGGGATAAGACCAGATAGATAGCTTCACTCCTACCCGCCTTAGGGTTAACATATGGGTTGTTCTCTTAAGTATTGATTCCTGGTCTTGAACAACGGGGCCCCACCCTCTCGTGGTAAAGAGGTCATGAGTCATAAGTGGTATTATGAATCAGATGTTCAATAGAGGGTCAGTGGAAACTTAAGGAACAAGATGCATTTACAGGGGTAAAACGATAATTTTGACCCAACTATAAATATGAATGACCAGTGAAGAATCGAATTATCAATTATGGTTAAAATGGACAGAAATATATGAGGAGAGTGCAACTATCGAGCTATAATGATGTGCCTTGATAGTTAACAAATTGTGATTAATTCAGTTTTAAAGAGTTTAACCAATTAATTACAAATCGTTGGAACTCATGATCTATAGGTCCATTAGGTCCCTCTACTAGCTCATAAATTGGATTAATAAATTGAGTATGTTTGGATGAAATTAGGGTTGTGAATTTGAAACATTCAAATTCAATTTTTAGGGTTTAAATTAATTGTATTCAATATAATTGAAATGTTTAATTTTATTGAAAATTAAACGAAATTGGAGAATCAATTAATATTTAAATTATGATTTAAATATTAATAATATGAAATTGAACTATATTAGTGGAATTGGTGTTTTATTAATTTAATATTAAGATATTGAATTAATAATAATTAAATTAAATTAAAATTAAATTTAGTTTTATTTTAATTAATTATTTTGAATCAATTTTTAAAACTAAATTATTTAAATTAAATTGTTTTATTTAAAAAGAAAATCATTTTTAAAATACAAAATTGAGTTAGTGGATTTTTCCAACATTTTTTGGGAAAAATCCACTAAACTCGATTAAGTGAAAAATCACCCAGTTCCACTCACTTCTTCAATGATAACTCTTAGTAGGAGTTGTCCTATGTGCACTCTCTTCTCTTTGCATGGTTTGAGGCTTTATATTAAACTTGCATGTTAAGATTTGAAAGAGAGATCAGAACTTTTATGCAAAAAGTTTGTATCTTTGTAAACCCTTGACAACCTATTTAATATCATCCAAAATTGAGCTTAATTAAAGTGTTTGCACCACATTCCTTCTTGAGTTTAGTACAGAAGACCTTGATGGTGGTCTACTTGAAGTTTTAAGCTCAGATAAGTGGAGATCCAGCTGAATTAGTGGAGAATTCTACAAAGGTATTGCACTATTCAAACCCTTTTATGAACTTTACTTGTGTAGCATGTTTAAAACTCAAATAATTATGTTTAGTTAGAGTGCTTATTGATTCTGAATTTCTTCCGTTGCATGTTATACTACTCCTACACTATCGAGGGGCAGTCAAATACTCCTTCACTAAAGCAAAACATTCTTGACTAAATACTATTTCCAAAATAACTCTAATTCCTATAGTCATTTAGCTACTATTTTCGGTCAGAAACTACTAACACTTAGTAATTCTGTAAGTATAACCCTTTATTTTCAGACTTTAGAGTTCAACCCTAACGATGCTACTTGGAGAATCAAGGTTGGGAATGGACTTAAGAAATCCTATCCATTTCTGGAGTTTGAGTTGTTCTGAATCCAACGTTACAACCCTTCGAGGGGATAGCCGCCATTAAACGACTAGCAAGGACCACTTAAAGCTAATCAGTAGGTGCAACATAGGAATCTCAAGGTTAAAACTAATGGAAGAGACCACAGGATGTGTTGACACATATCCTTCACCCACTTACTATAAACTACTTCCCCCATTCACCTTAATCTTGACCCATACAAACACTTTCCGAATGGAGATCACTCCCAAGGTGACACGAAACGTCGTATGAATCTCACGGTGTGAACTTTCTAGAAACGTGAGAGTTGAAATTAATATATTGTATTTGATTTTACATTGAATAAGTTCCCTTCATTCACCTTGATATTGATTCATGTGACACAAAGTGTCGTATGAATCTCACGGTGTGAACCTCTTAGGACATGAGAATCAAAATCAAAACATCACTTTTGATTTTACTGTGAACAACTTCTCTTATTTACCATAATCTCGATTTCTGTAAAAACTTTCCAAATGGAGGTCACTTCCAGGGTGACTCAAAGTGTCGCATGAATCTCAATTGTGAACTCTTAGGGACACGAAAGATAAAAACAACATATTGTATATGTTATTAATCTCTTGCTGAAGCGTTCTAATAACATATCATATACGTTATTAAATTTCCAATAAAGTGTTTAACATTTGTTTGGGTATACTTTTACTCAAGTTTGTTTCGAGTAATTAAACAACCTAAGTCTAGGTGTTTATCCAAGTATAATGTTTATATTTGGATCTAACCTACGATGTTTAGGTGATAAACCAGTTTTAAAACCTCACATTGCTCATGTATTGCTCATAAAACTAGTTAACAACTGTAAAACCCGAACCCTAATTACTTTAAGTAAGAGTAGGTAATGTGATGCCTTCTAATGAGCTATGATGAAATCATGTCTTAGGAATTATGGAAGAAAGAAGAAAGCCATGATGTGGTAATTTGCAATCGGGTAGCAAGCCAAGTATGAGGTGGCTGTCCAAATGTTGGAGGGTCATGTTTGACGTTGGAGTGCATAGTGAGCATATGGATGAGGTTATGCGATTCTTTGAGGTGTAGTGTTGAATTAACACTATGGGTGAAGTTAGGAAAGGAAAATTGATTAAATCCTAGCCCTTCATCACATTAGTGGGCAGCACAAGGAGTTTTCATGCATGATTTTGGGTAGTGGTAAGCAGGAAGGTCGACTTCATTTAATTGGTTTGAACAAACTACTTGGGCTATTTGTGTAATTTAAGTGGAATTCGAAAGCTATATGTGTCTATTTTTTGTGGCTGTACTGCAGGAAGGAAAACTCGCCAAAATAAGGTCGGAGGAGCAAAATAAAGATGAAGGGTTCGTTTCTCGGGTGAATCTAGGCCATCAGTGAAAAATTGAAGCTCTAAGATGAATCACGAAGATTTTTTAGCCAAACATTTGAGGTAATATTGTTAACTCAGTTATAAACAACTTTTAGAATGAAATTTTTTAAGATGAGGCCTAAAATGTGAGTTATATATTTTTGAAGTTTGAACTGGAAGTTGTTGAACAAGCAGGCAACTGCTTGAATTGGGGCCAATGATGAAGGTTTGAATCTCCAGATCAAACGACGAGGAATTTTGAGCTAAAATTTTAAGGTAATATTTATAACTTGATTCTAAGTAAGTTTGTAGAAGGAATTTCCTTGAGATCAGTTCTGGAAATTTAGTTATGAATTGTTAGAATTGAATCTACAGTTTGATGCTCCAAATTTTTTCTAAGTGTGGAGAGTGTGGACGATCAAAGGGTGCATTTTTTTGACACACAATCCCTCCAAATTGGCTAAGTGTCTGACCCTCAAAGTGAATGGTAGGAGGCATGGTTTGGCATGTGAGCTTGATTTATTGAGTAGGCCTAAAAGGAAGGCTAATGTAAACACTAAGTAGTATGTTTATATGTGTAGGTTCAACTCCCATTGGAAAAACCTATCAAGCCTTAAGGAAGCAAACTTGAAGGACCTGTGAGTGACTATAAATGATTAATAAATTGTTTATAAATATTTTAATAATCCATGCTTTATTGACAGTTACCTTTATGTTGGTTATTTTACAAGAAGTTCCAAGCAACGCATTTCTCTAAAGTTTATAAACGCATGCTAGTTACAAAGTTTATGAAATATGCTTTGGTACAATGGTTGAACCATGGTAGTTTTCAAAAGGAGATTCTATGACATGTTTATATTATGAGTATTTGTATTATGTTTTAAAGCATATGTGCTCTTAATGTTGTTGAACATGCGTTAGCAAATGATGTTCTTGTGAAAACTATGATTTATGAGATCAAGCTTTTAGTAAGCATGTTTTATGAAAATGTTTTCCTATCAGGTATTTTCAGCTCAATACTGAAGTACAAGGAGAAGGTATCCGAGCTGTACTACCTAATTTCAGTTATGTTATGATTCCGATGCTGAAGTACATAGAGAAGGTATCAGAATAATTCACTCAGTTCAGTGATAAGTAGTGGTACCCTGCCTCAGTTATGATCCTTGACATCAGGATCTAGTTTGCTCTACGTGCACGTATGACAGTTAATCAGTTCAGTAGGATTGAACCACGAAGGTTCTTTCCTAACACTGGCTGAAAGGTGCTGAACAAAAGGGTTCTCACCTCAGTCCAAGCTTATGTTTGAGAGATCGAACAAAAGGGTTCTCTCTTGAACATGATATCCGACGTTGAGATTGAACCACGAGGGTTCTCTTTCAACTGGGAATCTTAGCTATGTTTTTAGATACAATGGTTTTAAAAGTTTTATGTACATGTTTGTTTGACATGTTTTAATTCCAGTATTCTATTTTCTAGCTTTCAGTTTAAGCATGAGAATTATGTTTTTATTAAGTCACTCACTGGGTGAGTAGTTCATTCTTTCAAATGTTTTTCTTTTCCCAGGTAGTGGTAATCTCCCCAGAGGTTGGCTGTCATTCTGCTCTGCTACTCAATGACTCTAGTTAAAAGTCCAAAGTCTAGAAAGAAGTTTTAGGTGTTTATTCCATAAATGTCTGTACACATGTGTTGCTCATATTAGGGACTAGTAAAGTATATTGGGGCCGCTGAACTTTGTATGTGATAATATGATGTAATTATGTTGTTGTTGATCCCTAGTGTTCTGAGGTTATTTTTAAAGTTTCCTTAGTTTGGTGAGTGTTATATATGTATTCCAGGGATCTAAGCAGGTTAAGGATGTTATTTAGACAGTAAGTGCCATAAAAAGGTTGGTAACTGACGGCACTTACTGTCATCACATTCACTTTTGGATTAAGAAGGGTAATCTGAGAGAGGGTGTGACAACAACGCTCAATTATTCGGCCATAATCCCCAGGTAGGAGGTGTTCCATAGGCCGTCAACTTAAATACCCCCAGCCTTAGACAGGATTATATACTGGTTGAGTTTGTTACCCAAATTTTATAAGATAACGACCTATTTTTACTATTAAAACAAGTGGTTAACCTACATGAGCATGCAACTTTTCTTTGTTATGAATTTTAATGTCTAACCAAATTTCATAACAACTTATAAAATTTTAGACATAGCTTTTGCATCCATAACATACATCATATATCTCATAATTTAATATAACACTTATATTAATACATCTGAAACCCTAAACATGCATACTATATATTATAACACCTTATAACATACTTCAATACATGTAACATACTTTTTATGGTGGGATTTTAAATCTATATGGCATACATATGCACATACAAGATTTATTTAATTATAACATGCATCACATGCATAAATAATTAAACACAAATTGATATGATTTAGTTTTGGCGTTCTCAAGCAAACAAAGGTCTAATTATTACAATAATAACCAAAACTGGCTCTAAAACACTTCTGGACCTTTCGAACCGCCTTGAACCGGACCCGATCCTCTCGAATCGGACCTTCAATGCTCAAAATTGGCCTGAACCGGGCAAAAAACCATTGAGTACCATCGAGCATGCCATCAAACATTGAGTATGCCATCGAGTATGAGCATCAAGTATGCCAATAAGCATCAAGTATGCCATCGAGTATGAGCATCAAGTATGCCAATGAGCATCAAGTATGCCATCGTGCATCGAGTATGCTATCGAACACGAGCATCAAGTATGCCATCGAGCACGAGCATTAAGTATCCCACCAAGCATCGAGTATGCCATCAAGCATTGAGTATGCCTTCGAGTATCGAGTATGCCATCGAGCACAAGCATCAAGTATGCCATTAAGCATCGAGTATGCCATCGAGCATCGAGTATACCAACGAGCATAGAGTATCTCACAAAATACCATTGAGTAAATGCCATCGAGTACCATTGGGCATCAAGTAATCAAGTACCATCGAGCATCGAGTAATCAAGTATAGGGTAGTGGCTGAAAATCCAATTTCTGCTACTCGACCTTCTTCACTTCTTTCTTCAATTACAATCTAATTTCAACTCTAATGACTCCAATTGAATTACAGACACTTAATCACACATTAAGGTCCATCTATCCAGAGCCAATTATAAGAATTACAACCTAATTAAAGAGAACTCAATGCCAAAACTTAGAAAAACCATATCAGTTCACCATTTTCATACAACTTATGAAAAACACCCACCAAACCAAAATTAATTCGAATTGAATGCTTATATAATGCTCTGATACCAATTGTTGGAGTATATAAACATGCAGTGGAAGAAAATAGGATAATTAAGCATCCTAATTCCTTAATTTTGACATTAAAATAAGCATGCTTACAGGGTATTAAGAGGGTTTCAATACATACCTTTGAACATCCTCTTCAAACATGAATTTGAGTTGCAATCTTCTCCAATTAAAATTGTAGACCACCAAGAGATCTTCTCTTCTATTCTCAGCCTTGAATTTGAGTGGTGAAACTCACAATTGAGTTGAATTTTTGAAGAAATTATAGTGGGTTTTCAAGTGAAGAAGAATACCTGCTGCAGAAACAATTTCCAGCAGCCTCCCACTCTCAATCTCAGAAATTAAAGTGGTTTTTAATATTTTTACATGCAGGCACTGAAGAGCAACCATAATGACTCTTCAATTGTATGAAGTTAATGGGTAAGGTGTGTTAATTTAGGAGAAACACCTCCTTACTTCACCAAAATGTGGAAAAGTCCACTACCAAGTTTCAAAATTTCAATTTCCATTTTCAATCTTTAATTTTAATTTATTCAAAATCAATTAAAATCAAAACCATTATTTCAATTTATGAAATTGAAATAAAAATGAAAATTAATTTTTATTTTTAATTAATTAAACAATTTTAATATCAAATATTAAATTAATCACACACCTAATTTTAAACATGAATCTTGTAACGTCCCGAGCGTTTCGAAAAATTAAACTCAACATTTTTGTATTAATTGAGGACATTTTTATCAATTTATAATTTAATTTGTTTAAGGAGAAATTTCGATTTTTTTATATCGCATTGAGTTAATTTTAAGTTAATGTCAAAAATTAAAATTTTATTGGAAGAATTGATTTAATTTTGAAATTGGGTTTTAAAGAGGAAAGGGAAAGGATTTTAAGTATATATATACTTAGTTATTTGAATTTTAAAGAATAGAATAGAATAAAAAATAAAATTTAATAAAGTTATATTCTATTTTATTTTACTTTCTTTCCTTTTTAAGTTTTTTTTTTCAAAGGAAAGAAAACTTTTTTCAAATATTATACTTTTCTTTAGGTGGCGAAAAATTGTTTAATTGTGATTCCATTGTTCAAGGAATCGTCCACAAATTTTTCTATTTGGTTTACATTGAATGCATGTGAAGAATTTGTAGGGATTGGAGAATGAAAATAAATAAGAAGTACACAAGAATGGAGAATACAATTTTCGTCCCCCATCTCGTTTAACTAACTAGAAAAAATTTTCTCTTACATCTCTAACTTGTGTTAAAAAAAATAGACATTTCATCTGAGTAGGTGCTCAAATCAGCATCATTTGCCACCAAATCATCGTAGAAGCAAGCTACTCTAACCGATAGGTACTCGGCTCCCTTTCTTCGCAGCTTGGGGGATGGAGGAGAGTTAACTATTCGGATATTCATACCCTTTCTTTTTCCTGTCTCAGCCAGAATGCTAGTGGAGAATCTCTCCCTGGCCTTTCAACTTAGCAATCACAGAATTCAGGGGAAGGCTCGTGCCCTGCCGTAGGAGAAAGAAGGTCCTCGCTCAAGACTTCAGGTTCAAAATCTAGTGATAGTTGTCACTCTCCTCAAGTGGGTTAGAGAAAGCAAATCCCTTGTTAAGTTAACGATTGATGCGCGTAAATCTTGTTATGGTGTCAATTCGAGAAGAATCAGTTCTCCCGGTCCAGCTAGAGCAATAGGGGTTTTCTTAGACATAAGCAAGAATGATGCTACCACAAACTTTTTGGCCCGAGCTAACTCTACACCTTCAATTTATATTCTTTTGAAAATTATTTCTTTAATGGTTCATTGTATCTAAAGATGTTGTTTTAAATTTCAACTCCCATCCATTGTGTTTTTCGTTTCTTATTTTTTAGTGAATAGTATTCTCTTTATTACACCAATTAAAATATAACTTTGTTAACTTTGTTAACTAATACAGACTTTATGATTTTGGCTCATTCAACCATTAGAATCAACAAAATTTTGACACGTGTTGCATATACAATAAAAAAGGGTAATATTTATTTGGCTACCAAAATATTTAACTTTAAATCTCAATTTTAATTCAAAAGTGTTAGAATTAACAAAATTTTGACACGTGTTGTATAATACAATAAAAAGGGTAGTATTTATTTGGTAACTAAAATATTTAACTTTAAATCTCAATTCTAATTTGAAAGTTCAACGGTTAGGATCAACAAAATTTTGACACGTATTGCATTATACAATAAAAAGGTAATATTTATTTGGCAACCAAAATATTTGACTTTAAACCTCAATTCTAAATCAAAACTTCAATCGTTAGGATCAACAAAAATTTGTTTCTTTTTTGAAATAATGATGGAAGAGAGAACGAGGAGATATCATTTAGAAAGGAGGAGAAAGGGAAAAAATATTTCATTTTTAGTCCCAAGTTTTAGAATATATGTGTTTGGTCCTTGAATTTTTAAATACACTTTTTTAGGCCCCGGTTACTATTTGGTTTTTTGTTTTTATTTTTGAAAATTTAGCTTATTTCATTTATATTTCTTATAATGATTTGCATATTTCTTAAGTACAGTGGTTGAATTCTTAATCAAATTCCAAAAACAATAAAAACTTTTTTAGTTCCCAAAATTTTGTTTGGTTTTTTAAACTATCGATGAAAATTAGATAACAAAGGAAGAAATTGGGAAGTGGAAGTAGTATCTACAAGCTTAATTTTCAAAAACAAAGTAGTTACCAAATGTGGTTTTAGTTTTCAAGTTTTTAGAAATAGTTGCATTTGCTCCATGTTTTTTCAAAATATATCTATTTATGACCCGCTTAGTAATGTTCCCATTTTCTGTTTCTTATTTTTTGTTTCTTGTTTTTTGTTTCCTGCTTTTTAAGAACTAGAAACAGAAATATGTTTGATAACTATTTTTGTTTTTTGTTTCCTGAAAAAAGAAACAAAAACAAAAACATGTTTGATAACTGTTTCTTGTTTTTTATTTTTATTTTTTTGTTATAATATAGTATAAAAAAGATATGTCATACATTAAATATCAAAAAAGAAATTATCAAAAGTTTATACCATCTAATACCAAAAAAAGTCTCGATACACAGCTAAAAACAATAACAAAATTGCATCTATCCTTCAAATGTCGCCCAAATTTTATCCGCATTGTTACCTCTCCCTTTGAGCCATTTGTAAACTATATTGATTAAAAATAATAGCAATATCTTAAATTATTTCGACTCACATCTAACTCAATTGTACAACTCTGCAAATTGTATAGCAAACTCTGCATATCTTCAACAATCATTGATTCATTGCTAAAGTAATTGAATAGCGAACAAGCTACTAGTATAGTTTTTGTGTGTTGTGTGGGTAAGGAGACATTTGTTGATAATATTTGATCGAATCTATGATAAAATATATATATATTTAATATATATATATATATATATATATATATATATATATATGTGGAATAAAATGAATGTGTCTTATTTTTTTTTATATGTTGTAAAATTATAATTGGTTTTAAATGCAAAAAAAAAAAAAAAAAAACTGAAACTAGATTATTATTTAACATTCATATTGCAAAATTTAAAATTTTAAAAAAAACATATTAAAAATTTGAAAATTTAAAAATTAAATAATATATGAATTTAATTCAAATTAAAGTAATATATAAAGTAAAAATTAGGAAATACAAGAAAGAAAAATTCATAAAAACAAAAATTAAAAAAAATTAAAAGAAAAAGGAAAAAGAACGTCGTCAATGGGAATCGAAACCACAACCCATGGCTTTCACTATATCATAAACAAATCTTCCCCTCTACACCAATCGCGTGTTTTTCTCCATTCCTCTCGTATATCGTCGTAGCGTCGTTAATGTTAGGTTTTGAAAAAGATTTTTCATGTCATTCCTATAAATCCCATCGAGGTCTGATTTGGGTCCTTCTGCTGTTTCCTTTCCCCCCTACACATTTTCCTCGAAATGAGAAAGAAAATCGTACACTCGAATCATATTATTTAAGTGCTTATTGCTTGCCAAAGATTCTACTTCTACAATTGGTAAATGGTAGGTCGTCGGATTATTCAAATAAGTTGTGTTTTCTGTGGTTTTCCCATGTTAAAACTTTTGTACCAATTCGATCGATCATCCGTAATGGATCAAGTTTGTGATAAAAAAAATATATTAAAGTGAAGTGAAATAATATCTTAATTTTTTTTATATATGTTGTAAAATTGTAATTGGTTTTAAATGCAATAAAAATTTAAATAATATATAACATTCATATTGCAAAGTTTAAAATTTCAAAAAATAATTTACATATTAAAAATTTGAAAATTCAAAATTAAACTAATATGTGAATAGATTTTTTTTAATTCAAATTAAATTAATATATAAAGTAAAAATTAAGAAATAAAAGGAAAAAGAAAATGAGCTGCCGTTAATGGGAGTCAAAGCCGTACCCATGAGCTTCATTGTACTTCAGTAGCGCCTCCTACCACTGCCACCAGGCCAGAAGGAATTAATTTTTGAGTAAATAGGGAGAAATTATTTTTGTTGTTCCTCAAGATTTATCTATTTTTAGGAGTGTTTCTCAAATTTTAGAAACAAAAAACGGAAAAGGTTATCAAACAAGTCTGTTTCTTAAAAAATAAGAAACAAAGACAAAAACAGAAAACGAAAACATTATCAAACAAGTCTTTAATTTCTAACTTTTCATAAGATATTTTCTTAATCTTTGAATTTGTCAAATATATCTGAAGTCAAGAAGTTGGTAAGACCAAGACCCAAGCAAGTATGTTTCAAAGAAAAATCCCAAACAAATATTATTTTAATAAAGAGTAGAAAAAGTATGAAAGAAAGAAATTTATTCTAACCAATCTTAGGAAAAGTAGGAAATAAAAGGTTTTTTTTTTCTTTTGCCTTTTTCTAGAATTTTTCTAGTTCAATAATATCCGAGGTGAGAGATTTAAACTTTTAACTTCTTTACTAATCTCTTTGTCCATAATTCAATCAAAGTATATTCATATTGGCTTGACTTTAAATAATGATTCGAATAATATCACGATTTAAAATTGCAAATCAAAATATACTCAAATGAGAGTACAATACTAAAACAATCATAATGTATGTTTTTTTGGGCATACCCATAGTTTAAAGTTTAGCCACTTGCTAGATGTCAAAATCTAGCTTGGAAAAATCTCACCTTATTTTTATATGCTTCAATGATAAATTTGTATTTTGGAGAAAGCGACATGAAAACAAAGAAAAATGACACTGCTACTAAAGTCATAGATGAAGACTTGTAGAAGGAAGAAGTTAGAATTTAAAGAGACTTTGATCTTACATCACATGGAGTATGTTGGAAAAATAGAATGTAGAATTTTTTATAATCATGAAATGTTATGATTAAATTTGATTGGCCCATTGTAAACTTAACTTTTGAGGTCTTTTCCATTTCATCAAGTCATGTTTATGCTCTTACGTATTAAGCATTTGCTTATCGAACCATGCCATACATGATACAACATAGAACCCAAAAGAAATGTTTGAATGCATGTTTGAAGAGTTACAATTTTGTAAGTATCAATGAAATCTATTTTTTTTTTCGTTGATTTTTATTTTGTCCTACTATCACTAAAACTTGAGATGTTTATGGATGGGACAACCCATTTCATTCTTCACCCTCGTAAAATTTTTTGTTTAATTTTTCAAAGATTGAATAATAGGTTCTCTATGAAAATATGTAGGCCTGATTTTTCAAGAAACTCATTTTTCATTCCATTCTTTTGGGAAAAAATCAATGAAATGATTTTTTAAAGAAAATTTTCAATTAAAGCAATAATTATCCACCATGAGCACTTATTTAATGGATGATTTCTTACGAATTCCAATTTAAATTATTAATTATTGAAATCTTAATTTTTAACCTCTTGTATGAAATAAAATAAAATTTATATCATGTTGTTTAGTTATTACAAATTACAGAAAAATTTATCAAGATCAACAATCTGTAATTTATCCATGATTAACCCACCTTTTGATCAAGTCAAATTGTCTAAGCAATCTATGTCGAACACTGACTTTACCGTTGGACAAACACCCACAGATACCGAGAGAATCACGTGAATAAAACAGCCTCTAAAATCGAGACCGCACGCTGGAAACAGCCCCTAAACCGAGACTCAACCACCGGACCATATACCTCCAAAATGGAGACCCACGCACGACGAAGTCACCTGCAGACTGGAAGATCCACACCAAAATAGGCCACTCGCTGAATCAAACACCTAGCGACAAAGACCCACGTGCGCCGAACACTTGCCTCTGATCGGTGATCCACCTACGCCATCGGGAACCAAAGACACCTCATGACATCTCCCTTTCTATCTTTCTTTAGTAGTATCCCTCCCTCTCTATGATGTGTTATGTTATACTGTTGCTCCCTCTTTTCCTCCTTAAAAATGATACATGGTGTGTGTCTTGATAAGAAGATGGAATTAATTACAAAAATGCCATCAGCCCATATTTATAAGATTGCAATTGGGCCATTAATTCTACAAATTCCCTAATAAAAGTCCACTTAACTTACTTATTATGTTCTACAAATCTTCCTTCTAACAAGAATATGTAAGTCACCAAGTTGATTCTTTAATCACTCTATCATCCAGATTTAACATTCGACTCATCTAACAGATATTTAAACCTGTGAGGTGGAAGAACTTTGGTTAACGTATCTGACAAATTAACTTTGACCAGCTCAACATCTTTCTGAGTAACAACCTCTCTGATAAAATAAAATTTGACATCGATATGCTTAGACCGTTCATGATGAGATGGATTCTTCATAAGATGGATAACACTCTGGTTATCACAAAGGATGATAAGAATAAACTCTTGCGACAACAACTCACCAACATTTTTCTTCAACCACACTGCCTCTTTAATAGTTTCACCCATTGAAATATGCTCTGACTCAGTAGTAGACAAAGCAATAACTAACTGTAAAGCAACATTCCAATTGACCGCATTACCATATAAACGAAAAATGTGACCTGATAAAGACCTTCTTTTGTCAAGGTCTGCAACATTGCATCTGTGAAACCTTCCAACATTGCTGATTCATCAAAATTCATGCTAAAACACATGATGCATTCGCACTACCTTTTAAATATCGAAGTACCCATTTAACTGCATTCAAATGCTCCTTCTCGTGATTTGACATAAACCTATTTATCATACTCACAGCATAATCTAAGTCTGGCCTAGTGTAAATCATCAAATACATAATACTTCCAACAACATTACAATAAGGAATATTAGATATCTCTAACCTTTCTTGTTCAGTAATAGGACATTGAGACGAAGAAAGTCTAAAATGAGATGCTAAGGGTGTCAAAAGTGTCTTACAACCAGACATATTATACTTCTCAAGCAGTTTATGCACATAACTCTCCTGCAAAATGGTTAACAATCTTTTCTCCCTATCTCTTCTCACATTCATCCTAAGACCTTTTTTAGTTTAACTTTTATCTCAAACTCACTACTCGATTGTCTCTTAAGTTCACAGATTTCTAAAAAATCTTTAGACATCATGATCGTATCATCTGTATACAGTAGTAAATAAATATACATACCTTTCAGAGATAGTTTCCAATACATGCAGGCATCATATGAGCTCCTGTGAAATCCCTGCTTCAGAATAAAAGTATCCGACCTGATATATCATTGTCTCAACGATTACTTCAGCTCATAGATGGACTTGTAAAGACAACAAACCATGTCTTCCTTTCTCTTCATCTCGTAGCCCTTAGGTTGAGCCATGTAGATCACCTCCTCCAATTCTCCATGAAGGAATGTTGTAGTGAGGTGCATCTATTCAATAAACATATCAAAGTGAACAGTAATAGATAAAATTAATCGAATGAAATCTCATGAAAGTCAACTCCCTCCTTTTGAGTGTAGCCCTTGGCTACCAGTCTAACCTTATACCTAGGCTTACTATCACCTCCTGTACCTGGCTTGATTTTATAAATCCACTTTGGCTGAATGAGTTTTTGATTAGGAGGCCTTGGAACCAAATGACCATGTCTGATTCTTCTGCAACGAGAATAACTTTGCTTCCATAGCATCCTTCCATTGTTCCTTCGAACCAGATATAATTGCCTCTTCAAAAGTAAGAGGCCCTACATCAATACTACCAACTGCACAAGTAAGAGCACAAGCAACTAGATCAGCATAACCATACCTCGTAGGAGCCTGTCTCACCCTCTAAGGCCTGTCACGTGTAAGCTGATAGTTTTGTAGGTCATTACTACATAAACTTTCTTCACCAAAAGCTCCCTCATCAACCAGAGTTATCTGCTATTGAGGCTGTCCACCATCAAAACTAACCTACTATGAAGATTCTGTTTGTGAAACTAGTGGTGAATGATCACTGGATTCATCTAAACTAACTGATGGTCGTGCTTTAGAATCAATTCTAACCTTTGCCTCAACCTGATCAACTGTCTGTTGTTTTTGCTGCTCTTTGACACAAAACGACATCTATGTTTTATTAAAGGTTACATCTCTACTAATAATACATTTATTTCTACCATTTTCCAAGCACCAAAGTTTATATCCTTTAACACCCTAAGGATAGCCAATAAACAAACATTTCAATTCTCGCTTATTCAACTTGCCTTCCTTAACATGAGCATAAATTGAACATCCAAACACTCTGAGATGGTTCAAACATGGAGCTCTTCCTATTCATATCTCCTAAGGTGTCTTTAAGCCTAAAACAGAAGACGGACTCCTATTAATAAGATAACAGACTGTTTGTGTAGCTTCCCCTAAAACTTCAAGGGTAATGAAGCATTTGTCAACAGACATATCGTACGCTCCATAATTGTTTTGTTAAACCTCCTAGCTAAACCATTCTGTTGTGAAGTGTACATTAGAGTAAAATGCCTCATAATTCCCTCAGATTTGCAAAACTTGTCAAATTTGTGATTCATAAATTCTAAACCATTATCTGTCCTCAGATATTTTACCTTCCTGCCTGTTTGGTTCTCAACCTGCTTTTTCTATTCAAGAAATTTCCGAAAAGCTTCATCCTTATGTTTCAGTGGATACATCCACACTTTCTTTGAAAAATCATCAATAATTGACATGAAGTATATCGAACCCCTTATAGAAGGTATCTTTGTAGGACCCTACAAATCTGAATAAATATAATCCAAAATTTCTTTGGTAGAATGCTTCCATTTCCCAAACTTCACTCCCGTAGACTTTCCCATTATGCAATGTTCAAAAAATGGGAGTTCAATGTCTTTCACTCCTCCAAGCAAACCCTGTTGTGAAAGAGCATAAAGACGTCTTTCACTCTTTCACTGACGTGAGCTAACCGTTTGTGCCATAACATAGACATATTTATCTCTTTTCCAGATGCAACTGTAGCAATACTTGAAACTGCAATACCTTCAACACATATAGGTCATTCTTCAAGGTCCCTTTTAGTTTAACCAGAGAACCCTTGGTAACCTTTAGAACTCCCTTTTTAGATTTAAAAGAATAACATGCTCTATCTAATTCACCAAGAGAAATTAGATTTCGTTTGAGTTCTGGAACATACCTTACATTTGTAAGTATTTTGATCAACTCATCATGTGTCGCTATTCGAAATGACTCAGTTCTTTTAACATCACAAATACCGTTATCACCGAGCAAAGCTTTACCCCCATCATTTTTCTGAAAGTCAATCAAAAAATCCTGATTAGCAATCATGTGATATGTACATCTTGAATCCATGATCCAAGCATATTGAATATCCCTGTTGGACACTATCAAGACCTCTGATGAATCATACCCATCAATAACATTCGTTGCACCTGCATGCTTGTTACCTGATGATCCTGCTTTTGTTCAAAGGGTAATTTTTCTTAAAGTGTCTTTCTTTATGACATAAAAAACACTATCTAACTTCCGCTTTAGACTTCAACCTGGCTCGTCTCTTTTCCCTTCCCATTCTTTTTCTCACTTCTGCCTCTGGCCATGAGTAACTCTCCATCTTCACGTTCCTTCTCGAGGTTTCTAGTTCTTAAGGCATCCAACACTATATCCATGGACAACGAATCTCGTCCATACTTAATAGTTGCCTTAACATCTCGATACGATTCAGGCAATGAATTCAAAAGAATAACAGTTTGATTTTCATCTGAAATCTTCTCATCGATATTATTGAGATCAACTATAATCTTTTGGAATTCATAAGTTCTCTTCTAAGCCTTTACTCGAGTCCATCTTATATCCAAAAAATTTCTCTTTTAGATATAATTTATTTGGCAGGGACTTAGTCAAATAAAGACTTTCTAACTTTTTTCATAACTTCGTTGTACTAATAGCCTCATCCACTAGCCTAAACACCACATCTAAAAGTTACATAATTATCATCGAATAGACTATCTCATCAATATCCTTTTTCTCAACTTCTGTAATTATTGGTGGAAGGTCTTTTTCACCTAAGATTTTAGCTATCTTTTGTTGAACTAAAAAGACTCTAATCTTTTTTCTCCATAACTCGAAATCACGACAATGAAGCCATCAGTAAAATTTACCTCAACTAGAATTAACCTAAACAAAGAATATAACAACACACTACTACATATCCTCTTTGAATCAAATGGAGCTCTGATACCACTTGTAAAATTAAAATAGAACTCAGAATGCCCAAACAGAACGCACACAACCAGTAATAAAAACAAATTGACCAAGAACGGAACGAACATAAAGATATATAGTGGTTCGACTCATTTGGTTTATATCCACTTTGAGAATCATGGAAATTAATAATTACAAAAAAATTTAGGAAGATTAACAATCTATAATTTATCCACGATTAACCCACCTTTTGACCAAGACAAATCACCTAAGCGATCTCTGTCTTACACGACTTTACCGTCGGAGAAACACACACAGATACCGAGAGAATCATGTGAATAAAACAACCTCTGAAATCGAGACCTTACGCCGGAAATAGCCCCTGAACCGAGACACAACCACCGGACCAAATACCTCCAAAACAGAGACCCACGCAAGATGAATTCACCTGCAGACTGGAAGACCCACGTCGAAATAGCCCACTCGCTGAATCAAATGGCCAGCGACAGAGACCCACGTACACTAACACTTGCCTGTGACCGGCAATCCACCTACGCCTAAAACCGTCGCGAATCGAAGACACCTCACGATGTCTCCCTCTCTCTCTGCAGTAGCCTCTCTCTATCGTATGTTATGCTATGTTGCTGCTCCTTCTTTTCCTCCTTAAAAATGGTACATGATGGGTGCCCTAATAAGAAAAAGATTGAATTAATTACAAAATGTCACCAGTCCATATTTACAAGATTATCATTGTGCCATTAATTCCACAAATTCCCTAATAAAAGCCCATTAAAATTACTTGTTATTTTCTACAAGTTTAAAGTGATCAAATATACAAACATTATTATAAACTTAAATGGAGCAGAGAACAAGGAAAGGAGATGAGGAAGGGTTGCACCCATCTCCATGCATCTCCTTCAATAACAGTAGAGAAAAAAATATTTAGATTATATATATATACATATATACATTTTTTTCATGTGACAACTTGTGATTAGACACTTGAATAGGTTGCACAAAGACTTGTGCAATCTAGGATGTAATCAAAGTATTTTTCGTTGAGGAATATTATCAGCACCATTCTTGTTTAGAATTTAAGAATTTTTTTCTCTCAGTCCCTTCCCCACCTTGGGTAGATTCCCATGAGAAAAAATAGACTTCTCTAATGATGTATTAATGATGGTCTAAACTAAATAAATTCAAATTCAATAAACGTGTATATCTTAATTAATTTGATTTTTTTTAAAGGTATTGTAATCAAAGTGTGGTGTGGGGAATAGAACCTCAGGCCTTGAGGTCGGTAGTATAAGCACTAGTTGAGCTACGCTCTTGTTGGTTTAATTAATTTGATTTGATAAAATTAGAAAAAAAAATAATTAAATTTCATACCATCATTTAATTTTTTCCCCCTTTTTTAAGAAATAGAAATGAAAGTAGGGACAAGGAGTGAGAAATGATAATAGTAATGGGTTGGCATCATGACAGGTTGGTATAATTCATTACTAAAACATAGACATAAAGTGATTCCATCCATTCTTTTCATTTCTAAAAAACAAATCCTTGTTCAAAGCTTATATGAGATTTAAATATTTGAAAAGATTAATATATGTGTTTGAATAGGTATGATAATTAACCTTTTAAAATTTAGGATGTTTAGGTTTGTTTTACTAATTTTGTAAAATCAAAATTAAATACTTACATACAAACTAGTGTTCATAATTAGGATAATTATTTTAAATGATAAACTACTGAAAATATTTTCAAGTATAACAAAATTTTACAGTGATAGATCATAATAGACCGCAATAAATTGCTATCACTAATTGATAGACCGCGATAGACTTCTCACCGATGGAAAGTATCATTTATTATATTTCTAAATAAGTTTGTTTCCTTTATTTGAAAACAACCCTAATAATTATTTAATACTTTTAGTTCATTTAAAACTTAAATCTATATTTTTAAGGTATGTTTTACAAATTTTGTGAATAAAAATTATAATAAGTTAATTAAATGTAAAAGAACACATTGATGTAATCATTAACTAAATTTAATATTATATATAGCTTAATTAATTAATCAATTCAAATAAATATTTTTACACTAAACTTTAATTAAAAATATTGAGAATTAAATGGTATTTTTTACTTTAAATTTTCAAACTTATCGCGATTGAATCTGACTAGCTAGAGGTCGTTAACTTACTAAATGGCATCTCTATTGATATTATGAAGTCTCAATTTTCAATTAGGAGAAATTATCTCTTGCGGAGGAGTTGAGTAATGTCACATTTTCTCATGTGTAGTATCATAACAATATGTTATCGCATACGCTTGCTTCTAAGATATTTGAATAGCATAATTTTTCTCTTCTCCACATACCCTACCCTACCCTTAGTAGTTTATGTTGGTGTCTCTTAATGTAATTCAATAGTTGGTTGTGTTTTTTTGTTGCTTTCTAAAAAAAGAATTAAGAATTAAATAATTTAATGTAGTTACTAAAAACATTTAAATAAGTATAAGTTAATTAAAAAAAAAAATTTGTATATTAAATAGTTAAAATAATATAAATTATTAACTATAATTTTATTGATTAATTAATCAATATTAATTTATTGACTAAATGGCATATATCTTTACTCTTCATCTCCTAAGTTTAATCTCATTTATGTGGATGGTATTGGAAAATCCATATTGGATTGATTTTAAGTTTTTAAGGGGTGTTTGAGGCGTAGAGTAGGTTATTATAGTCTGTGAATTATAATAAACTATGTATTATTATAATTTGTGTTTGGGGTGTAGATTATTATAGTCTGATTTACAATAATCTGTGTTTGGGGTGTAGATTATTTTAGTCTGTATTACAACAATTTGTGTTTGGAGTGCAAGTTATTACAGTGTGAATTATAATAGTTTGTAATTTGAATGTAGGTTATTTTAGACCATTTTTTCTACTATTATTTTTTTATGATACAAACAATTATGCATATGAAATATCATGTTTTGAAAAATATAATTAAGCTATATGTTTCACCATTATATACAAAATTAACAGGCTTTTAATTTATGTTAAAAGCTAACCAATTTTTGTCAGTTTGGGAAGTACCTTGGTTAACATGGACAAAAAAATCATTACATTATGATGCAATCTATGTGTTTCATATGAAAAGCTTTCTTTTTTGGAGGTACAAAAAAATCTAAAACAAAACAACTAACTCATAATTGCATGATTAAAATATTAACCAACAAGATTACATACCAAATCTACTACAAACTTAAATGCATGATTAGAACAAAGTATTTTCATTATAAAAAACCAGTCCAAAACACAGGTTGATCAAACATTCTCTTGAAGGAGGAGGTTGCAATAGTCTAACTTCGGGGCTGTGGGAATGGATAAGAAGCTCTTTGTACCTTTCACACTGCGAAATATGATTTGCATAAGCTTCACCCTCGTCGGTTATGCAATTCAAGAATATTTTAAAATTGGCTCACAACTTCCGCATGTAGTTTGACCTCCGTTGCACACTTCTCTTTCGGGCATTCTGCAATCGCCTTCAACTGGTTATTTACAAAGTTCATTGTATTCCTAACAATCTCTATCATTTCATGTTGATATCCACTTCGCTTCCTCTTACTTCTTCTCGAAGCATTGAGCACTTCCTTCTTTAGTGTTTCGACCAATACGTGTTCCATGCATCTCATCCTATGATATGTCCATTCCCTGACTAAACATCGTGTGGATGTTCGGATCCTCTGATTCACCAATGGGGACGACATCTTATATGGTTTGGTATATTAGACCCGACGTCCGGATAGATCTCTAATCGTGATCACATATCTCTATTCTTGTCAATGACGTACACCAGATCATCATAATATGGGAACCATCATCATAGATCATCATAATTGAAGCACATTCATTGAAAATTAGAGACCAACTATTGTTCATACAGAGACCAATAATGTGGAATCAGAAACCAGAAAATGCACAAAACTTCACGATAATGTGAAACAAAGAACGAAAAATGAAAAGCGGGGGCCGAGAGTGAACATACAATAACAAATATGTTGCAATCAAAACTAAAACATGTAAGAAAGTTCAGGCTAATTCTTACAAAAAAAATTGCATGATCCTCATCATCGGCTAGGAAAGGAAGAGAAACAAACCTTTTACCTCCTACCCCCTACCAAACTCCAGTCTACATCCTTCAACCCTTACCAAACTCCAAACGAGAACCTCTATCCCCTACCATGTAAAATCAAACAAAGTGGCAAACGGGATCCTTCGTTTAGAGCAGCAAGGGGATCCTTCGTTTAGAATGACAAGGGGAAGAAGGAAGGGAAGCATTTGGAACGGCAAGAAAAAAGAGGAAGTCAGACGTAATGGATTCAGATCTAAAGAAAAATATGCATTTGGAGTACCAAACAAACGTAGATCTATAGATCTATGAAGGGTTATACGAAAGAGAGGCGAAAGAGAGAGACGAAGAATCGACAAAGACGAGAGAGACGAAAGGAACGATAAACCTAATATAAGATGTGGAATCGACGAAGACGAAGGAGACAAGAAAGCCCTGAGGAGTGGAATCGATGAATGAGATAGCCAGAAGAGAGTGATAAGAGAGAGACGAATGAGAGAAATCAAGGAGTGAGGAGAAGAAATTACTATAGCAAACTTGGGGTGGGAAATAGTAAATACTGTTTGCTAATTATAGCCTATTCCCCTGACTCCCATATAGGGCTAAACAATCACTTATGGATTATAATTATACTAAATTTTAAAAAGTAAAATTCTATAAAACAAAGAATAATATTAAATATTTTTCTAAGCACATGACAAAACTCATCAACCAAACATGCCCTACAATTTTTAATTTTCTCAATTTGTTTGTTTTTTTTTTTGTTTTTTGTTTTTTTTGTGAACACTGAATAAGTTAAAAGATTAGAAACAATTAAAGAAAATCACTCAAAATAAGAGAAGAGATTGTATGGAAAACACGCTCCTCCAAAGCCTTTCTCGCAAGGTTATGTGTCAAATCATTGCGAGAACGATAAACATGAAAAAAATGATACATTCTCCAAAATGTGTCATAGCATTAACCTCATTCATCAATAAGGAATGAGACTTCAATTGGATCAACATCATCCACATTAATCAACTTGACCACCTCCAACTTGGTCATTAATTTTTTAAAATTCTTAATTTTACTCCCAATGTATTAAAAACTTTCAATTATATTATTTCAACAAAAATAAAAAGTTAAATTTGATCCTTAAAAATTTGAATTTTTTTAAAATTCACGGATGTACTACATACAAAATTGAAAGTATAGAATTTTGTTAGACATATAATTCAAATTTATATCAAATAGATCAATTAATGTTTATAAAATTTTGAATTTATCAAAGATCTATTAAGCACAAAATTGTTAGCTCAAAGATTCATTGGACATAAAATTGAAAGTTTAAGAACCTATTAGATATTTACGAAAGTTTAGATATTAAATAAACATAAATTTTAGATTTTTAGAGACTAAACTTGTAATTTAACCCGTAGCTAAAAATAAAACTAATTTGTCATTTGATTGAAATATTTAAACACATGTAAGCATCTACTTGGGCATTTCACTTTCTTTCTTTCACTTTCTAAAAGTAGGTTAAACAATTGAATTACTATTTTATAATTATTTAATCTTAGATTTTTGTTTGGCTTGATAAATTTTGTTTATGAACGGTTAGATTAGTGCATAAGTCAACATTCTTTATAAAATAATAAGGAAAAATACCAATTTATATCCTTGAGTTTTGAAATATAACCATTTAAATCTTTAATTAATAATTATATAAATTTAAGATCAGTTTGGATTGACTTAAAAAGAATTTTTTTTAAAAAAACTCTTTTTTATTTAAACAATTTTGATAAAAACGGATTAAAATACACTTGAAAAGCTAATGAAATGACTTATTTTTTAAATTAAACACTTGAAAATATATTCCAAATACATCCTTAAACTTTGAACTTTGGAATTTGTATAAATTTAAACTCTAAATGAATAATAGTATTGATTTAGATCTCGAGCTTTCATAAATATATCAATACAAACCGTGAACTTTCATAAGTGTATCGATTTACACCTTCCATTATGCTTTATTTAGATAATTTTATCAATTAAATCTTTAAAATGACATAAGTGAATCAATTTAGGTTGAATTATTTGAAAATTGTCCTTTCAAATTATAATCGTCAATTTTGTTATATCCACATTCTTAGACACATGTATGAGAATATGTGTATTGACGATTTTCAAATGTAACCCTAATAAAGGTTCTAAATCGATTCACTTATAACAATTCATAATTTTAATTGAAAAATTACCCCGTTTGATAACTATTTTGGATTTTTTTTTTTTGAAAAATAAGTCTATTTTCTTCCAATTTCTTGCAATAATTTGCATTTTTTTAAGTACAATTGTTGAATTATTAGCCAAGTTTCAAAAACAGAACCAAGTTTTTAAAAGCTACTTTTTTTAGTTTTCAAAATTTTGACTTAGTTTTTTAAACCATTGGTAAAATGTAGATATCGAAGGAAGAAATTTGGAGGTACGGGTAGTGTCTATAGACTTAATTTTCAAAAATCAAAAACAAAAAACCAAAACCCCGTTTGGTAACCATTCCATTTTTTTGTTTTTCTTTTTCGGTGAATCACGAGTAGCCACATCATCAATGAAAGCCCGAGCTTATTGAAAATATTATAAGTTGGATTGGGCCGAGTAATTAAAGTCACTCAAGTCCAACCCAATTCAAACCCATGGTGAAATTTTGGGCTAAATTAAAGATTAAGCTCCAGTATTTCATCCCAACAACAAATGGGCCCAAGCCCAACTTTAGCCTAAACTCAATTTTGGCCCAATAAAGTAATTAGGCCCAAGCCCACATAAGGCCCATGAGAAATCTCTATAAATAGAGGCATTATCTCTTCATTTGAGGGGAGGTTGGAAGAATTAAAGGTCAAAGCTCTCTGAAGTTCTGAAGCTAGAAGACATACTAAAGCTCTGAAGATCAGAAGACATATCAAGCTGTGAAGACCAGAAGACATATCAAAGTTGTGAAGATCAAAAGACATACTAAAGCTTTGAAGATCAAAAGGCATATTAAAGCTATGAAGATTTAAGCTCCCAAGATCTAAATACTGAAGCTTCTAATTCTTGAAAACCAACGCTCCCAAGATCCAAGTACTGAAGCTCCTAATTTTTGAAACCAACGCTCCCAAGCTCTCAAGTGCTGAAGACTGAAGCTTCTCAAAGTTTCGAAGACTAAAACACTCAAATTCTAAAGAACTGAAGATCTAAACTATTTGAAGGTTTGAAGATTAGAAGACTTCAACAAACTGACTGTATCTTCACAACCTACAAACTGAAGATTCAATCTCCTCACACTCAAGGAAAAGCTCACAGGCCGATCCAAAATGATCAACAGGCCCAAAGACTACTCCAAGCAGGTCAGAAATTCTACACCTAGAGAGAATTCTCCCAATAACCAAAAGACTCCCTAACTGAAGCTAACCACACATAAAGACTGAAGTCCTTCGAAGATACTAGCATTCTTCCAAGACTTCAACTCCAAGAGCATCACGTGCTTCACTTCCTCAAATCAAGCACACGCATTTTGATTGAGAGAGAATTAGAGGATCAAATACTAGAGATCGAACCACATCGCATCAAATCAACATCAACATCAACACCAACTCAAGTTCAACTCCACGAAACAAATTTCTCCAGAAGCCCGTGCGAACACTAATCCTTCAAGAAGATCATCAAGCCCAAAGGCTGATCATCCAAGAAGATCAACAAGCCCAAAGGTCAATCGTCCAAGAAGATCAACAAGCTCAAAGGTCGATCATCCAAGAAGATCAACAAGCCCAAAGGCCAATCGTCCAAGAAGATCATCAAGCCCAAAGGCCGATCATCGAAGAAGATCATTAAGCCCAAAGGTCGATCCTCCAAGAAGATCAACAAGCCCAAAGGTCGATCATCCAAGAAAATCAACAACCCCAAAAGCCTATCATTCAAGAAGATCAACCAGCTTAAAAATTATAGTTTATTTTGAAAGCATTAAAATATTATGTATTAGGGATTGTACTCCACAAAATTGATACAAATACAAAGTTCAAATTCCACAAAATAAATTCCTCTTGAAAACTCGTGCAAACAGCTGCTTTTTTTAGTTTCAAATTTTGGCTTGGTTTTTTTAACTATTAGTAAAAAGTAGATAACTAACGAATAAATTTTGAGGTGAAAGTAATGTCTATAGGCTTAATTTTTAAAAACAAAAACAAAAAATCAAATGGTTACCAAACGGGCCTAAATGGTTACCAAAACAGAGTTTCAATGTTTTACATAACATTTTTCAAATTAAATTTGAAGGAAGACATAAATCGATACATCTGTGAAAGTTCGGGGTTTAAATTAATAATTTTATAAAAGTTCAAGGTTTAAATTGATACAACTCCTAAAGTTTAAGATATAAATCGATATTTACCCAAATAATAATTACACGTCAAATTTTTTTTTTTTATTGACAAATACGTTTTTTTAATGACCTAATTGAAAATTTTAAAAATATTAAAAGGAAAATAAGAAATTTTAAACGATCTAGTGTCAAAATGAGAATTGACTTAGGGTTCATTTGGAGCAAAGAGTTGGTTGTTATAATCATAGATTATTGTAGTTGGATTGTAATAATTTGTGTTTAAGGTGTAGATTATTTTAGTTTGGATTATAATAGTATGTGTTTGAGGTATAAACTGTTTTAGTTAGAGAAGAAAATAGTAAACACTCTAAGCAAAGAATAAAAAAATGATGAATGTAAAATAGTAAAAAATACATCAAATAATAAATATTGTAACATTGTAGCAAGAGATCACAGTGTGTTTGGAATACCTTCTGATTAACACTATTTAAGAAATAAAATATTTCTGATTAATCATTATACACTATTTTAATATTTCTTTTTAATAATTTAGAATTGCTTCTTCAAAAGTAGTTTTCAAGATAATTCAATTTTTAACTACTTTTTATTTATAAATGTTTTTTTAAATAATATTATGGCAAAAATATATTTTTGGTATTTAAATTTTGGGTTTAATTTCTATTTTATCTCTAAATTTTAAAATGTTACATTTTGGTTCTTAAATTTTGAGTTTGATTTAAATTTAGTCTCTGTGCTTCAAAATCTTGCGATTTTACCTTTGAGATTTGAGTTTTTTTTCTTATTTAACCCATAGGTTTACACTTTTAAACCTTAATTTCTCACTAAATATTTACCACCAATCTTTAGTATTAATGTCTATTAATTAATGTAAAACAATTATGAAGTGAATTTTTAAACTTAATTTTAATAGTTAAGTAAAAATATTGAAACTTAATTAATTATAGCTCTTTTGATTCTTTTAAATTAATTAATAGACATTAATACTAAAAACAGAAAGTGAATATTTAATAAACAATTGAAGTTAAAAGTATAAGTTCAAAAGTTATTTGGGAAAAAATGAAGTATTTGGCAATAATTTAAAATAGATTTTGAAATACTTTCAAAGTGTATTTTAAACCCATTTTGGCAAAAGAATTTAAATAAAAATGACTCTTTTTTAAAAAAAAAAAAATTTTTTTTTTTTCTCTAGTCAATCAAACTGATGATTATCAACCTAAGCGATCAAATGGAAACAAAACTTAAATTCAAGGAAACATTTTGAAATATGGAGACTAAATAAGAACTAAACCCAAAATCTAAGAATCATAAATGTGTTTTTCCTACTTTTAATCATAATCACTCCATAAACTATAATTTTTTCAAACATATTTATATGATTTTATTTTTAAATATTTTTTTCAAAAGATGTTTCAAATCCATGAACTGTAGGGGGTGTTTGATGGGGGTCTTGAGTTAGGTTGGGTGGGCTTAAAATGCCCACCTAGTGTTTGATGGACGTTTAACTTAAAAACCAGTGGGTTTTAAACCCACTGTTTTACCCCCTCGTTTCACGCCCCATTTGCTGGTGCATTATTCTGCCCCCTTTTCTCTTCTGTCACGCGTAATTAATCACCACTCTCTCTCTTCTCATCTTCTCATTTCTTCCATTGTTTGGATTCTCTTCTTCGTCTGGTCTCTTCGTTCTCCCTCCGGCTGGAATGGGTTGTATGTCTCTTTGTTTCTCCACTTGGAATGGGTTGTATGTCTCTTCGGTTTTCCGACTGGAATGGGTTGTATTTCTCTTCATCTCTTCGTTCTCTACTTTGGTTCCTCCATTTTTTTTTTGTTTCTTTGTACGTCTCTTCGTTCTCTGATTTCGAATGGGTTTTTTGGCTTCTCTTTATGTCTATTCCTGATATTCTTCTTTCGTTTCTTGTTAGATTTGGTAGATACAAGCGATTTTTTTTTGTAGATCTAACGAATATTTTGGTTTTTTTTTATTTTATAGTAGAGTTAGATTTTTTTTTGTTCAGATTTTTTTTTTGGATTACCTTGTTCTATGTTGAAGATTTCTGTTAAATCCGTCTAGATTTCCTCATACATATTTGATATTATTTTTTTATTCTGATTCCCGCTGTCCAAAGCAAAACCTTGTTAAGTTTTTTTTTTATCTAATTATATGTTATTAACTTCATCTCTGTTCTTCCTCATACATGTTTGATGTTCTTCCTTCGTTGTCTGATTTTCTGATTCAGGACTGTTGAAGGTTCTATTTTGCGATTTCGATTTCGGACTGTCTAAAGCAAACCTTGATAAATTTTTTTCTTCCTACCGTCTATTGTTCCACTTGCTTGAATGATTTTTTTTTTATCAATTTATATGTTATTAAATCTGTCTCTGTTATTCCTCATGCATGTTTGATATTCTTCCTTGCATGTTTGATGTTCTTCTTTCCATGTTTGATTTTCTTCCTTGCGAACCTTTATAATTTTTATAATCTTTTTCTTCCTCGTACAACTACTGCCTACTGTTCTTTCCACTGGCTCGAATGGGTTATATTAAATCTGTCTCTATTCTTCTTTCCCTTGTTCATATCTGATCTGCTTCTCAACTATTTTCCGTACTTTTTTATCCAGATTTTCTCTTGCTGCTTCAATATTAAATCATGTGTCCTTTCTTTATCGTTTTTCTTATGCTTTTTCATGTAAATTGGAGGCAAGTTAACTCCTAGTAGGGGATGCAGACTATGTTATTGGAGCTTGGTGGGGCCAATCCACCAAGAACAAATCTGTTTTCTATTTTTTTTTCCCCCTGAAGGCCGATGATGATTTCAAACTATTTTTTAGATTAAAAAAGTGCATGCATCTCTGTTTTTCCTTATCTTTTTCAATGATTTTTTTTGTTTATTTCCTTTGAATCTGTTTTTCCTTGTCTTTTGAGTATGATTTATGTTTTAGTTTTATTTCCTTTCAATCTGTTTTTTGAGTGAATGTGACTTTTTGCTTCATTACATTAAATTTGTTTTTAGCATTCAAATGAATTTAATTTTTGTATATTTAAAATTGATTCAATTTTGGAATTGTTGAAACTGTTTATTTTGTTTGCTTGGAGTTGGATTTGTTCCAATCAAATGGTTTTTTGAAATCCTGAAGCCTTCTAATTTATATGATATATTATGTTGTAATTATGTCCTTTTTAACTCAACCACCAAATTAATAGTGACCTGACTATTACTTAATTTATTTATTTTTTACTTGACTGTCTTTAGTATGGATTTACTGTTTGAATTTATTGAGTTAAGTATACTTTTAAGTTTACCTAACCTTCCTCACCAACTCTATTTATTGTATTCTCTATTTATATCCCAATCTGTCCTCATATTTTTTTAGACTTCTCCACATACTCCTTTGTAAACTGTGTTGGTAAGTCCCTCAACCTTCCTTTTTATTTTAACTTTCTCTTAAATCTATTTTCCATTCTAGTATGCGTTGTTTGGTTATTGCAATATACTTTGTTTCCTTCTTCCACCTCTATCCTCAACTTATTCCATCCATATAAAGTATGCTTCCTTCTTTCCTTATAATCGAATTAAGATATGTTGCTAACATTTTCTTGTTTTTGTTAGGCCGTCAACCGATTATTCTGCCCCCTAGTCGTGGACTATCTTCACCATCGCTCACTTTGAACATAAACAAAGGTATAATCTCATATCTTTTATTACTACTTGAATCATATTAACATACACTATCACTATGGTCTAACTGCACTTCTTTTTCTTCCGTATAAGGCCCAAACTAATCGAACATACCTTTCGTAAGTAGTTTGAGGTTCGTAAGTTTCAGGTTCGAAATGATCTTCGTTATTGTCTATTCTTTCTTTCTTCTACTTGTTGAGGACTGTTTACTTCAAATGTATCATGGTTATGTATTTTGGACTTGTATGTTGAACATTTTCACGCATTTTCTCCCTTGTGAGAATGTGAGATTTTTTTCCCTCTGTTTCTTGAAGAAGACTATGTCGAACTCAAAGTTATTACGAAAAATATTATCTTGTATTGTTAAATTTTGTATCAATTTACATCTTCATTTATCAAATGAATTCATTTCAATCACAAGTTTTATCAAAATTATATTTATTTAAATCTTCCATTATCAAAAGTATATTAAATTATGAACACAGTATCAAACTTATAATTTTGTTAATTAAATCCCTACATTTTCACAAACAAATGAATTTGAACTTAGAACTTTGTTAATTACTTCCATTAGAACTTATAATTTTGTTAATTACTTCCATTAGAACTTATAACTTTGTTAATTACTTCCATTAGAACTTATAACTTTGTTAATTAATTATGATGTTTTCAAATATTAATCCAGCATTAATTCTAATTGTTCACTTTATTAATCTAAACATAATTATATGTTTTGAGCGACTTTTAAAATAAGTTTAGGAAGTATTCAATAATACACTTATGAGAAGTTTTTTTTTTTTTTTTTTTACAAGTTTATAAGTTTAATAAGTTTCAAAATAAGTCTAATAAGTTTATAAGTTTCAAACTGTACTTTTATAAATGGTGAAATAAAAGTTAGAAATGTTCAAATATATTATTTATTAATAGTCAAATAAATATACTTTTATTAATAGTGAAATCAATGTTTGAAATAAAAGTTTTATTAATAGTGAAGTAAGTTAAAATTGTACAAAATGAAATAAGTTTATAAGTTTGAAATTATACTTTTACTTATTGTGCACTACATGTTTCAAATGTACTAACATATTAAACAATGAAATAACTATACGTTTATTATTAATGAAATAAAAGTTTTATTAATAGTGAAATAAGTTAAAAATGTACAAACTAGAATAAGTTTTTAATTTTGAAACTATACTTTTATTTATAGTGCAATAAACGTTTGAAATGTGCAAACGTGTTATTTATTAATAGTGAAATAACTATACTTTTATTTATAGTGATGTTTTTACTTATATCCTTTTTAAGTTAAATAAAATGAAAAAGTTCTTACAATAAAATTTGAAAATTAACTAGGTACATGAAAATCCAAATATGTCAAGTACTATAATATTTATGTCGACTTCTGTCACTATTGTATTAGAGACATTTATAGTGTGTCAACTACCATACCTAGTTGCACACTTTAGTTTTTTATAGGTAGTAATGGGTTGTATGAGTGGGCCCTTGTACCATAACCTCTACATCCTAACTCCCAAAAAAAAATCTTTCACTTCAACGTTGATTACTGGGAGGGCTCAGCCGCCGACTCTAGGATCATGAGGGATGCAGTTGCGCGGCCGCACAATTGAGGGTTCCAAAGAGTATAAAAATCACTCATGTACATAAGCAACATTCAATTACTTCATTAAATAGACATGTATTACAATCCCGAAAATGGTACAGGGTACTACTATCTGCGTGATGCTGGCTACTCTAATGCTGAAGGATTTTTGGCTCCGTATAGAGGGGAGCGCTACCATCTCTCAGACTGGCATGGAGTGGGCAATGCATCGACAACATCGAAAGAATTTTTCAACATGAAGCATTCGTCAGCAAGAAATATTATCGAGCGAGCATTCGGACTTCTGAAGGGCCGATGGGCAATTCTTAGGAGTAAATCCTTCTACCCGGTACAAGTTCAATGTCGAACGATAACTGTGTGTTACCTGATTCACAACTTAATCACAAGGGAGATGGGGATCGGTTCTTCACTTGATGATTCGTTGTACGAGAATCCTGCGTCTGTTGCTACGAAGGGAGATAATGTTGAATTTTATTGAGACCTCAAACGAATGGACCAAATTTAGAGATGATTTGGCTGCCAAAATATTTTCTCAATGGAAAAGATCATGATTTTTTTTTTTTTTGAAGAAAGACTTATCTATTTGTTGAACAATATTCCTATGCTTCATTTATCTCGTGAACATTTTAATTCGACTATTTCAATCCATAGTTTTAGTTTTTTATTTTATAACATGTCGCACGAAGTTGTTTAATTTTCAGTAATGTCTTTATGATTTATGCATAGATGAATTAGAATGGCAGGCGATGGAAAACGATCAAAACATATGTGGACAAAAGCCGAGGACGCTGGGTTGGTCAATGCCCTAACCTCTTTGGTGGAGTCCGATTGGAAGTCTGACAATGGGACCTTCTAGCCGGGATATCTACAACACTTGGAATGCATAATGGAGGAGAAGTTTCCAGGGTGTGGCCTAAACCAGAACACTATCAAATGTAAGATTAAGAGTCTCAAGAAACAATATTCGCGATAACGGAGATGTTAAATCAATCAGGGTTTGGATGGAACAAGGAGTTTAAGTGCGTTCAAGTGGAAAGGGAGATATTCAACGTCTGGGTTCGAGTAAGTTTTTTAAAATATTAAACAATGTACACCGAACCTGTTTTTGTATAATTTCTAATATTGCTCTCATATATGAATGCAGAGTCATCCTAACGCGAAAGAATTGTGGAACAAGTCATTCTCCCATTATGATGAACTATCAAGTGTGTTTGGGAAAGATGGGGCAATCGAGCACTATTGCGAGCCACCAATGGTGATGGCGTCAAAATTTTTCCAGGAAATGGAAGACAAGATTCGACTAGGGTCACAAGAATACCCTACCCTGATAATGAACAAACCCAACTTCCTGAGGATGCAATGGAAGAAGACCAAGGAGATATGTCGACGAGGAGAGCAGGTGTACCAGATATTTCCACCAACAGAGCGAGCGTATCAACGGAGCCATCTAGAGGGAGTAAGAGGAAACGACTCACCTTCTAGAATGAAATGATCGACATCGTGTGATCAACTGTTGATATGCAGTCAGCGCACATGGGTAGACTCGTTACGTGGTAAGCTGAGAAATATGAGATGGAATTTGGGTGTCGGAAGGAGGTAGTTCAGGCCATATTTGGTATTGAAGGTCTCACTGAGGATGATAGACATGACCTAATTGATATCATTGGCACGGACATACAAAAAACAGACCTCTTCCTAGCTGTACCAGAAGAAAAACAACTACAATATTATACACGCCTACTTGCTAGGACCCACTAGACTGACCACCTAATATTTCAACCCAAAAACATATATTTTGTGAATTTTATTGGAAACGGCCACATGTTCAGTCCGTTCATATTATTTTTGTGATCTTTTGAAAAATGTTACTGTACTACATCACATTCTCACCATCAATCAAATGAAAGGTAATTATCTTATGTACAATTTCAATTCCAGATATAATATGCATATTATATAAAAATAAACTGTATGATATGTGAAATAATAATGTTAAGTTAGCAAGATTCAATATATATACATACAATATATCAATTCATTAGTATTGGGATAACTACCTTCAATATATATACATACAATATACAATATACAATATACCAATTAATTAAGCAGCAATATGAAATATATTTTGTTGGTATGTTTTACAGATTGAAGATAATTAGAATTATTACAGTTTTTTTAAAAAGAATATATGAAAAATAATATATTATGTTCTACAAATTGAGATAAAAAATTTGAGATTGTCATGTTTATATCATAAATGATTTGAAAAAATAGGTGTATATTTGAAAATTAATCAACAATAGCAAAGCATAAAATTTAAAAATAAAAAACAAACAAAAAAAAAATAGAACTAATCTCATTCACAAAAAAACTACATTAGATACCCAACTCAACTCTGCACTCAAACATGGACTTCTAAACTCGACTCAACTCAACTTTGCACAACAAATACAAACAATAAATACCAACCCAACTCACACAACAAACACAAACAAAATGCTCCGAATACTTTTGTTTTAAAAATTAGAGGGTTTTAAAAAAAAAAAAAAAAAGAAGTTATTTACACAAAATAACAAAATTTAATTATTTTAAACTTCCATCAGTCTCTATCACTAATAGACTTCTATCAATGATACACTTCCATCAGTTTCTATTACTGATAGACACGAATAGAAGTTTATCGATGTTTTTTTATAAATAATTTGACATTTTTTCTATTTGTAACAATTTTCCTTTTAAATACTTAAAAATACTTTTTTAACTTAAAAATATTTTTTTCTCTCTCAGAAACTTATCAAAAACATGCCTGACTCAATTTTTATTTTCCAAAACTCAAAGGCAACACAACATATTAGAATATTATTCTTTATGATTTCAACTTTAACTTGGACAATAAGATGCTCAAAATTCATGGTCATTTCAAATATTCCAACCAAAGATCTAACTCGAGATTGGAGATTTAAACTCCTGACCTAAGAATAGATGTTTTTCGACCATATGGGATTTTGTCATTTTTCCTTTTTTCGTTTTTTTTTTTTTTAAAGAACTTTTCATTGAGTGGTTCTCTTACAACCACCATGTATGTTGTAAGTTAGTAATGTAACTCGCTAAAAGAATGGCTCTCTCTCAACTTGTATAAAATTGGCATAGTACTCGAGTTATTACACAAAAATTGTGATTCCATCATTATATTCCAATTATTCCCAATAACCCAACCAAGATTCAAATTCTGAATCCAACCTAAATGAAACTTTCCCTGTTACCTCCGATCGACAAATCAACGCCTCGTTAACGAACAAGAGCTCACTCTAGTCTCCAATGGATGGTACCACTAAACAACGTTTTAGGCTAACGACGAGACAGCTTCAATGGCACTGCCTAGAGGCCATGCTGCTTCAACCATGGAATTCTGATATTTAACCTTCTTCACCAATGTTATCTCTTGCCAGGGATCCAGCCCTACACCAAACCAAAGAAAACAAACACAGATACAAATAAATTACACGACCGTTAATTATATATAACAATAATTTATCTGATATACGTATTAACAGAAATGTGAATGCAACCTACCGAATCCATCTATGAGTAGTGTGTACTGATACACAAGATCCATACACAAATACGGCAGGTTATCCTTCTCGACATTGGGATATGTACTGGCGTCTTCGACTTTGATTTGGCATGCCTGCTTTGCTGCATCGTTGAAGTCTGCTGGGCGAACTTTAGCAACAGGCTTATTGGGGTCAGCAAAACCAGCCTACACGTTTACCAGGTTCATCAGTGATTCGTGCAAAAACGACCATTTCCAAACACCCTTACTGCAAGTCAAACGGATCTTACCTCAGCCGCCCTGTCAAAGAAAAATGAAGCAACGAAGAGATTCTTCTGGCCGTCTCCTCCTCCACCATTCCAAATACCACCAAAAGTGCACTTCATGTGAGTACACGTGGATTCATTAACCTTGAGGGCCTTCAAAACTGTACTCCTGCATCCATTCAAGCTAGACCCTGATGAAGAGGCTGATGCTTTGTAGTCCTTTCCTCCGTAATGGTATTCACCTAGAAAAAGAGAGACCATTGAGAATACTTCAGTCCAAAAGCTCCATTTGATTTCCAGAAAGATAGTAAAGAAAAGAAGATATGAATTATTCTAACGAAGATAATAACCTATAAGAACCAAATTGGAAAATTGAAATTTTGATCGACCCCGATTAGTAGAGAGAGTCAGAGAAACAGCTTAACATTTACTGCTAAATGTAAAGGTGTGGGACACCATATGAATCTGTTTCCAATAATATATATATATATATATATATATATATATATATATATATATATAGAAGTTCAATTATGATGGAGAGGGTACTTTTTTGTACAAGAGTCACACGGGTGTTGAGAGATAAAAAGAAGCTCTTGAACTCTCCCAACCTAAGTATGTTTTCGTGTGAATATATAAGCAGGTTTTATCCAATATCCAAAGTAGAGTTAATATACACATCCTACTTATGGTTGAAAGAATACAAGGCATACAAAAGATACACACCCTGCTTGGAAGAATGTGCATTTACAACAGAAGAATGGACCAGGTGGGAAAGGTAGTAGGTGGGGGCTGGTTGGGGGAGTTCATGGTGGCCGGAGACGGTTATGTGAGGTTGGAGAGGCTAAAGGTGAGAGGAGAGAGGAGAGGCTTTTTTTTTTGTGTCTGATTTGGATAACATGAAACAATTGATCTCTGAATATAGAAATAATTGCTTTCTTGAAAAAAAAAAAAAATGAAAGAATATAAAGACATACAAAAGTGATATAGAATTATAAAATTATGATTATTAAAGCAAGGAACTGATACTTTATCATATTTCAGATACGAATACATGCACAAGTACTTGCATATTCTTCCAAGCAACATAAGAATCTTAACATGCTCCTACCTATTGTGAATGAAGAATGAAAAGATTGTCGTTAGTTAAGATATTAGTAATTTGTTACAAATAGAGTGAGCGAGAAAGGACAAAAGGCTGGCATTGGTTTACTTGATTTAAGCTCGAGGGAGAATACTCAATATGGTAGGTTTCAAGTACCTCAAATGCTTGTAGATTATTGTACTGTTTTACCTTTTATATTTCTTATGGGTTCCTTTGGTTTTTATCAGAGAGTTTCTCCAATGGTCTAGTGCAAAGAAAACATATTTCAAACAATTGGCTTCCTCACTTGTTACAAACTCAAAGATGTATTATTTTGTCAATTATTGTTATTATTTTTCTTTGATAAGAAACAAACTTTCCCTGACAATTCTTTTTTTTTTTTTTTTTTTTTGTGATAAGAAGCAAAACAAACTTTCCATGACTTATAAGAAAGATGTATTATTTATAAGAACAATGATTTAATGGATGACCAAAATACTTTCCCCAACAGACAAACATGCGGCAAGAAGAAGTTTATACTCGAAAGTGGTTAGTTGCAATAGGTTTATACTCAATAAGACACTATGTTGCGACTTACGTCAACATAAGAGATGGAGGAGGGAAACGGTGATTGCAAAAACATTTATGGTCTGGAAGAGAAGAAAAGAAAAAACAAACCTTCATAGCCAGATAGGATGCAATCATTGCTAGAATCTTCGGAGACACTCAAAACCTCTGCTCGAGCAGCTAGTAACCCATAATGCAAATAACTGTAATTCAAATAACCAACAGCCAAATAAAGTCAAGTCTAAAAAACAATCATATATTGTCAAATCATCAGCGGCCAATTGAAACACAAGACAAAATAGAAAAGAGAATTGATACAAAAGAACTTTAAAAATCCTGGGAGAGGAAAAATACAAGCATTCGCCAGAGCCTTGGGAGAGATTCAACAAGTCGTATTGCCATGCCTAAAATTTACCAGCTGGTAAAATCAACGAGACGAGGAAGTAGAATGTATACCTGTGAACATAGAGATAATAAGTTGCTCCCTTCAGATACATTTTTTTGACGTATGCACCCTCTGCATCTGATAATTGAGCAGCATCCTTTTCTGAGATAGCATATGCCATTTGAACAGATCCTCCCCCAAGATCTACAACTCCAACTGTATCCGAATACTTCTTACCCAAGTTTCCAAGCAGATAGTTTAATGTCACCTGGAAAATGATATCCACGCTTGTAATATGTTAATGGATGGATGAGAACATCATGCAAGATCTCAATAATTATTCTGATTATAAAAATTCCATGCATGAATTAACAATCCAATTGAACATATTTCTGTCTCAAATTCTGCTAAATGCTGTTATGATGTTTAACATTTGTACATAGTTTACCGACAACCTCTTCATATTCCATTTTGCTCCCAAGTTCCATGATCCTATTCTGTTAACTAAACTCATTCTTATTGCTATTCCAGCACCTAGGCTAAATGCAAACTCACTGCTTACATGCCAACTCCATCCTCAACTAAGAAAAGGTAAAGCTCGGGTTAGAGAGAGAACAACACATCCTAAGCTTTGAAGATTTGTAGGATTTTCAACAGAAAACAGAACTTCAGACCAAAGTATAAACAAAACTGGGTTTTTTCTTATAGAATGGCTGAAGAGTAAGCAATATATGTGAGTGGCAAACATGATAGTTTATCCTGAAGGCCTCATATTCTTTCACTTAGTGGGGGAAAGAGAGAAATTAACGAGAACATGACATCATTACACGATTGTGCTGCAAATAACATGCATTTGAGGGTTGAAAGGAAACTAAAAAAAAAAAAAAAGGTTGCAGCTGAGGATCATACTACATACAGAGTACAAAGTGCATCAAAGCAATAATAAACATACCCAAAGGTAAGAACCTTCTTGAGTTCCATCAATCACGGAGACGGCATCTCCCTCCAACCTGAAGTCAGTTTTGTCTCTCAGAAGATCCCTAACCTTAAAGAATATACAAGCTTGCATCTATTAGCATGAGATAAGGGAACATAAAAATTGATTCCAAAGAACAAGAAAGGAACATTACCGCCTGCAAAATTCTATCTGATGCATCACCTTTCAGGGCCCTCAAGCCAGCAGTTGCCTGCATTAACATGAAAAACCAATTACAACAAGTGACATATTTTTTTCTAAATAACAGAGTTCGAAAAATTCGAGGAAGATCAACGAACCCCAACTCTAACAGGGGTCATTGGCCGCAGCCCTTTAGGAACCACGTCTTGAGCTTTGTCCAAGAGGGAAATTAGAGATGCTGCAGCATCCTTGGGGCTGTCAGCATATGCACTCAGTCCTGGTTTAAGCTAAAGAAGAAGTAAACAAATATAAGCACAGCCAGTCAACTCAAATCCAACATTTTACATGTGTACAATCACAAGAACAAAAAATAAGCACAACCCATCTAAGTGAAAATGTGGATAGAGGAGACAGAGATTAGTACTTGTTCGAAAAGTTCGATATCCTTGCCAACGGGGAGGAGATCGAGATTATGATCGAAGCAAAAGACATGGACACGACTCCCAGAGCTACCAGCATCAAAAATAACAGCAAAAGAGGTCTTGGAAGAAGAAGACGACCTGTGATCAGGGGAAACTTTGCGGTGGTTGAAGGAGTAATCCTCACGAGCCGGCATGAGATAAAGAACAAAAGCGATTAAGAAAAGAGAAAGAGAGGTAAGCAATAAAACCCCTCTGAATCTATAGATCTTGCTAGACAACGATTCCGACTGTTGCTTCCCGGAACGCTTATGCATCTTGTCAAATTCCAACTGAAGTAACTTCTGTTGATCTTGAAGTGGAAGAGAAGCGGATTGACCTTCAAGAAGCTCGGCGGAAGACGGAGATCGGTAACGGATCTGACCGTTTCCGGTGGAATTGGAGGCAGCGGGAGCCTTCAAGGACTGCGGTGGTTCGGGAGTCGGATCCAGCTCTTCTTTTGTGAAGAACAACGGCAAATTTACGCAATGAATTGACTAATGATTGAGTGGAAACAGCATGAAGGACGGATCTGGTTGGAATCCGTCAGTGAAATCGAGGAAATGGGGTTCGTTGGAAGTGGTATTTGGATTGAAGAAGGAAAAATTGGAAATGGGTTTGAATTGGGACGGTTGAAGGGAGTGTTAACAATGGCGGATTTGGATTCAGAAGTAAAAGCAGTTGTGAATTGGCTTCAGAGAGCGGCAAGACAATTGAAGAATTGGAACGTAAATAATGACACAATTTTTACGTTTTTGGATCAATGCTTCCACTTGACGGTTCTTTGAAACTTTATTTTCTTTATATTTTTCTTTATATTTTTATTTTTTGTGTTAGATATTGATATAGTACTTTCCACACGTCAAAATTAAAAATTTTCCTACTTTTTTTAAGATAAATTTTATTAACTTTTCTTCATGTTATTAAGAAATGAAATTATTGCACGTTTTGAAGTGATTTTAAATTTATCATTTTTAAAACAATTTTTGTATCATCAAAATTGAGTTTGAATAATTAAAAATATATGTTTGAGAATGATTTTGAAAATTACATATTTTTTATTATTTTTTTTCTTTTTGTTGTGATTCATTAATGTAATTATCTTACCTTTTTTTATTATTTCTTCTTTTTATTGTTTGATAAGGTAACCAATCATATCTCAAGTTCGATTCCAAATGAAATAGAAAAAAAAAATTAAAAAAAATTAATAGGTGGAATTTTAGTAGTGAAATTTTTGAAGTTTTATTTGCAAATATCCTTGTTCATGAGTCATAAATGAATATTGACCCACTTTCTAGAAATTATATAAGTTTTATAACGAATTATGTTATCAAGAGGTGAAATTTCAAAGTCGAATCCATTGTCTACATATGCCAATAGAGTAATACTCACTCTAGCTATTCTTTTTTTTTCTTTAACTTTCTTTTCCTTTCAACTTTCTTATCCTTTTCTTATGAATATTTTTCTTTTCTTTTTTTTATTCTTTTTCATTATCGTTACTCGATCATGATTATCGATACACTTAAATGGAAGGACAACTTGAAAAAACATCAAAAACAAACAAAAAAAAAAAGTTATTGAGTAACAAAAGAGAGTAACGAAAGTGAGAGTCGAATATCAACAAGTATACACAAGAGTCGATTCCGTAATTTCACAAGTAAAAGGTTATAAAATTTAAGTTTTAAAAGTAATTCATATTTCTTTTGGGTCTTGCCATATAATTATTTCTTTATTTGTTTGTATTGATATAATTATTTTGCTAAGATAGTCAATAATAGTTCAAAGTCGACCTCAAATGAAAAAGAAAACACGAGAATCACATTTAGTCTCAAAAACATTTGTAATGCACATGAAATTTTAATATTTTTTTAAACGAATAGTTCTTTTTTTAAAGAACATACGTATATAAAAGTGGACCGAAAAATCCTGCCAAAATAAGTGAAACTTTAAATTTTATTTTGCAAAATAAGAAAAGATGATCAACATTCAATGTTTGTATACTAAGATAATATATAGATTCAAATCTAGTAGAGTTCATAGACAGTAAATATATGTATTTCACTTATTCATGTTAATGTTATTGTTGATAAGATTGTTGAAGAAGTGAAATATCCACCTAATTTAAAAAATCAAACCATAGAAAAATAAATGAATAAGGTATTAGGGATGTTATCGGTCAAATTATTGATTGGCCTTAATAATAGAACAATGAAAGTCAATGTTGAAGTTAAAATGAGTTGAGTTCAATCATAATTAACATAATCTTTGTTTTAGAGGTAGAAGGTTCGACATAATTATGTAAAAAAAAAACAAAAAATGAAAATCAAAGGAAAAACGAAAACATTAAAATTATTTTCTTTCTAAAATTGTGTTGTAGTGACTGTATAAAACATTAAAATTACTAATGAAAAAAGTATCTCTTTTATACAGTCAAAATAGAATATATTGCTATATATTCCTACCATAAAAAATTACTAACTTCACTTGTTTTAAAAAATATATAGATAAATTTTTTTTTATTAAACTCATAAAAAAATGGCCAAAACCAGCACTCAATTGACATCGAGTGTATTTCTCTTCTATAAAGTCAAAATAGATCATTGCTATATATTCCAACCATAAAAAATTACAAACTTTCACTGTTTTAAAAGATAAATGTTTTTTAATTAAGTTGAAAAATGGTTAGATTTGTGGATCGATTCTCCCTATCCCATTTGCACTAAAAAAAAGGGGAAAGGGGAGTAGATTTTAAAATATTTTTTAAAAAAATAAAAGGAAATTGACTTCAAACTATGCTTTAAAAAAATCATCCATTATTGTTTGGTATTAATCATAAATAAACAAACACTGAACTAGCTTACGATATTTGATAAATGGATATTGTTAATTTAAGTACAATAAGTAGAGATTCAAGAACGTGCATAGAAATTTTACGATTTAGATCCACAATGATTAAGATATACATACATTTTAAGCAAATTACCTTCATTTTCTAATCATGTATCTTGGTTAAATAAGACAGTTACCTCCTAAAAAGTATTTGACCAAAAGAAATGGTTGTTCAGAATAAATAAGTGTCGAAACATACTAATATCTTAGGATTTTTAAGATCTTAAAAGTTAAGTGTCAAAATTAAGTACAGTAAGTGTTGAAATTAAGTACAATAAGTGTCAAAACATACTAATATCTTAAGATTTTTAAGATCTTAAAAGTTAAGTGTCAAAATTAAGTACAGTAAGTGTTGAAACATACTAATATCTTAAGATTTTTAAGATCTTAAAAGTTAAGTGTCGAAATTAAGTACAATAAGTGTCAAAACATACTAATATCTTAAGATTTNAGATCTTAAAAGTTAAGTGTCGAAATTAAGTACAATAAGTGTCAAAACATACTAATATCTTAAGATTTTTAAGATCTTAAAAGTTAAGTGTCGAATTTAAGTACAATAAGTGTCAAAACATACTAATATCTTAAAAGTCACAATCCAAATAAACTGGAAGAAATTGGTTATAAGAGTCAACCTAAGCATCACTACCAAACTAGGATTATTATAGGTCACACGTCGGAGTCGGAGTCGGAGAAACTACTTTAGTTTACTAAAGAGTAATGTAAAACTCTAAAGAAAAATAACATAAAACTACCTTAATACCAAAGAAACATATAAACAAAACCTTAAAAAGCAGCAACAGCAATCTGTATAAGGCCATTGACAAATTGGTTGAAACAAAAATAAATGACTAATGGGAACTTAACTGAAGGATTATCGATCCAGAAGCAGCTGCAAAATATAAACTTTAAACCGGCACCAATTATCTTAAGAACAGAACTGGAAGTTCTTACTTGCTACATTTGATTGATCAAAGCTTATCTAAAGAAACATGGTGGCAGCGGCGACTGATTTCAAGCTTTCTTCTGCTTAGTTGGGGCTGGGGGTGGTGGTGGGAAGATGATTCTGAAAAGCCAAGCAGCCAAAATGGCTCCTATGAAGGGGGCGATCCAGTACACGTACAACTGCTCCCATGTATCATGCCTATTGTTTAGATATGCCCATCCAAACGCCTGCATTTCAAAACAAAAATCAGCTTTCTTGCCATAACGAAAATAACAGATATCATCTTCTCCATTTTTTAGGGTTCGAATTCACAAAAAATTGTGATACGACTTTTACCAGTTCATGAACCAAACATTATATATCCAAGGGATGAACCAAAGGAGCCAAACGGGTCAGATGAGTACACAATGGAAGTTTCAAATAAGATGAAGCAATAATTCACACTGTATAATCCTTCTATAGTTCAATTACCAATCCTTCTATAGTTCAATTACCAATCCTTCCATAGTTCAAATTGTCAATGTCTACTAATCTTATAAGACAAGAGTCTCACTCTATAATATTTGAGTAAAATTTAAATATCCTATATAGGTGATTACCACAGAATTTGGAACATGGTGAGTTGATATCACCTTTGTCATGCTTTCATCCGTTCAACATATTTGGCTCTAGTGTTTCAGGATTTAAAAAATAAACAAATAAATAAAAGGGGCTTTTTTAAATATTAAAAAAATATATATATTTAAAAATATTTACACTTTATAGCAAAACGAGTAACTCATCTCAACGTCAAGCAACAATGAAAGGAGTGACTCATGTCACTTATACGAATGGTGAGATCTTTTCCTCTTTCTAATTTAAGATCCAACATAACTATGTGAAAACCTTTTTATTTAGGGAAATTCTTATAGATAGAAAAATCCAATAAATATTTACACTTTATAGCAAAAAGTTCCAAAAGTACAAATATAAAGTGTAAATATTTATTGGATATTTCTATTTATAAGAATTTCCCTAAATAAAAAGGTTTTCGCATAGTTATGTTGGATCTTACATTAGAAAGAGGAAAAGACCTCACAATTCCTATAAGTGACATGAGTTACTCTTTTCATTGTCGCTTGATGTTGAGATGGAACCTCATGTTTACTTAATATGGTATCAAGGCCCATGACACCTAAACAAGTATTTGGTCCAAAAAAAGAAAGGATCTAACCCAAGAATGAGGAACCCAAAAGAGTCATCATCTAGAGGGGACATGTTGATGAGTCCATTAGAGAGATGAAAAGACCTGACACTCCTCATAAGATGCATGGGTTACTCCTTTTATTGCCAATTAGTTTTGAGAGGAACTTCATATTTATCTAATAGAGTTTTTTTCGTTTACTTCAAAAGGCATTTTTAGAATTTAAAATTTATTAAAAAGGAAAAAATTTTAATTATAAAACACAAGGGGACGGAGAGAAATTGTTGAGAGTATTTTGTTTGAAAAAGTTAGCTATTGTGAAGGGAGAATGGTTAGAAAAAACATACACAAGGAGATCGTGTATGTACAGACTGCAGAATAATCGGTAGTGTAGGTGTATAAGTGAACTAACAAAAGAAATAGTACATGCGTCAAGAGAGATGAACGAGAGAAGCATGTCTAGATGGAGATAAGGTGAGAGAAAAGTAGGTGTCTAGAGAGAAACTAGTGGAAGCATTTATGCACAAATATTAATGAGAGAATCTTGTGTCTAGACAGAGTTTAGAGCTAAGTATTGTAGCCAAAAACCAATTAGGCAGAAAGCTCTTTTGATGTGTAAGTTTCAAAGTTGGTGGCTGTATGGCGTGGGATTACTCAATCGAAATTCAAGGGCAAGAATAGAAAGACCTTTCATTTATCTGGCTTTATTCGGTTAGCTCCTAATTTAAGTCTTTATCAGCTACTCTATTCTCGTAACAAATATGGTCGGCTGGTGATCTAGGGTGAAAAGATTCCCAAAAAGGTAAAGTATTTTGCATGGACTCTACGTGAGTCCTAAACTCAGCAGATAAGGTGCAAACTAGGTGGCCAAACGTACTTTTAAATCCAAATCTTCTTTGATAAAAGATGGGAAGAACTAGACTCAGTTTTTTCCCCTTCCTTTATCCCCTTTAGTCCAGGATGATATAACGCCATGCCATCCTTCAGAGTTTTATGTCATCCTAGATAGTGCACAACTTGGCAAAAGATAATATGAAATAAACATAAGAGGAAAGTTCAGATGTTGTGGACAAATGCAGTTAAGGCATTGCTGATGATTCTTGGAATTGATATGGAAAATTAGGGTTTTTCAAGATAAACCTTGGGACAGGAAGAAGTTTTCAATTTAGCTAAAGTTTATCTTCTCGGTGATTATTTTCCTCCTTTATAATTGGTTCAAATTAGAATGCGTTTAACCATGTACAATAACTCACAAAAAGAACTCATATGATTGAAATTAGTAAAGAGTGTTCCTTTCATTATGCATAGATAAAATATAGAGATAGTTCATGGAAGTAAGGTTCAATATATGCTCAAAGCAACCAGCTATTAATGCAACAGCTCCATCGCATCAATAGCACACAAAATACAACCATTTAGGTTTTAAACCAGAACGAATTATCATAATAGTAATCAAATCAGAACAAGTAAAGTATAAAGCTTAATAGAAGAGATGAACTCACATTTGCAGGATTCATGGAAGGCCCTGTGTAACTAGAACCGGCAACGATTAATGCCACGGTGGCCATTGCCAGCAACCATGTTTTAATAACTGGGCTAGAGGGACCCCTGAGTATAATAAAGAGAACAGCAAAACTGATTATAAAGGTCAAAACTCCTTCAGCTGTAGCTCCAGAATGAATGTCAACTTTCAGAGAAGGTCCACCAAGCATGTGCTTGTATTGTATAGGCATCACCTCCTTGATCGCCAGGGCACCAGCAACCGCACCAGCTGCCTGCCAACAATAAATTAAATCTATAATAATTAGTACCATTCTTTCAGAAACAATGAATTCTAGTTGAAGGCAAAAGATAACAACACCTGCAAAAATTCTCAACAAACATCATTATATTTATTTCCTATTTTAATTTATCCCCGAATCTCTGATAGAACTTAGATGTAAAAGGATAATAACAGTCAGTAGTTTTTTTTCTTTTCTTTTCTTTTTAGTAACCCTCAATGTCTGGCCAACTTAACTTCAACTAAACTCACATGACAATCGACCCTACAATATTTGAATGTTAAAGAAATTCGTAAGATATTAAATCCTAGATAGGTGGCCGCCATGGATAAGTCAATGATTAGAGACTTTAAAGTGTTTCCTCTAATTTGCCCCAAATTTTTTTATTAGAAAAATCATATATATAAAAAGTTTGGAAGGTAAGATCTTCCTCCCCCAGAGCAAAAAGCAACCCATTTTGTAAAGCATGCAAAATCATTTACCTTAGCCCTAAATCGACATGTCTAAAGTTTTTTTTTCTCCTTTTTCCTTCTTTCTTAATCATTAGTCAGCATCAACTCCTTTTTAGTCATACAACAATCTTTCTTCCTCAGTCCAAACCCATCACTCAACGATCATGGAAACTCGATCCACCACTCAAGAAGCATCATTAAAAAAAAAAAAAAAAAATCAGAACAGACCAACACGCTAACAAAATGTACATTACATACCCTAACCACATATTATAGAGAATGCAGGTAAAAAATCCAAACCAATCGAGACAACCCACAAAATTTCCACTCAATTACAGAAGCAGAGAGAGAAATCAAAAGCTAACCTGAGCAGGGAAACGGATAGCCATGGCGAAGAGAGAGGTTGGACCGACACCGGCAGCATAAAAAGCAGCAGTAGCAGTGGGATTAAAGCTAGCCCCACCCAAAGCAGCACCAATTATGTTGAAAACGAAAACAAGAACAAAGACAAGAGTAGTAGTGATAAGAAGGGGGTGAAGCGGAAGGCCATAAACAGCGGCTGTCGAGTACAGGACGGAAGTGAGAACCCCAAGAGACGAAGCACAGAAAATCCACATGGAAGTGAGAACGGCATCGCCGATCGCAGCCTTGATAGCATCAATCATGGTTAATCCTCTTGAAATCGAACAAGAAGGAGCAGTAATTGGCCGGAATCAACTTGACGCCGGAAGAAGAGAAATCGCAGCTGCAGCCGCAAATAGGTCAGTACTGAAAGAGATTTTCTACAAAATCTGGGTTCGATTCATACGGAATCGAAATCAATCAAAGTTAAATAAGAAAAAAAAAATCTTGGGAAAAAAAAAAAAGAAAAAAAAAAGAGGAAAAATTGGGGGAAAATAAGAATCACAACTGTTGTTGAGGATTCATGTATACCGAGCCATTCACCTAACTCGGGATTTTCCTAGGATAAAATTCGCTGTGGATGATTTTGATTGCTTCGATGAACTTTCCGATTTTAAATTTTGTCATTTACTGCAAAGTCTTAAATTTTATTATAAATATTTGAAATCGCAAAAATATTTAGATTTTATAGTGAAATTTTTTTAAAGTGTTTCTTATTTTTAAATTTTTTTTACTATAAAATGTAAATATTTTTTATATTTAAAAATACATAAATATATATATAAATAAATTAGGTATACAAAGTATAATTTTTTTTTATCTTTTTAAAAATAAAAAATATTTACATTTTATAGTAAAAATAAATTCTAAAAGTACAAAATACTTTTGAAACTTTTGTTTAAATCTTTTTAGGATTTTTTTTATTGATAAAAATTTCTCTTTACTTTCTACCTTTTACAATAAATTTAATTTGTCGACTAAATCGAACACAATTCAATTAACATCTGAATGCATTATTAACTTCAAAATTTGTTACTTGTTATTATTTTTACACTAAATTTTGAAAACATGTGATGTTTTTTGAAGGGACATGTGAAAACTATTATTATTCATTTAGACAATTTCGATAAAATTTTGACAGATTAACTTTAAAATTGTAGATATTAAAATTGAACAAATCTCAAAATGTAGGACAACAGTGATATTTTAATCTATTTATATTTTGTATTTTTATTTTGATACTCTATAGTTTTATCCTTGTCCTCATACTTTATATTTTATGTTTATACTTTATATTTTCATCCTTATATTTTATAAAATATCATTTTGTCCTTATACTTTACATTTTACCTTTTATACTTCCAATTATTCTCCAAATTTAGTTTATATATTTTTAATGGCTTTTAAATTATTACAATTCTTTATAAATAGTGTGGATTTTTTCGTCGAAAGTCACTTTGAAAGTATTACCTAAACTCTTCCTCTGAATAATAAAGCCTACAAAACAACGAACTACTGTCATTTCTTCATTATAGATTGAAATCTTCACCGAACTTAATGCACAAATAGATAGAATAGCAGCAAATAGCATCTTTCTAGCCTGCATATTCGTGGAACTCCATCTCATTTATCAAGCTTTTCTCGAGATTTCAGCAACTGAACGGGAAGTGGTTTAGGAAAGGACTTTCGAATCGGATGCGCTCGTCCAATAAGAAAGGCCTTGATGACAATAATTTTAATGCAATAACGCTTTAATTGAATAAAAAAACATATATTAGAGGGAACAAATGATTCTTATTCCATGTAATCTCATGAAACAACTCGTCTGATCCTATAACATTTGAATGTAAAAAAATATGTTGATTACACCCAGTAAGAATTGAGGGATAGTGCCCTAACATAAGTGGGCCTACCAACAAAAGCAACTTATACTTGATTGCAGGGCACAATTTGATTTCGTATGAGAAAGACATCATAAGATATATGGTCATATGAATATATTTTCAAAATTTATAAAGGAAATGTTAGTATGGATTTTTTAAAAAAAAAAATCAAAGATCAAAGATCGACAATAAACTATCATGAACTAAATTTAAGATTCACTTAAAATATTGAGACTAAAATGGAATGAAATTTAAAGTATAAGTACCAATATGATATTTTAATTTTTAACATACATACATGCAATGCAATATCCTTCATCATTTTTCATTTTTTTCTTAAATTAAGAGATTTAGTCTCTCACCTTTAAATTTTGTATCTATTTGGTCCCTAAAGTTTAAAATGTGTTTAATAGGTTTAGTTTTGTGCTTAATAGGTCCTTGAACCTTAAAAGATGTCTATTATAGATTTTTAAGACCTCGTTTGATAAATTTGTTAAAATCAAGCTTATTTTCTCTCAATTTCTTATAATAGTTTTCATCTATCTCAAGTAAAATAGTTAATCGTTCGTATAATTTTAAAAACAAAAACAAGTTTTAAAAAACTTTTTTTTTTAGTTTTCAAAACTTGACTTGATTTTTAAAAAGTTGGTAGAAAGTATATAATAAAGCAAAAAAAAAAAAAATGAGGGGGAAGATGTGCTTGTAGGCTTAATTTTAAAAAACTTTACACAAAATTCAAATGGTTACTAAATGGAGCCCGAGCTTTTGGTTATGTATCTAATAGGTGATTTAAACGTATTTATATTAGATTTTTTTACTTATTCAATATTTTAAAAAATTCACGTACATACTAGAGAGTAAATTGAAAGTTAAGAGTTACATATTAGGCATCAAATTCAATTTTATATCTATTAGATAGTTAAATTTTAAAAATTTTGAATATGTTACTGACCTATTTTAACGGTTTGAATGTTCATAAACCTATTGGACACAAAATTAAAAGTCCAAAGACCAAATATTTTGAAAGTAAAATAACTAAAATTTAATATTCAAAAGCGTCGAGACTAAATAGAAAATGATTCATATAATTCATAATCAAATAATATTTAGCCTTTTTTGTGAGAATATATTTTAGCCTATTAAATTTTACCCAATCCCAATCTTGTAGCATATCATTCCTATTTTTAGCTAAAATGGGCTCTTATGATAATATGGAGGCCAGGGATTTGATCCCCAATCCACACATGGTAAAAAAAAAAAATGTAATTTTGGAATTTGACTAAAAGTTGGGGTCGTTTGACCCACTAACTTAGTGTGTGTTTGGATTGATTTCTAAGTGTTTAAATAAGTGTTTATAAGTGCAAAAAAATGTATAAACACTGAGACAATCAATCCAAATGAAAAAAAAAATGTCTATAATAACTATCTAGATTACAGACTTACCCAAGTAACTCATCTTTCCCTCTATATCTACTTTTTATATTTATCAAGTAATTTTATCCGATTTTCTTAATCTACTTTTTGTTGGAATAAATGGAATATGAACTTTCGTGTAAAGTTGCATTGTTTTATGAATGAATATGTCATTTTGGAAATAACAATTCGAAGAAGAGATCACTATTCAAATGGCCACAAATAGTCTATAAATATGTCTCTTCTTCAAATTGTTTTTAACAGCTTTTCTATAAGTATTTTTCACTCATAAAACTTTTCTCCCTTTTTATAAATTTATGCAAGTTCGATTTATTTCCATAAAATGTAGTTTGTTGGATCTTGTGGACGAGGTGTTACTTCCCATAAGAAAGGTAATATGTTCTATCTTGAGAAACAAAGACATTAGAGTGAGTAAAATTGTCTTGAGACAACGTAAAGTTACTAGACTCAAATTCTTTTTGGTATATCAGGTTTCTGTATTTTTTTTTTTTTTCATAGGGTTTCTCTCAAATCGATAAGATTGTACATGGTTTTACTTTGTTTTTTATTTGCCCATTGAACCCATGACCCCCAGATTTCTAAGCGTACATCTAACCATCGCTGCACCACGATGCTTTTTAATTTTAATTTCAAAATTTTGATTCCTAGTTCTCTAATTTTACTCTTCATCACATTAGAAAAGTAATTTGAAGAAGAATTTTGTGAATTTTTCATCCTATAACTTTCACTCATATAATCTCTATTATATATATATATATATATTGTTTGTTGATTTTGTTTTACACACAATTTTCTGTGTTGTCTATTTTAGAAGAGACAACCCACCTGATATCGTGTTTTCATAGATTGAAAATATGTCTTCGTCATTCATATAATTTTATGTACATGTGCCTTACATATTATATTTTAGAAATTAATTTTGTTCATATATTTTTTTATATATGATGTTTTATATATCTCTAATAGATATATATTGATCTTATTACAAAATATTTCATAGTTTGAAAGGATATTGAAATTGTTGAACTATAAATATATACATTTTTTGTGCAGTTTCATCAAAATTTTAGTACCTATAACCACTTTGTTGTGTTGGATTTGAATGACGAGTAAAGAAATGAATTTTATTGGATATAAGCATTTTATTATATGAATTTTATTGCGTATAAAACATATTTGATAAACGATAACATGTATGTCAGTTATATGTATGACTAATGTGTTGCATTATTTATGTATTTTTTTTTAATTGGCTTATTGCAGTCCATTGTTACTATTATGCGTAATAGGTATCAAATATTATGTTTTCATGTTGTTTTACGTTTCAAGAATAATGAATAATGTCTTAAGTTTATTTGTTGTCTTATTTGATTTTAATTTGTGAGAATTTATTTGGTAAAGTTATTTACCTTGGTTCACAAATATTTGGTGATCGCTTTCACATAAATGTCATCACCGATACAAAATCTTGCACCATTTTTTGTGAAAATCATGGAGAAATTTAATGGCAATGATTCCAAATGATGACAGGATCTTTGACTTTGTCAAGATTTTGAAAGAACATACTATCGCATAATGTTTGAAGGATAAGTCAACAAATAAAAGATTCTTGCACTTGAGGCATAGACACATATGTTAAGTATCTACGCAATAGCCACATTTTGAGTGGACTAGATAACACACTATATAATGTGTGCGGTGGTGGATCTGGAAAAAAAAAACTATGGGAATCATTAGAGAAAATTAACATATATAAGACAAAAGATGTCATAGCAATGAAATTTATAGTAAAAATTTTCCTGATCTATAAAATGATTGATTCCAAAATCAGGATAAGACACATTTTGTGAATAGGTCTCTCCATGGTTGAAGGTTAATTATATTTTATATGGAATTCTATATATAAAAATATACTAAATTCTTTGTGAATTATGGAAAGGTTGAAACCTTCTTAAAATCTCATGTCATTGTGGGGTATTTCGGAAAAGTGAGTATTCCCCAATTGATAATCGAAGTTTGAGAATATTCGTTAATAATTTAAAAAGAGGTTGAGTTATGTTTGAGTTGGCTACAAAATTTTTGTATGGTATTCTTAAAGTGTGAGATTACAAAATTTTTGTATGGTATTCCTAAAGTGTGAATACAACCCAAACCTCTTTAGTGAATAATAATATGTCTCGACATACATGACGAAGACATAATACAATCAGACAACTACCTTCTAGTGAATTATCACAAATGACTTTGTAAGGTCAAAAGATAATATAGCGATCCACTTACAAAAGGCCTAACTAGAAGTTGGTTGAAAGTTTATCAAGAAGAATGAGGTTAAAAACCTTTAATTTTAAAAAGTTAACAAGAGAGGTAACCCAACCTAGTTGACTGGAGATCCTAAGATCTAGGTTCAATGGACAAACCGACTTATGGATAACTTAGTGAGCAATGCTTTGAATTTTTTTTTTTTCTTCTTACCCATTCTAAGGATGATGAGACAATGCAAGTGTGGTTTTAGGGTAAGCATTGTGCTTTTAATGATTCTATAAGTTGTTGAATAATTACTTATGAAAGAACATATACGATGTTCTTTATAAGAATCACCTATGTGGGTGTGGGTCGTTTCTATGAGAATTTTTAAGGCAAAATCTCTAAAACACTCATGAGACCAGGTGGTGTTCAAAGCCAAAATGAACACAGTTATGAGAATAAACTTTGTTATAATGAGAAATTGTGTGACTTCAATTATCTTAATTTACTCTAGAACGGTTTTCAGTTCAAGACATCAAGTCCACTAATCAATCAAGTAAACTCGATTGATGTTCAGTAGGGAAAGTTCAAAGTTTTTACTACTTATCCTGATGCAAATTCTTCATTGGAAAATACCGTATGTTTCCTTTTTTTCTTAATCTTAAATTGTCAATTTACCATTTATGGGGGATTGTTGGAATAAATGGTATGTGACCTTTTTGTGTAAAGTTGCATTGTTTCATGAATGAATATGTCATTTTGAAAGTAACCAACTTGAAGAAGAGACACGACTATTCAAATGGCCACAAATAGTCTATAAATATGTCTCTTCTTCAAATTGCTTTTAACAACTTTTTCATAAGCATTTTTGCCCCTGAACTTGTCTTACTAGTTAATTAAGTTTAAGTTCTCTTAATTATATGTTTAAGATATGTATTAGTAATAATGGAAAAAGAATGCACTAAGTATGTTTAATGAATATTGCATTTGAAAAACACTAGGAGAGGAAAGATTTTCTAAGTGTTGCTTGTATATGCGTTCAGATGGTGAACCTGGTCTACATGTAGGAAGTGGAGAATAATAAAGGCAAGCCGGAGGAAGGGAAAAAAATATGCTAAGTATAAAAGCTTAAGATCTCGGGTAGAAAGGGATGCAATGACGCCTAGTGGTAAGATGGAGAAATGGTTATGTGAGATAGGTGTTGAGAGCCATGGTGAGTTCAAGAAGGTAAACGCATAAAGGATGCGACAAGGGAGATGTTAAGTCAATGGCTAGATGGCTCATGGGACATAAGGCGTATGTTGACTAAAGGCTAAGCCTGTGTCTTGTTGTATGTCCTAAAACTTGCAGTTTGTAAAGTTAAACATATTTTATTATCAATAAAGTATTATTCAACATTACTTCAATAAAGTTGTTATTGAATCTATAAATTGCACTTATAAAGTCTAAATCCAATAAACTAATATCTATGACTATTATATGTATACTTGAACTTTATGTGGAGAAATAAAAGTGGATCAGGTTCGAGTAAATAGTCAAAATGATCTATAGTGTACGAATAAGATTGGATGCCTTATTCTGGTAACACCATTGGATGCGGCCCACTCTGTAATTGTTACAATTTATTGTAAGGTGCTATAAATGAAGTGATCCTGATTTGTTCATACGTTGACATGAGAAGTGGGGGTGTCCTATGCAATGAGTTTGCATAAGATCAGACCAAAAAATAAGTCACTTTTACTTTAGAATGTTGTTTACTATTTAAGATTGGCTATTTCACTTAGATGACCTAGGTAACTCGATCTTAATCCTGAGCTAACTACAAACTCCTATTTATTCGAGATTATCCTTAGATTTGCATAGGTGAGGGTTGGCTCAACAGCGCCGGCTCAATAAGCCTCCCATTTCAAGGATAAGACCAAGTAGATAGCTGAGACATAGGGTGCAAGAAGAAATTCATGCCTACCCGATACAGGGATAGGAGAAAGGTTTTTCTCTTAAGTACTAAATTCAGGTCTTGAACAAGGGGCCCCACCGTCCGGTTTAGTGATTGGATCTCAAACCAATTGTTCATTAGAGGATCAATGGAACTTAAAGAGCAAGATGTAATATCGGGGGTAAAAAAACATATTGACCCAGCCGGTATTACGAACAACCTGTGAAGGGTCAACTTAATTATGGTTAAATCAAGTAGACACAGGTATATCTATAGTGAGGAGAGTGCAACTATCGAGCTATAGTGTTGTGACTTGATAGTTAACGAATACTGATTAATCTTGTCTAAAGAGTTTTAGCCAATTAATCTTAAATCGTTGGAGCTCATGATATGTAGGTCCATAAGGTCCCTCTACTAGCTCGTAAAATATGAACACCTTGAATCAATAAATTGAGTGAATTGAGAATGATATGAATTTGAAGTGTTCAAATTGAAAATAGGGTTTGAATTTGAATAATTAATCAATGTTTAATTTATCGAAATTAAACGAAATTAGAGAGTTTATAATATTTAAATATTGATTTAAATATTAAATTACATGAATAGGATTCATGTTTTGTATTAGATGTGATTAATTTAATATTTGATATTAAATTATTATTTAATTAATTAAAATATTTAATTAATTAAAATTAAATTAAATTCTCACTTTATTTCAAATTTCAGAATTTGAAATTTTGAGTTTGATTTTAATTAATTTTGAATAATTGAAATTAAAAACAAATAAAAGGAAAAATGGAAATTTGAAAATAGAAAATGGAAACACCAAACTTTTGTGAAGTAGAAGGTGTTTTCTCTTCAATTACACACCTTGCCCACTGAATTTTAGATGATTGAAGGTCAATGTTGTTGAACTTTAGTTCTTGCATGTGAATTAAATATAAAACCTCTTCCATTTGTAGATGAAATAAGAGTTTTTGCAGTTGGAAAAGTTCTTGCTGCAGTGTTCTTCTTCTCGACAAAAATCCACTCTTTTCCCTTCACATATTCACTCCAATTTGGAGTTCCACTACTCGAATTCAAAGCAAGAATAGTAAAAAAGATCTCTTGATGGTTCACTGTTGAATTGGAGCTGAAATCACATGAAGAGCAACTTAAAATTGGGAGAATTCATCAAAGGTATGTAGTTTAGAAACCCTCTTCTGAAGTTTCTGTTTAACCATGCTTTTAGAACTCAAATTAAATATAATTAGAGTGTTTATTGATTATGTTTGCTTTCATTGCATGCTAGCAGATCCTAACAACCTAGGCGTCGTGCTTGCGAGGCGATGGCCAAGCGATTCGAGCTTATACAGCGGACTAAAATGTGCATATAAGCTTAAGAGGACGTTGAAGAGTGTAATGGAGGCCTAGAAGTGTCGATAAGCAGCATGCGTTCATGCATGGTTTAAACCGTGAAGGTGTGACGCAAAGACGTTATGGGTATTGTGATGCCCTAGTTTATTGTATTTGTATATTTTATTCTCTCCATGTAAACTCAACATTGTATATATTTGCATATATTGATCCACTAGAGTTTTAGTCCAAGTGGGAGTATTGTTGGGTTTTATGTCCTAAAACTCGCAGTTTGTAAAATGATAAACATTTTCTATTATCAATATACTTGTTATTGATCTCATAAATTGTATGAAATTCTAAATCCAATAAACAAACCCATGACTATTGTATGAGTACTTGAACTTTATGTGGAGACATAAGAGTAGATCGGGTTCGAGTAAATAGTCAAAATGATCTATGGTACATGAATGAGATTGGGTACCTTATTATGGTAACACCATTGGGTTCGGCCTACTTGTAGTTGTTATAAAGAGTTGTAAAGTGCTACATACAATGTGATCCTAATTCATACATGTTATGACATAAGGAGTGGAGGCGTCCTATGCAATGAGTTTACATAAGATCCGGACCAAGAAATAAGTCACTCTTACTTTATAACGATATTTACTGTTTAAGACTAACTATTTCACCTAGATGACCTAAGTAACTCGATCTTAATCCTGAGCTAACTATGAACTCTTGGTTATTCGAGATTACCCTTAGATTTGCATAGTTGAGGGTTGGTTTAACAGCGTTGGCTCAATAAGACTCCCATTTCAGGGGTAAGACCGGATAGATAGCTGGGGACATAGGATGCAAGACGTAGTTCACGCCTACCCGATTTAGGGATAGGAGAAAGGTTGTTCTCTCAAGTACTGAATCCAGGTCTTGAACAAGGAGTCTCACCCTCTCACTGGGCTGAGAGAGTTTGGTTTGGTGATTGGATTACAAACCAGTTGTTCATTAGAGAACCAGTAGGGACTTGAGCAATAAGACGTAATCTCGGGGGTAAAACAGATATTTGACCAAGTCGTTATTACAAACAACCTGTGAAGGGTCAACTTGTTGATTATGGTTAAATCATGTAGACATAATATATCTACAGTGAGGGGAGTGCAACTATGGGCTTTAGTTGAAATGCCCATTAGTTAACGAATAGAGATTAATTTGGTCTAATGAGTTTAGCCAATTAATCTCGGATCGTTTGAGCCCATGATCTGTAGGTCCGCGAGGTCCCTCTACTAGCTCGTAACGGACTAGCTCTAAAATAGCGTGATAAGTTAATTTGAAACGTTCAAATTAGACTTAAGGAAATTAGTAATTATATGAGATATAATTATATGTTTAATTTTAGAATTAAACGGAAAAGAAGAATTTATATATTTAAATATGATTTAAATATATAAATATGGAGTGTTAAAATTAATTTAATATTTGATATTAAATTAATTAAGTTGTATTTAATAATTAATTTATGAAATTAATTGATTTTTCATTTTTAAATCCAAATTTGATTTTTAGATAAAATTGAAAAAGGAAAAGAAAACTAAAACGCAAATAGAAAAATGGGTTTTCCTATTATCCATCTTTGAAGTAGCTCACACATGAAGCAAACATTTGTCTTGTCTTCTCCAAACATGAGCTGGAACTCATGTAACTCTTCTCTTTACATGTTGATCTGCAATATAATGAGAAGTTTGGAGTGAAAATCGGGCATGCAATCTATAGAATTTTGAGAGAAAATTCGGTTTGAAGAAGGGTTCTTCAACAAAGGTTGCTGCAGTGAGCTATTTTCCTTCATCCCTTTATTCAAGCTTGTTTTGAGTCCCAAAACTCAATCTAGAGCACCAAGAGAATAGTGGGAAAGATCTTGAGGTGGTCTACAACAAGATATGGAGAAGATAGCAGCTGGAAATGGAGCTTTGAAGAAGTTCTACAAGAGGTATGTCTTGAAATCCATTTTTCTGCAGAAGCATGCTTTATATTATGCCAAAATTAGTGAATTTGAATGCTTAGATGATCCTTGTGCTTCTGCTGCAATTGATATAATCCTACAAGACGGAGATGCGTTGACCGAGAGAAGGGAATGCGTTGCAAATTTAGCCAATATGATGATTTAATAATCTAGGCGTTGGTGAGGAGATGGAAGATTTCAGCTTAATCACCGAGCTTAATGGGACAGCTTGTTAGGAATATCCTAGAACTCGCAGTTCGTGTTATTCATTCTATTTTATCAATAATAATGACTTGTTGATTTTGCATCTTATTATGAAAATCCAATAAACACATCCTTGGCTATAGTCTGAATGTTGTAATTTTATGTAGTGACATAAACAAGATCAAGTTGACAGTACATAGCCTAAATAGTCTAATAAGTATATGGATGAAATTGAGTAGCTCATCCTGGTAACACTATTGATGCGGCCCACTCTATAGTTGTTACAAGAAGTTGTAAGGTGCTACAAACGATGTGATCTACAAATTGTTTATATTGAGACATGAGAGTGGGGGGATCCTATACAATGAGTTTACATATAGATTGGACCACGGAAATAGTCACTTTTCTTTATAACGACTGTTTACTGGTAAAATTGACTATTTCATTTATTATATAACCTAGGTTAACTCGATCTTAATTCTGAGCTAACTATGAACTTCTATTTGCTCGAGATTATCCTTTGATCTACAAACGGTGAGAGTAGTCCAATAGCACTGCTCAATAAGCTTACCACTTTGGGAATAAGACCAGATGAATAGCTAGAGACATAGACTTGCAAGATGGAATTCACTCCTACCCTATTTAGGGTTAGCAGATAGATTATTCTCTTAAATACTGATTTTAGGTCTTGAACAATCGAGGCCCCGTCTTCTCATGATAGAGAAAGGATTTGACTCATAGAGATTATGAATAAGAATTGTTCATTAGAGGATCAGTAGGAACTTAAGGAACAAGATGTAGTCACAGAAGTAAAACGGTATTTTTGACCTAGTTGTGATTGCGAACAACCTGTGAAGGATCGACTTACTGATTATGGTTATTAAGTGGACATAATATATCTACAGTGAGAGGAGTTCAACTATGGGCTATAGTGGAGTGTCCCATTAGTTAACGAACGGGGGTTAAATCGGACTAATGAGTTTAACCGATTAATCTCGAATCGTTGGAGACCATGATCTGTAGGTCCGCGAGGTTCCCCTACTAGCTCGTAAATGGATAAAATTTAGGATAGCTTGAGAAATTAATTTGAAAAGTTCAAATTAAACGGAACAAGAGAATATATTTAAATATGATTTAAATATATGAAGATGCGTATTGTGCAAAAATTAATTTAATATTTGATATTAAATTAATTTAAGAAAATTAATTTTCAATTAAAATGTTTTTAAAATCATTTTTTTTTTAAAAAAAAATGAAAATTTGTTTTGCATGTTGCACAAAATGGAGATTGAATTTTTTCCATTACCTTCATCTTCATGCTCACACAAAGGTCATTATCTTCTCTTCATTGATTCTCCAAGCATGAGCGGCAAGCCATGCACTTCACCTTTTTGCATGTTCATCTGTAATATATAAAGAAGATTGGAGTCATTTGAGAAGAAGGAATGCAAAATTTTTTAGAGAAAAATTACTGTGAGAAGAAACTGTTCTTCTTGTTGGCTGCTGTGAGTTCTTCTTTATTCTTCACTTTTTCAAGTTGTTCTTGAGTCTCACAACTCTTCCTAAAGCTCCAAGAGGATAGTAGAGAAGGCTTTGAGGTGGTTCATGATGGTATCAAGTGAAGACTGCTGTTGTACACTCGGTTTTTTGGAGGGTTCATCAAAGGTATGATCTTAAAACCCTCTTTTAGAAAAGCATGCTTTAGTTTCTGCCAAAATTAGTGAATTTGAATGCTTATGGATCCTTGATACTTCCGCTGCATGTTATTTAACTCTTTCACAACTGTCGTGTTTAGATGCTCTAAACATGTCTACTGGGCTAGCTATCATGTTAAGTATACATGATAACCATGCACTCCAAATTATATAAGGGAGGTTGAAAAAATAGCTCGATTTAGTTGATCCAATTGTGCTAAGGGAGAAGAGTTCAGATGACTTAGAAACTTCATTAAGGTTGAAGAGAGTTGAAGATGTTGAGAGGAAATTCTTTGGTTTTGGGTTGGAACTTGAAGAATATTCTAAGGGGCCAAGAGCTTGTAGACCTGATCGAGCAAAGTGAAAAGACTGATAAAGAAGTTAAGATAATTACGAATAAGTTATTAGAAGGAAATTTCTTAAATTAATGTATGAAATTTAAGTTATTCATGTGAGAAAGTTGAAGTCTGGAAATTGGTGGTTGGATAAGTAGGAAGTTGCTTACGAAGAATAAGCAGACAGCTGGAAGCTCCAGTTGAGGCACTGGCAAGCGCACGAGCATACACGTCGGTGGTGTGTACAAGGGATAAACGCACGGATGCAAAGGAGAGTTTTGGCTGAAGTTAGAAAGAGATGCATGAGCAAAAGCACGACACATTAACACGGTAAGCATGTCTTAAGGTATAAGAAAACACTCATGGACGCATGGCACTCATAAGCCAAATGCGAGGTAAATTTGGCTAAGCGTGGGATGTATTAGGAGGTGCAATGCGATGACGAGTGTGATGGTTACCTTAAATTTAATATTAAATTTTATTGTTTGAGTTAAGCTCAAAAGGGAGCTAGGGAGTTAGTGACATTAACCTACGTATTCCTTAATGTTACAGGACAAATGCCTATAGGAGAAGCCTATCAACTGAGGAAGGGGGGAAGGGGAGAAGTGGCCTAAAACTGTGAGTGATAAGTTTTAATAAATATTTTTCCAATGCATGCTTGAAAAATGAATGTTCAACACAAAATCAATGTTTCCCAATGTTGAAGTTATTTACGAATTTAGCATGCGTTTTACAGTGAGCATATGCTATGTTGTATCACATGACGGAAGTTTTCTAAGGAAATTTTATAAGTATACCCCATGTTTTACAATGCACCATGTGTTACTATGAAATCATGAAATTTAATCATTTTAAATGCATACTCTATATATGTTTTATGCGTTTATTTGTTTTTACATTGTACAAACCGTACACCAATGTTGGTACCGAAGGTATGGTAAGGTACCTAGATTCCAATGATGTTAGGGATCCTTGACATCGAAGGTATGGCAAGGTGGTCAAGGTCTAGTTCAGCTCTACATGCACATATGACTATATTATCGATGTTGACGAGATCGAAAAAAGGGTTTTCTTTCAACTAAGGTTATTAGAAATTGAGCAAAAAGGCTTTCTTTCAACTAAGGTTATTAGGAATTGAGCAAAAGGGCTCTCCCGCATGAACAGACAGTGGCGTATTGAAGTTTTCTGAATGATGTTAATGAGTCTATTTCATGGTTTCACAAAATGTATCTTTATGATTTTAGTTTCATTTTCAGAACACTGGTTATAGTTTCATGAATATTTTCAGTCTAATTATTTATGATTTAAAGTATGGTTTTTATTTAAGATAGTCACTCAATAGACTTTCTAGCTCATACTTTTAAAATATTTTCCTCTCCAGGTAGTGGTCGACATCTCGAGGCTTAGCTGTTATGCCATTCAGTCACATTCCAGATCACACAGCGAATGAAAGTTTAGGTGGCTCATTATGTCTTTGTCTTTTCGGTTATGTTCATATCAAGGGAAAGGAATCTCATGAAAGTTTGTGATTTATATAAATGGTCTCTGAATTGTTATATGTGTTGTTATTTTTTAGTAACAATAGACCATGGTTGAGTTTTAGAATAGTATAAACTGTTAATCAAGTTTGAACAGGTGTCAGTAATACAGGTCTTCAAGAATTATGGGCAGTAGTTGTGATAAAAGGGTTGGCAATTGTTACTTCACATCCCATCTAAAATTAAGAGGGTAATTTAGGGAGGGGTATGACAATTTTTCTCTCATAAAACTTTTCTCTCGTTTTATAAATTTGTGCAAGTTAGGTTTATTTCCACGAAGTGTAGTTCGTTGGATCTTGTGGATGGGGTATTACTTCCATAATAAAGTTAATTTGTTCTATCATGGGAGACAATTACTCAGGAAACTCGAGCACTAAAGTGAGTAAATTGTCTTAAGGAGACAATGTAAAATCGCTGGACTCAGATTTTTTTCGGTATATCAGATTCTGTATTTTTTAATTTTCTTTATAATATTATTCATATAACAGTTTTTCACAATTATCGAGAAACTTAATGTTTCAACTCTATACTTTAAACACAAATTTACTAATTCCAACATCAAAGGACTTATTAACTCCAATATACCGGCTAAACGCCTCCCCGAGTGTGTAGTTAGAAAAGATGACGATCATGGTAAAGGGGTAAGAAAATAAGCATGATTTTTCAAAAATAAAAAACAAGACAGTGTTATCAAATGAGACCTATCAAACTATGACTAAAAGATTGCTTTTCATGTTTCCAAAAATTGTATACAACTAGTTTTGATACTTCGTGCATTACACAAGTTTTTTAAAGTTTAAAATGTAACTTAACTACAAAAATTTAAAAATACAACTTATGTATAAAAGAATTTAAATTAAGCCACTGAAAAAATAACTTTAGATTAAATTTTAGTTTACAGATGAATAATTAATTAATTATAATGGTAAATTAATCACTAGTAGTTAAAATATATTATATTACTAAAATCATATAAATAAAACATTGAAAAAAAACCTAAACCTTCACATTATTAATTTTTATTTTGACTACCTACTTAATTTTAAAACTTTATTCTATTTTATAATCATTTGATTAGTTACTTAATTTCAAAAATTTAAACCAACCCAAATTTTTAAAAAATTTCAAATTAAATTGTTTATATATATAAATATATATATATATATATAATATATAAATTTTTAAAAACTTTTATTAGTTATTTAGTAATTTGAAAATATTGTTTTTTTTTATTTTGATTTTGACAGACCTGGTAACGTGCCTGGTTTATTTTTATTTTTATTTTACTTTGTATTCTATTATTATTTCTTATTTTGATTTTGACAGATCTGATAAGGGAAAATTAAAAGGATATTGTACTTTTAAAAACTATTTAGGAAAATATTGTTGTTTTCAAACTATTTGTAAAAATATTGTTTTTTTTTTTTTAAATAAGTCGAGGGTTGAAAATTCGACCTAGATAGGTCGAATTTTGAACTCTCGACCTTCCCCTTTCACTTTTCATTTGTAGGTCGAACTTTGAACCTCAACCTTGCCCTTCCTTTAACATATTATTGAGTCTGTTTAATTATCATTCCGAGACCATCCTCTATCAAAAGATCGTATTTCTAAATTTTCATAAGATCCCCCTGGAATTCCTTCCAAAGCTTGTTGAATAATTTTTACGGATTCTGTCATCTCAGCAAGTCTGACTAAATAACGAGCTAATGAATCTCCTTCTTTTTGCCACTGAACTTCCCAATCAAATTCGAGAGCGAAATTTTGAGAGAGAGCGAGAGCGAAATAGCGAGATTTTGATAGAGAGCGAGAATACCGTACAAATTTTTCTTTTTTCTTTTTTAATTATTACACATTCCACCTTCTTCTTTCTTTCTTCCTTCCTTCCTTTCTTTTTTTTAATTTTCCATTTTATAAAAAAAATTCTAAAAATATTTTATTATTTTATTTAAACTCTAAAAAGAATAAATTAAAAAAATATATCTCATAAAAATTAAAAAAATGTAAATTAAATATCTCATTTATATAAAAATAATTACAAAAATCAATGTATCCCACAAGGCGGATGTCGTCAATTTCGAGCTGGTTGTCGTCGTCGAATTCGAACTTGAGGTTGTTCGGGTTCTTCTTGATGTTGCTCTAGTACCTCTGCAAACACTTCATAATATAAATATTCATTATGCTCTCCACGACCCCGACCATGTCCATGCACGTATGAAGATGAAGGACCAGCCTCTGAGTCATAATGTCCTGAACCAAATGTTGGCATCATCATCATCGGACTAACATAATCAGTTTGACTTTGCGTCTGTATCATAATCAGGTCCTCTACGTCTAGGAGCTGGTGGAGGAACAATAGGTATATCGTACATATAATGAATTTCCTCCATATAGCTTTGGTTGTCACTACATATAGCAAGAACCTAGTTCGGATCATTCGTAACCTCACGGAGTCTACGGTTGTTTGATCTCTGTGAATTATAAAACAATTAGACAATATTTAAAATAAATTTAAATTAAAAATAATTAGATAATATACATTTACCAGATGACCCACAGCTGCTCCCAGACGAGTGACGTAGTGCCTTGTGATATTATCATACCAATGAATATATTCTAGAGTGACATCTATATCAAACTGTTCAAGAGAAACCCTCACTGCAATAAACCTTGCACGATAGTGCCATCGTACTACCAAATGTGCAACTTTTTCGGACCAATCTCCAATCCTTAGGTCAATATCATGCAATACGGGTTCAGTATTACAAGGTGATGGGACATTCTGCTGAAAACCGAATTGTCTCATCACCCTGTCAGGAAGATGTCACTCACCAATGTGAAAACATATGAGAGGACTCATCGTCCGCCATATGTTTTGACCATTCGTACAAAAATTAGGTAAAGTATGCATAATAATTTTGTACGGCTCACAAATAACCTGAAACACAAAATATCATATTAGAGAATATTAAAGACAAATATAATAAAAATGTGTATAAAATAATCAATTAGGTTTAGTGTAATGTACATGTTCAGGTTGAAGCAGATCAAACATGTATCTATACTGGCTGACTACATGTGTGGCTGTCCTAGTCACACAAAATTTGTCTCTCCACCTAAATTTTTAAATTGATAATTTAGAATTTAAATTAACTAGATCAGTGATATAAAAATTAAATTGAATTAAAACAACATACCGAGAACCGTAGGCTCGTCCAACTAACTGAGCGTAATTAACTTGTTGTAGCCGTGGAGCCATTGTTGGAAATTGCTCCCAAGCCCATAGTTGCAAAAGTATGAGAGGCCCAACTATCTCTCGAACCTCAGGTCTTGTTGTTTTGTATAGTTGTCTATATAACCATGCCAAGCATGCTCCACCCCATGAATACCGCCCCACATCATGGAGGTTAGGTAATAGTGGCAGAAACATCAGGTGAACAAAATGACTTGATTTATCCGAAAACAGACTTCCACCCATCATTTGTAGTATATATGCTCTCGCATATCTTATGACGGTTTCCTTGTCTGCATCATCTGTGAGCTCACGAAATTGTGTTCCTAACCATATTAAACTTAACCTCGATCCTTTGATCTTGTCGGCAGGTGGGGTCGCACCGAGGTATAGTTGACAAACTTCTAACCAGTCATCGTACATCACTTTGGTGACCGGCTCACCGTCAAAAGGTAACCCCAACAACACTTCTATGTCTTGTAGAATGATAGTGCACTCTCCAATAGACATATGGAATGTATGCGTCTCGGGATCAGATGCCAGTCCAACTGAATAAATCCTAATCTGGCAACCCCATAGAATCCAGATGTGCGCAGTAGCGGTAGTATTCGAGGGTGGAGTGAGATAGTGCGTTGGAGAACTACCTCTCGAGACCTATAAGATATTTCTCCAGTAGTACGATCTCGCCATATAACAGATGATCGATGAATGGACGGGTTGTATAAAACATCGGGATCAACAGGTCCTGGGTTTAAAGTCATGATATGAGAAAAAAAAAAGTATTTATTTCTCAATTATAAAAAATATTTATTCTCAATTAGAAGAATAATGTTACCAACTTAATTAAAAAAATAATGTACAACTTAATTAGAGAATAATGTACACTTAATTAGAAGAATAATGTACAACTTAATTAAAAGAATAATGTACAAGTTAATTTAAAGAATAATGTTACAACTTTATTATAAAAAAATTTGAATATACAATAAATTTATTTGCTCTCATATCTACACTAAGTAACATCTCAACATTTGATGAATTGTTCAAATACAACTCTACTGTTCACATTTATGGTAAAACTTCCACTTGGTGGTTGGTCATACTCAACTCCATCAATACCATCAATCATATTACCGTTTTGTAAACAACAAATATCACAAGCATTTGTCTGCCATTTTCTTAAAAAACAAAAAAAAGAACAACATCAATTTTTTGTATTATACTTTTATAATTAGTTTATAAACATAAACTTTTTAAGTTTTTATTTGACATCGACTTTTAAATAATAACAATAAATTAAAACTTTTTATAAATGCTATTTTTAAAACCTTAACAATAAATAAACTTGTTATACTATTTTTTAAAAAAATAATAACAAATTAAACTTTCAAATTGAAATGACGGTAAAATTTTTACAAAACTATTTTTTCAAATATTATTACAAAATTAAAATTAAATTAATTTAACTATTAAGAACTTATCTTTCAAAGTTAATACTTAGAAAACTCTCAACTTATCACAATTAAACTAACAACAATAATTTTCATATGAATAATAATAAAATTTAAATACTATATTAAACTTTGTTAACTATCACAATAATTGTATTAACATAAATATTCAATCTTCTATAAACATAACAATAAACTAAATCTTTTTAACAACTATTAAAACATTCAAAAGTTAATATACAAATAAATCAAATTATAAGAAATAAACTAAACTTTTTTCAAATATCATTAAGTTTCAACTCACAGATCGACGGTAGTTCTCTTTTTTCCTGTTATTTTGTTATCTGACAACAATTACAAAAAAAAAATTTTAAAAAAATAATATAAGAAACAAAAATAAAATTTATAATTATTCTTAAAAAATTAAAATTTAGTAGAGTAACGAACCGGTATAGTTGTGTGAGAATAATTTGTATTAAACGAAATATAAGAAGAGAAATGGAAATGGAAATGGGAGGAGAGGAAGATGATTTCGAAGGCTTATTTTCGAAGGCAGTGAGGGGGCAGTGAGCAAATCAAGGGGAGGAGAGGAGTAAGCAAAATCAATGGTAGTGAGTCTTCAAAAATTATCGAGGGAGTGAGTGAGCAAAAATAAAGAGGATGGTGGTTTAAAAGGGTGTAGGTCGAGTGTTGAACACTTGACTCAGGGGTTTGGGGTGGTTGAAAAGGCATTAAAGCTATGGCAGAGGGGCATGAATGCGTCAATGAATGTAGGGAATCGGAGCAGGAGAATCGGATCAATCGGTCAATGCATGCAGGGAATCATGTAGGGAATCGGAGCAGGGGTAGCATGGTGATAGTATCACACCTTTTTTCAAACTTAGTCAATTTAATATATGCACTTTTTCAGACTCATGGAAAGTAAATAAAGTGAAGACGATTTCCATGTTGCCACGTCAGCTGATTGGTTGACTGTTTAATCCATGTGGCAGACTCAATCTCGCTCTCGCTCACAATCTTGCTCTCTCTTATAATCTCGCTCTTTCCTACAATCTCGCTTTCAATCTCTCTCTCTCCTACAATCTGCTTCACCCACTTATTTTCCTTGTCGAGGGTTAAAGTTTCGACTTATGTATATCAAAACTTCAACCTTCGACAACCTAATATACAAAATTAGCGAGATTCCCTTCTAGAGCGAGACCCTCATCACAAAATTAGCGAGATTTCCTTTTCCTTGTTGAGGGCTGAAGTTTCGACTAATGTATGTCGAAACTTCAACCCTCGACAAACCTAATTTACGTATTGTTTCCAAGTCTTTCTTTGTTTGTCGAGTTCTCAACGTTAGACCTCTACATTAGTCGAATCCTCAACCCTCGACTTCTAGCCTCCAACTCCCAAAACAACAATATTTCTCTAATAAGTTTTGAAAACAGCAATATTAATATTAAAGGTCTGATCTGATAACGTGCCTGGTTTAATTTTTTTTTTTTTTTTTTTTTTTTACTTTGTATTCTATTAATTATTTAATATTAATAATATTTTTTAATTCTTATTTGAGCATATTTGATTACCTATCTAATTTCAAACTTTAATTTAAACCAATATTGTTATTATTAATATTTTTTATATTCAGCTTTAACTAATTAAAAAATAATTTTATTATTGGAATAGATTGGATTACATGCCTTTAATTCAAGCTAAAATATTATTATTATTTTTTAAAAAATCATAATAATGGTCTAGTAACTAAAACTATATTATTTTTTATTTTGATCTTTATAAATTTAATTATCTATTTAATTTCAAAAATTAGTTTGAGCTAAATTTTTTAGTAACTAGTTAATAATTAATAACTAATAATTGTAATCACATCCTTAAAATTTCAATGGTAAAAATTGGACTCTCGAACTTCAACAAATGTTAAATTGGACTCCCAAACTTATAATGGTTGTAGAAATTGGAGTCTCAAATGACAAAATCAGAACCCTCAAACTTATATCATTATGACAATTTCTAAAATTATGTAAGTTTAAAGGTTCAATTTTTATAATTAAAAGTTTAAAAGAATAATTACGACTAGTATCATACGTTAGGGGTGATTTTTGCAATGTATCCTTCAAATTACTTAATTAATTTATAAAAATTCTAAATATGTTCATGACCTATTTTAACGTTTTGAAAATTCATAGACCTATTGAACACAAAATTGAAAGTCTTAAGGACCGAACATATTGAAAGTAAATGACTAAAATTGAATATTTAAAAGCAGCAAGACTAAACAGAACATGGATTTTTTAAAAAAATAATGTCATTTTAATAATTATTAACAAAAATAGGTTTGGTGGGTAATCTTGACAAAATTAGGTTTTTTAATCGTGTATCCGATACACGTACCCGGTACATAAGTCGTTGTGATCTGGCATGCGCAGACTACCAATGTGGCAGTCATGCAACGTTGACTGATATAATCATGGACCGGGTCTACAATTACTCTAAATTGTGTACCGTATATATGACTTAGCGGTCCCTTAAACGGCTGCAGCCCCTTCTTCTTCCCCCATCCGAGAGCTTTTTCTCTTTTCTTCCTCCCCATTACCGTCGGTCGCCAAATCCACCGTCGTCCGCCGTCTTCACGATTACCTTTTTCTCCTCTCTTGTTGTTGTCATTGTGAGCCGATCTACCACCCGTTATTTCTAATCTTTGTCGTCGTCCACCTAAGGTAAAGTTTTTCTTTAATTTTTCCCAATATATGTATCTATTTATAAAAACGAGGTTCAAGTTTGAAAATGAAGATTGTTTCATATATATATATATCATTTTGTTTGCATTTGGGCTGAATTAAATTTATAGTTTATGGATCCATGATTTAAATGTATAATCTTTAGATATATGTTGAACTTAGAAATTAGATTTTGTTGGTTTTTTTTTATGATTTTGTTGGGCTATTTCTTGGGTTGATTTAAGAAAATATATGTATTTGTTTATAATAATAAAGATTGCTTCATATATATATATACATATCATTTTGTTTACCTTTGGGCTGAATTAAATGTATGATTCATGGATATACTATTTTGTTTTATTTGGCTAATTTAAATAAATAGTTTATGAATTTTAGATTTGGATTGATTTAAATGTATAATCTTTAGATCTTATATAGAAATTGGATTTTGTTGGGCTATTTGTTGTTGATTTAAGAAAATATTTGGAATTGTATCTTTTATTTACTTGTATTTTTCATGTAACTGTATCTTTTATGTATTTGTATTTTTTATATAATTGTATATTTTATGTACTTTTATTTTTTATGTAATTGTATTTGATGTACTTATATTTTTTATGTAATTGTAATTTTTATGTAATTTTACTTTTTATGTAATGAATTTATTTTATCTAATTTATTCTTAGGAAATAGATTTTGTTATGTGATGGATTTTGTTATGTAATGTAATTTGAAATTGAGTCTGGTCCTTCTAATCCTGTACAACTATATCAACAAAATACACATCGTTCACAATCGATATGGGATAGTTCTTCTACCATAATTTTGAGTTGTCGGAGAAGGGAGGCATCTACATAACATACCATCCCATTTGATCAACGTATCATTCCCTACGTTGAACAGGTTTTTTTGGGTTGCACAAATTGGATTTATCCAACTTGATTGGCACCTCATTACTGCTTTAATTGAGCCAACCAAAAACCCACACATTTCACCATAAATCTACAGGTATGGGCTTAGGATAGATTTCCAATTATAGCACCACAAGTCCTGCCTCAGGTCATCGTCCATTTAGTGCCAGGTATTATTCATTTATATATTTATTTTGTTATCATTTTATGTAAAAATATAAATTAATTGTATTTTTTTATAATTTTAGATGGAGTGGTGCATGGTAAGAGATTAAAAATAAAAAATTTTCCAAATATATGATATAAATATTGTTTAATATTTATTTTTTTCATCGTAAAGAATAATTTTATCGGAGATGTATAACAATATTCAGTACAACACAATTTACCAGAATTGGTTCAATGTGTCACCAAACATTGGCCAACATAGAAAGTATTATTCAACAAACAAAATGACTCAATGTTGCTGACACTGATCGAAGATGCATTCGTCGTAGACGACAATGACTATAGGGTGAAACTAATTTAGAGGCACACGAATACAATCCCCATGTGGGGTAAAGGCCAGGGGATCGTCTTAAATTTTTTTTTTTAGAATAGGTGATATTATTATACAACAACAAGGAGGATCCCACAGTTTGAGATCAAGGTATCAAAGCATCAAAGCATCAAAGCAAAAGCAAAGACAGGGTAACAAAACCCAAAACAAAGCCTACAATATAAGATCAGAACAAAACTAACACAAAAACGCAAACTCGCAAACCACCAGAGAGAACGCCAGAGAAAAGAAACCAAAACCCCACAAACAAAGGATAACAACAAAACAAAGAACAATGGAAAGTACAATAAGAAAAAACATCCGTAAACACACTATATAAGACCAAGAAGATCAACCCACCAGGAAGAAGCATGAACACGAACCGTAGAGACCATAAGGTAAACCAGAGCTGACACCGACCTTGGTCTACTTCCATGCAGTCGTCGATTACGTTCCTGCCAGATGTAGTATATGGAAGCACAACAGAATACACGGGATAACTTACTACGCACCCCCTTACCCGACCCCACTCGACACAACAAACTCAACTCCAAATCCCAACCCGCCATCCGATGCGACGAGCCCAACTGACGCAACACACTAGACCACACCTCTCTCCAAAACCCACACTCAAAAAATAAATGATCTCGTGACTCCACACCTCCCCCACACAGAAGGCACCCCCCCCTTCCCCGACAACACACCCAACTCCTCAACCAATCCCGCATACCCAACCTGTCCCTCACAGCTAACCACGCTAGAAGAAAGTGACGTGGAATACACCCCCAACCACAAAATACCAACCAAAGACACCCATTAGGACGACGAGGACATAAAACTCTCACACGCACTAGCGATAGAAACCACCACTCGCATCTGGCACCACACCTAATAATGCTTCCCCCTTACCCTGGCCCCACTACCTGAATAAATCTCATATCTCAAGAAGTTCCCAAGACATTGATAGGCCACCTCCAACCTCCCATCCCATCCATGAATTCCGACAACCGCGCTTTCCAAACTACTCCCATGCTCATAAACACGTAGACCCATATTGAATCCAAATCGCACCACCCGACAGCCAAGGATCTCACCAAACAACGAAGACGACAGTTGCAACTATCAAAACGAACAAATGCTTGAATTTATCTCTATTTTCGCAAAATAGGCCTTTCAAACCACCAAGAACTCTCAACTCACTCTGAACGGGCCACAAAGAACCACCCGCCGCAAACATAGAGCCTCCACCCACGCACCATAATGAACCGATTTAATTAAGAGAAAGCCAGGAGCTCATATTAGCAGGTTCTTGGTCCAAGAGGCCCACAATGTTTCACACCCAACCCCCCTCCCCCCCCCCCCGGCCAACGGCAAGCATACCTTCATCCAGCCACCCGTGCACCACCCCAACTAGTTTTACTTACCGCATACCCTTCCTAAATTAACTACGTAACATACGATCGACCCTCATCGGAGTTACACACGCAGCAACACGAAAATGTTACACCAAACACCTGAAGGATTGTAAAAACAGACCTAACAAACTATAACCTCCCAGCAAAGAAGGGGGACCGTGCTGCCCAGCCTACTAATACGATTTGTAATTCCTCTGAATCAAAGAAGCACAATCCTCATCCTCAACTGACCGCCAATAAAGGTAATCCAGGTACCTAACAGGCAGCGAACAAAGAGAGAAACCCATAAACGCAGCTAGTTACTTTACCTCCCAAGACTCCACACCCGCAACAAACATGAAACTCTTTCCAACATTAGCAACTAACCTAGACAACCCGCAAAACCTGTTAGGATTTGCCTCACAAACTCCAAAGAATCTCTCTCAGCTGCATAGAAAATCATCAAATCGTCTACAAAAATCAAATGAGTCAAGCCCACATGCTCACACCGATCATGGAACTTAAACCACACAGAAGGATTATTGAACAACCTAGACAAGACCTCCATCACCATCACAAACAAAAAAGGAGACAATGGATCCCCCTGCCTCAACCCTTTCCTACTAAGGAAAAACCCCTCAAGGGAACCATTAACCATCACAGAGAACATAGACGAAGTAACATAATTCCCCACCCACTAAAAAACTGAAAGGGCGTACATATAGCCAGTAACACACCAAACAGAAAATCCCAATTGACCGAATGATACGCCTTTTGAAGGTCTACCTTTAACACACAACGCGGCTTCCCTCTGCCCTCCTTATAGCCTTCCACAAGCTCCTGACATAATAATATGTTTTCAAAAATCGACCTACCCAGAACAAACGCAAACTGGTTACCACTGATGAAAGTAGGCAATCACAATCGCAATCTCTCAGCTAAGATCCTCGAGATATACTTATACACAACATTGCAACAAGAAACAGGACGAAACTCCTCCACACGTTCAGCTTCCCATCTCTTTAGGATAAGAGTCATAGCAGTAGAATTAACTCCACCAGGTAGGTAACGTGACTAAAAAAAATTCAGCACAGCATCACATAAATCATCCCTAACCACATTCCAAACAACTCTGTAAAAATCAACCGAAAACCCACCAGGCCCAGGAACCTTTCCAGACTTCATCGAGAATAAAGCCTTCTTAATCTCATCCTGACTCACTGGGCGTCCAAGTGCCTCCACCCCCTCCTCAAATCAGCTGAATAGTACAATAACCCCAATTCGGGTAGTAAGATCCCTATACCCCACCGGCTGAGACCCTAAACAACCCCGAAAGAAATCTACTGCCACCCAGTCATGCACCGTCTGGCGAGTCCCGTCAACATCCACGACCGTAAATAAACCACTGCAGCTTCGTCGAGTACGAACACAACGATGAAAGAAAGTTGTGTTCATATCACCTAATTTCATCCACCTCACCCTAGCCTTATGTCGGAGTGATGCCTTCTCCAAGCTCGCCACTGACTAGAACACCTCAGTGGCCCGAGCACCTCTGCACACACCGACTCGGAAGCAGGATCCCTTTCTACCTTCGCCTAAGCAACCTCCATAACCTGTCTAGTCGCCCTCACCTCATCAGCTAACATAGAGATATGCCTCCCAAACGAAGCACATAAAACTCTCTTCATTGCCTTCAAATTTCGCACAAAGCTAATCATAAAGGGCACATCATCAATAAAACCCTCAGCCTCCGCCCAATGAGAAAAATAACGAAAGTTGGAGGCGGCCTACTCCTCGTTACCTCTGTAAACACCAGAATAAGGCTATGATCAGATATTTTCCACTGACCAACCCTAACCTCTGAATATGGAAAAGCTGCATTCCACACCTCATTAGACAAGTAACGATCCAACCGACGCAAGATACCATTCCTCTGAATTTTACTAGTCTAAGTAAACCAGTTACTTTGTCACACCCAACTCAACAGATCTGGGCCCAGTAACGGCCCCCATCAAAACTTCTCCATCTCCCTCAAGCTAGGCAAACCACCAAAAATCCCTCCGAACTACTACGATAGGCATTAAAAATCCCCCAAAAAACTCAAGAAAGCTTCCACGAAGACACACAACACCATCACTGAGACCACAAGTTCCTCCTTTTGTTCACGGATTAGAGGCATGCAAAACACTGATATGTAACCTAGCAGTAGAATACTATAATCCATAAGGTATCCAGTAATGAATGAATCCCCACTAACTCATAGAAACTCATAGACACGTATTCTATTCACATCAACCCAAATCCTCCAATCACGCGCAACACCGTATAGTACACACAACAACTCCAGATCACCAAAACCTACCCATCACATATACCAAAATTCTCAACGACGAACCCTCGTCTCAAGCAGAAGCAGTAGAAAAGTAACAGAGGAAAGCCAGAAAGTCTGCAGCCACCCTACACCAAAAGAGTCGTTCAACCACCTTAACATATCCAGGAACACTAAATCATGGACCTTGCAAACAGATAACACCCACCACCTCCCACTCCCACTAGGCCTTTGCCCCAAACTTTCGGAACATACATCCAATAGCAGACAATGGATATAGTATCTGCCTGCACTAGAGCCAAGCCAGCTGGTTCTCCCACCTCATCACACAAAATATCAAACTATTGCGAATCACAACATGCTTTACAAACCCCGATTCTAGGGACCCATATACTGCTCTTGTTCCTTAAGGTATGGTTGGCAAAAAAAACCGCGGGGCAACGAGGAATTCCCCGGTTTGACTAGGGATGGGGTCAAATCGGGGAATTTATTCGGGGCCCATTTGAGGACGGGGCGGGATGGGACAGTATCCTCGCCCTGACCCCGACCCGATTAAATCCCCGACCCGAATTTATTTAATATTTTTTATCCCTTCCCCAGTCCCTTCTCGCCTCTGCAATCTGCAACAAAACATCCCTTTCCTCTCGCTATCTGCAATGATCACGCTCATCGCTCTTGCTCCGCCCTCCCTTGCGCTCATCGCTCTCGCTCATCTCTCCCCTCCGTTGAAGTCTGCCACGAATAGGGCCCCGTGGGACCCCATTTCCCGATGAGGAATCTCTGCCCCCGTTCCTACCTTCAAATGGTGTGGACGGGGCGGGGGATGAGGGACAATTTTCCCCTAAGGTCGGGGACGGGGACGCCCCCCCGCCCCCCCAGCCCATATGTGACCCTACCTTAAGGGCACCGAGTCCGGTTAACCCACTGCCCTCTATGGTCTCACACTCCTCTATTCCACCCTACGCGACTGACCATAGTAAACTCTTCAAACACTCTCTACACCCTTACTCCCAACCACTGGGCTATCTCCCACTCCACCAATACCCACGTCCTGTCCCCTTTCTCACACTCTCAATATCCCCATTTCTCCCCTAAACATCATCATTAACCGCCACAATACACAACTTCTAACTCTTTTTCACATCTTATCCTCACTACCCAACAGCCCCAGTATGCCCAAAAGATCCAAAGCAAGCACACCTACGAGGTTTCCACTCATCACTACTGGAATAAATAAACTCCTGACCCGCATTCTAAGGTGACTGAAGGGGGCATTAACGACAATCACCATCCACCTGAACACAAACCCTCACATATGATAACCGCCACCGCTCTCTGTTGCAACATCAAAAAGAGACAGGTTACCACTGACACTAGCTACAATTGTTTAAAACCCCTATTCGTCCAAACTCTAAAGGGAACACGCTCTAGCTTAATCCAGATAGGAACAGAATAAAAAAATAAAGGTTTCAGGAACAATACCTGGGGACCACTTTCGTAATAAGATGGGTTTGCCACCCAAGTGCCACGGACCATTCTCCAGCACCCAATCCATTGACTCTATCTTCTAAAATTTAAAGATAATTAAACGTTCTCCAACAAGGTAATAGTTGGCATCTCTACGCATCCCCGAATTCTCTGAATAATTCGATAAATAACAGTATACGGGAGTTTAGCATCCACAAACTAACCAACCAAAGATTTCTCCCACAGACAAATACCCTCTTCAATAATTTCCTCACAAGGTTCAACAATAACCTTATCATCTTCAACCATTAGGGGAATGAACTCTAAATTTTCCCTCAACTTCGACCCAAAAAGGGTCACCCATAAATTACCCCCTTCTACCCCGTAACCAGAACCACCCCCCTCCTCCAACATGACCGACTTAGGACCAAAACCCCTAGCTAAACCATTTTCATCGTCTTTAAATTTCATGTAAACTTCTATTTTCAAATTAAAGAACTAATTATGAATCTTCTTTAGTATCATGACGTATATATATATTTTTAATATGAGTGCCAAATAATTATGTTTTCATTGTAAATTAAATATATAATTAAGTTTAATAATGAAGGAATTTGTGGACCCAATCCACGAGTCTTAATATTGTTCTACATCTCCGATTAAAAATAATAATAATTAGTCGATCGATTTTTATTAAAAAAAATTGTGGACCCGGTCCACGAGTCTCTCCTCGACCGGTCCACCAACTGAGCCGACGTGGTGCTGATTGGATTAAATACTAATCGTGTACCTTGTACACGATTTTCCTTCATACAAAAACTACCATATTTTTGTCAATACTTTTCATTCCCACCTATTTTTAAAAATTCTTTCCCATGTACTCATTTTTGTCAATAATTTAAAAATCTACAATATTTTCAAACTTGATCTAGAAAAGATTCATAATACATAATCAAATAATATTTTAGCTTTTCTTTGTGAGTAAGATATTTTAGCTTACTAAATTTTACCAAATCCCAATCTTGTAGCATATCATTCATATTTTTAGCTAAAATGAGTTCAACATTAAGTTTGTAGCATAACCTGGAGGTCGGAGATTTGATCCCCACCTGACATATTGTCAAAAAAAAAAAAAAGTATGATTTTGGAACTTGACTAAAAGCTAAGGTCAATCCAAATGCAAAAGTGTTTATAATAACTATAAAAAAATGCAGATTTACTGAGTAACCTATCTTTCCCTCTATCTCTACTATTTACATTTATCAAGTAACTTCATCTGACTTTCTTAATCTACTTTTCACAATTATTGAGAAACTTAATGTTTCAACTCTATACACCAAATACAAATTTACTAACTCCAATATATCAACCGACTTATTAACTCCAATATGTGGACTAAATGCCTCCCCAAGTGTGTAGTTAGTAAAGATGAGGATCATAGTAGAGGAGTAAGAAAATAAGCATGATTTTTCAAAAACCCAAAATCGGATAATGTTATCAAATGAGAGCTATCAAACCATGACTAAAAGATTGATTTTGATGTTTCCAAAAAATTGTACAACTAGTTTTGATACTGCCATGCATTGCACGGGTTTTGTAAAGTTTGAAAAGTAACCTAATTACAAAAGTTTAAAAATACAATTTATGTATAAGAGAGTTGAAATTAAACTATTGAAGAAATAATTTAGATTAAGTTCTAGTTTACATATAATTAATTAATTAATTATCATGGTAAATCAATCACTAATATTTAAAATATATTATATTATTGAAATTATATAAATAAAACATTGCAAGAAGTACAAACTATTATAAACATTATAAAATAAAATAAAATAAAAAAAGTGTAGTTTAGATACTCATCCTTAGTATCTATAGACTAAGTGTCACTTCTCCATTATTCCATGTGTTGTTCATGTGTTTGAAGATTACACCATATCAGTGTCCATGATATTGGCATATTATGGATTTTGTAGAGACATGCATATTGGTGAGCAATCAAAAGAGATTGGAGAATTTGGATAAATTTTCATAATTTTACTTTTGTTATTTGTTTATTTTATTTATTATTATATAATATTATATTTTCTCCATATTCGTGCTCTTGTTGTGTGTTGTTGTGCTCCTCAATTTTATAACACATTATTAGCACAAGCTTCTTTCATTTCCCCTGCTGAAGGTAGGTCCTAAAGTGCTATCATGACAAATCTTACAAAATTAGAATTTGCAACCTTTGACATTAATGATAATGATTATTTGTCACGGGTGCTCAATGCCAAAATCCGCTTAGATGCTATGAACCTTGGGGAAACAGTCGAATAAGGAAATACGACATCCAGTCAGAACAAAGAAAAAGCTATGATTTTCCTTCGTCATCATCTCCACAAATGATTGAAAATTGAGTATCTTACAATAAAAGATCATTGTGTCTTGCGGACAAATTTGAAAGAAATGTATGACCATAAAAAAATAGTTATTTTTCCTAAAGCTCGTTACGAGTGGATGCATTTGAGACTGTAAGATTTTAAATCAGTAAGTGATTATAAATTCTGCATTATTTAAAATCAGTTCAAAATTATTGTTATGCGGAGAGAAATTATTGATGTCGACATATTAGAGAAGATATTTTCTACATTTCATATCTCGAATATGCTTCGACAACAGCAATATCAAGAGAAGAGTTTTAAACAGTATTCTGGACTAATTTTATGTCTTTTTGTGGCTAAAACAAATAAGGAGTTATTAGTGAAGAATCATGAATCTCGACCAATCGAAACGACACCATTCCCAGAAATGAATGCTGTGAATTTTAATAATAATTGTGGTCGAGGTCGCGACCATGGTAGAGGAATAAATAAATTTTCTTTTGGTGGCGGCCCGTTATAATCATCCAAATTTCAAAAGAACCACATGAAATGATGATCATAAAGGAAAAGCTCCACAAGACAAAAATTCAAAAGGTGATGAACAAAAATGTTCCCGATGTGGTATAACTGGGCCTTGATCACATATTTGTCATACATCGAAACACTTTGTTGATTTGTATCAAGCTTCCCTAAAGGAAAAAGGAGGAAATGTAGAAGCAAATTTTGCATAAGAAGACAATGATATATTTGACCCATCACACATGACAATTTTAGATATGGTGAACTTATTTTTTAATCAAAAAGATCGGCATAGTTGATAGAACATCAAGTGTTTCTTTTAATTTTGAAAATATATAAACTTAGCATTGTTGTTTTTATCCATCTTCATGTTTTTTCTATCTTAGTAAATATGAAATTTTGTATGATTCAATTGTTGTTTTTCTTATTGTAATTCTTTTGTTTTAATGAAGAAACTTGGATCATTTTCATATGTTGGGTGATTAAAAAATGAACAAAGAAAATCTATCTGACAAACCGTGCAACTATATATACAATACTTACAAGTAAAAATTACTTTTCCAAATTGACAATGCTAAAAGCAAAAGTCAATATAATATCAAGTTTTGCAAACTTGATTGAAGAATTTGGAAAAGAAAATATTATTCTTCCTAGAGAAACAAAATTTACAATTGACAATGCATTATTTTCTAGTCAAGCAAAGAGAAATCTATTAAGTTTTAAAGATATACGTTGCAATGGTTATCATATTTAGACTGATAGAAAGAACCGGATAGAGTATTTTTATATCATATCTACTGTCTAAAAAAAATGTATATTAGAAAACTTGTCTACCTTATCTTCTGAATTATATTATACTTATATACGAGTAATTGAAACACATGCAACAACGAACCTAAAGTTTATGAATCCAAATATATTTGATATTTGGCATAACAGATTGGGTCATCTAGGGTCTATAATGATGAGAAAATTATTGAGAATTCAAATGGACATCCATTAAAGAGTCAGAAAAATCTTCAATCTAATGAATTATCATGTGATGCTTGCTCTCAAGACAAATTAATAATTAGATCATCACTAACCAAAGTGGGAATTGAATCACCTGTATTTTTAGAACGAGTTTATGGTGATATATGTGGACCTATTAATCCACTAAGTGGACCATTTTGATATTTTATGGTATTAATAGACGCATCCAGTAGATGGTCACACGTGTGCTTATTATCAAGTTGAAATCTTGCATTGCAAGATTACTTGCTCAAATAATTAAGTTAAAAGCACAATTTTCTGATTATACAATTAAGACTATTCGTCTTGATAATGTTAGTGAATTTACATCCTAAGTTTTTTATAATTATTGTATGTCGGTTAGGATAAATGTTGAACATCATGTAGCTCATGTTCATACACAAAATGGTTTAGCATAATCATTTATAAAACGTTTGTAATTACTTGCTAGACGATTGCTTATCAGAGTTAAGCTTTCTATATTTGTATGGGGTCATGCTATTTTACAAGCCGCATCACTTATATGTATTAGCTCAGTAACTTATCATAAGTATTCATCATTACAATCAGCTTATTGTCATGAACTAAATATTTCTCATCCAATAATTTTTGGATGTATAGTATATGTTCTAATTACTCCACCACAACATACTAAAACGGGTCCTTAAAGGAGGTTAGGAATATATGTTGGATATGATTTTCCATCAATTATGAAATATCTTGAATCCTTAACGGGTGATTTATTTACTGCACGATTTATTGTTTGCTATTTTTAATCAGAAAAATTTTCTAACATTAGGGGAAGGAACTATGAAGTTGGAAAAAGAAATTATATGAAATGCATCGTTATTGTTTCATTTAGATCCCCATACAAATCAATGTGAACTTGAAGTTCAGAAAATAATTCCTTTGAAAAATATAGCAAATCAATTATCAAATGTATTTATAGATACTAAAAAAAGTAAGTAAATCACATATACCAGCTGTCAATGCTCCATAATTGATATCCCAGCATAGCAAGATCTCACAACCCCTCAACCAAGCGTGGTAAACCAATGGGCTCTAAAGATAAAAATTCTCGAAAAAGAAAAATAATTAATAGTAAAAAAAAAAAACTTGGTTGAGGATGTAAATACGTATGAAGAAATTCATGACATGACTAGTAAGAAAGGTAAAATACCTAAAAATAATAATGAGATTTCAATAAACTATGTCATGATAGGGAAAAGATGGAATCGAACTAATGTAGTTATTCACAATATTTTTGTGTATAATATTACTCTTGATATTATATCTAAAAGTGAGAATCCTTAATCAAAATTTGTTGAAGAATGTCAACATAGAAAAGTTTGGTTTCAGTGGAAAGAAACAATCGAGAATGAATTAAACTTACTTTCAAAACGTCATGTTTTTTGACAGGTAGTTCCCAGAATGTGTCAAACCTATGAGATACAAATGAGTATTTATGAGAAAAAAAAATGAAAATAATAAGGTCGCAAAATATAAAGCAAGATTAGGTGCACAATGTTTTTCACAAAGATCTAACATTGATTATAAGGAGACATCGATGGTGGATACAATTAAACTAAGATATTTAATTGGTCTGACTGTGTATAAAAGTTTGTATATGCACCTTACGGATGTAGTCACAATATAATATAGATCTTTGATAACGATATTTATATGAGAATCCCAAAAGGGTTTAAGGTATATGAAATATATAGATCAAATTACTGAGAATTAAATTCAATAAATTTACAGATATCACTATATAGATTGAAACACTTAGGATGAATATGGTATAATTGCCTGAACGAATATTTGTTGAAACAAGGATATCAAAATAATTCAATATGTCCGTTTATTTTTATGAAGAAATCATGTCAGGATTTGTTATTGTAACTATATATGTTGATGATTTAAATATAATTAGAACCCCCAAAGAGCTTTCAAAGATAATAGAATATCTTACGAAGGAATTTGAGATGAAAGATCTTGAAAAAATAAAAGTTTGTCTTGGCTTGAAAATTGAGCATTTAGCAAATGAGATATTTGTTTATCAGTCAATTTATACAAGAGAAATTTTAAAAAGATTTTATATGAACAAAGTACATCTATTGAATATTCCAATAGAAGTTCGTTCACTAGATGCGACAAACGATATATTACGACCTCGAGATAATAACAAATAATAGACCATCGTCTTGAAGTACCACATCTTAGTGCAATTGGTGCACTTATATATATTACTAATAATATAAGACCAGATATTGCATTTCCAGTCAATTTTATTAGCTAGATATAGTTCTTATCCAACATAAAACGTTGAAACATAATTAAGTATATACTCTGTTATCTCCGAGGAACGTATGATATAGGTTTGTTTAATTCAAATAAATCAATTTTTGATATAGTTAGTTATATTAAATGAGATAAAACAAAGCATATTTCAACCGAAGTTTTTTCTATCCCATGTATTGTCTACATATCTTAATATTACACAATATCAATGTCAATGTAATGTACCTCTTACTTACCAAATTGGTTATAAATAATG
>NC_052351.1:50564426-50665748 GCF_009727055.1 Benincasa hispida
TATATTTAATTTCAAATATTAATTTGAACTAATCTTTTTATTAAGTAGTTAATAATTAATAATTGTGATTACATTCTCAAACTTTCAATTGAAAAAATTGGGTCCTTAAACCTCAACAGGTTAAAATTAAACTCGTAAACTTACAATAGTTGTAGAACTTGGAGACTCAAATGATAAAATTTGAACCCTCAAATTTATATCATTGTTACAATTTTTACAATCATGTAAATTGAGGGTTTGATTTTTACAATTAAAAGTTTGAGAAAATAATTGCAATTACTATCATACTGTGACTTTTGCAATATACCTTTTAAATGACTTAAATTATAAAAAATTTAAGTTTTATATTTTGATTTGGATTTATCATCCTCTTAATTTTAAATCGATACTCTTTTATTAATTACAAAAAGAAATTATTTTGATTTGATTATATTTTTAATTTCAAACTTTAATCAACCTTTTTTTTAATTTCATGATAATCTTTAAAAAAAAAAAAAAAAACTTTTTGACTATGATTGAAATGATTTCCCTCTCCATTTTAAAATTTAATCTAAATTTATAAGGGCCCAACATCATTTCGGGCTCAGGGCCCAAACCCAAACCAACAATCATTACTCTACAACAACCACCCTCGAACCCAACGGCTATTTCAATAATATAATTAAAAAAGGTTAAAAAAACGGCTGATTCAAAATATAGCCGTTACCCATTCAAACATAACGACTATTTTTTTTTCCCTTTCTGCGACTAGTTTTAAACTAAGCTTCTGCCTTTCCCAAATCTCACAACCCCTGAGAAAATCACTCACAAAAACTTCCTTTTTCTCTCTCAAACTCAACAAAATCTGAAACTTTCCTTCTTTTTTTTTTTCTTTTTTTTTCCAAATTTCTTCCCAATTAAAAAGGGAAAAAAAATGAACGACTTGATGACCAAATCGTTCACCAGCTATGTGGATCTGAAGAAGGCAGCCATGAAGGATCTCGACCTTGAATCCGGTTTAGAAATGCCATCGTCCATCACCAACGACAACGGCGACATGGGTCTCTTTCTGGAAGAGGCTGAGAAGGTGAAAACGGAAATGGGTTCAATTAGAGAGATTTTAGTTAAACTCCAACAAGCTAACGAAGAGACCAAATCTGCTCACAAACCCGAAATCCTCAAATCGCTTCGTAATACGATCAATGCCGACATCATCACCGTCCTGAAAAAGGCCCGATCGATCCGATCCCAGCTCGAGGAAATGGACCGCGCAAATGCTGCCAAGAAACGTCTCTCCGGCAGCAAAGAGGGCACTGCAATTTACCGGTAAGTTTATCGTCACAAATTATAAATTTAGTCGTGGAAGTATTCAGATGGGATACGTTAAATTGAATTATGTCTCAGGACGAGAATTGCGGTGACGAACGGGCTGAGGAAGAAGCTAAAGGAATTGATGATGGAGTTTCAGAGTTTGAGGCAGAGGATGATGACGGAGTACAAGGAAACGGTGGGGAGACGGTACTTCACGGTGACCGGGGAGCATCCGGAGGAGGAAGTGATCGAGAAGATAATATCAAATGGTGGGGAGGAGTTTTTGGGGAAGGCGATAAAGGAGCACGGGCGGGGGAAGGTGGCGGAGACAGTGGTGGAGATACAGGACCGGCACGGGGCGGCGAAGGAGATAGAGAAGAGCTTGTTAGAGCTACACCAAGTGTTTTTGGATATGGCAGTGATGGTTGAAGCACAAGGGGAAAAAATGGATGATATTGAACATCATGTGATGAATGCTTCACAATATGTTAGGGATGGGACTAAGGATTTGAAGACAGCAAAAGATTTGCAAAGGAATAGTAGAAAGTATATGTGTGTTGGGATTTTGCTTTTGCTTCTCATTATTTTGGTTGTTGTTATTCCTATTGCTGTTAGTTTTGGAAGTTCTTGAAATCTTATGGTGTTTTTTTAATAGGATTTTATGAGATGGGGATGTGTTCTTGGCATCCCCAATTATAATATGTGTGTGTGTATTAAGAGAATGTGGGGAATTGTAATGCAAATTCTATTCATTTCTTTTTCATTCTAATACTAATTTTCAATACGAGGTGCAATTTCTAATAAAAATCAACCTACATAAGTCAATTCGAATCAATTGGACCCTTTTCACCACCAACCTACATAAGTCATTTGAATCCGGTTTATTTTTAGGTAAGTAAACACTAGAAACTGACTTTCTTATATATATATATATAATAACTAGATCAATACAAATAAATAAATAGTGCAATTAACTTAACCCCAATTTTATCCCAAAAAATAGTTTAAACCAATTGACTTTCTACACCACCTATAACTCGTAAGTCATTTGAGTCCTAGTTATTTTTTAGTCAAACAAACACTAGAGACTAGATCGAATAAAAACTAGAGACTAACTTTGACCAAAAAGAGAGAGAAAATCAATTTGAATCAATCGACCCTCTTCACCACTTAACATAAGTGTTTTGAATCCGGTTCATTTTTAGGTCAAATACTAGATACTAACTTTCTCAAGATATTACTAGATCAATGAAAATAAATAATATATTTAGACTACCCTCAATTTTACCAGAAAAAAAAAAAAAAAAAAAAAAAGGATTATAGTTCATAAATCCTTTGAGAGTCCCATTGATTTTTAAGTCAAACACACTAGAGAGTAGATTGAATCAACGAATACTCTATTAGTTTGAATCGAATCCATTGAAATATTATTAAAAATATTTGAATTCCAAAATTGATTTCACATTCAAAAATTATTTATTTATTCGTAAAAAAGTGGGGAAATTAAGCTAGAATATTTTTGTGCCACCAATTCTCATTCATTAGCTTAAAAATTTCAAATTCTTCCAAAGTTAATTCAACAACTTCAATCGCAAACCAAAGACTCCCATTCACGCGAAAATACCATACCCTAACAAATTCTCCGTTCTTCAGCGCGTCACTGTTACGCGCCACCGCATAATACCACCCTCCGGCAAGCGCGTACGACCACACCTCCTTACTTTTCCTCCGCCGCTTTCTCAGTACCAAAGAACACACCGTTTCGCCGTCCGGCTCTATCACGGCCACCGCCAGAATCCCGCCGGCTTCCAATTTCTTCATTTCCTCCTCCATCAAGAACGGTTCCTTTATCTTCTTCCCTGAAATCGACAGTCGATCTTTTCTCTCGTTCAAATCCGCGTTCCGTAATCGCTTCTCCAACAAAATTCGCGGACAATTCAAGTTTGGATCTACGATTAGTTTCATGAATCGCCTGGGGAAATTCGAAGGAAGCTTCCGGAAGATTCTTCTCGCTATTTCATCATCTGCGCTCGATTCAGAGGATTCTTGTTCTCCTACGATTACAGCGGCGGAGGTGGAGGAGGATGCCGATTTCGTCGATTCTTTCTTGTAAACGACCTTTTGCTTTCCGATCTCGATTCCTTTAGTTCTTCGTGTTGCTTCTTGATTGATTTCGGTGTTGACGATCTTCATTTTCTCCTTCGCAGATTTCTTTCCTCTTCCTCTTCCTCTTCCTTCCGCCGCCGTTTCTTCTCGGCTTACGGTGATGATGTCCACTTCTCCTTTTGATTCAATTATATCGCCGCCTTCGACACTTATTTCTCTGTTTTGGGACTCTTTGGATGAAGGTGCTGCATTGTCGTCGCCGGTTATTTCGCCGGTGGCAGTGGGAACATCCATTGCAGAGAAATTTTAGCGAGAATTTTCAGTGTTTGATTGTTGAACTGAGAGAGGAGCTTTGCATTTGATTTATAGAGAGAAGAGAGTGAAACTGATTTGTTAACTAATAAACTAACCAACCAACCGAATGAAAAATAAAATGTATGTTAAAAAAATATCAATTTATACCTTTAATTTTGGTATTTTATCAACTAAAATTTCATGCGTAATTATTTAGATTTCAACCATAAACTTCAATCACTTTAAATATGTATTACTTTCACACATATATGGAACTTACAAAAAAATATTAAATTGTAAAAAATGTATTTCCATTTTGTATTTTGTGTTAAAAATAATCACGAACTTTTATGGGTTTCAAAAATATCGTTAATCGTTAAAAAATACACTTATCATTAGTTTGAGATGAAAATCGTTTTTTTTAAATACCCTTGAATTTCAAAAGTTTCCAAAATATCCATAGATTTTTTTTAAAAAAATCATGATTGGTATATGAATAGAAACCGTCTCGTTATAAAATAACTATATATTTACACAAAAAAAATAAATTAAAAATGTGTTCCTACTATTAGTATGATAAGTGTGTTTGAAGTCTTCCTAAGTAATTTTCTTGATATTTTCTTTATTCTTTTTATTCTTATTTATTTATTTAGTTCATGTACTTTAATTGAATTTTGTCATTTTATTTATTATTTATTTTTAGATAAAAATATCAAACAATTAAAAAAAATAGTGTAAAAGGGTATTGAATAAGAGGGGAGAAAATAGATAGAAAACAGAAAAGTAAGATGGTATTAACATCTCCTATTCATATAATATAAGGGTATTTTGACCTTTTTTTTTTTTTTAGTTTAGGGGTATTTTTGAAACTTTAGTGGTATTTTTAACCCAAAAATAATAAGAACTTTCATCAAAAGCTAACGATAAAAGTATTTTTTAAAAAAACTTATTTTGAAAATTTAAAGATATTTTTGAAGTCTTTGAAAGTTCAAGAGTGTTTTTGACCCAAAGTACAAAATTTGGAAGTATCCTTCTATAATTTAACCTTAAAACATGTGAAAAGTCAAATTAATGCCAGTAGTTTTACTACTTTGGCAAGCTTTCTTGGATAAGAGTAATTTTATTTATGAGTTTCTTAGCTCGTTTTTAAATGAAATCAAATGAAAATAGTCAAGAATCACTAACAAATAATCTAAAATGTTATTTTTAAATATAGAAAATTACTAAAAAAAATTTTAAATAGCAACATGTCACTGAAAACATTTTCAAATATCAAAACTACTAAATTGATACAAAAAAGTTTTAAATGATACAATCTTAAAATGTTTAGTATAAACCATTTTCAAAAAAAGGAAAAAAGAAAAAAAAATTGAGTATAAATTGATATTTGTTTAAAATACAAGCGGTAGGATGGAGGAATCGAAATTTTGAACTTGTGATTGATAATATAAATTTTATGTCAGTTAAGCTATACTACGTGTTGGCCCTATAAAAACAATTAATACTAGTAGTAACCACGAAGTATGTAGTTCGAATATCTCTTTATCCTAATAAACTACTTTTTAAACAATTTGTAATTTAACATTTTTCTCTTCGAAAAATGATTTATTTTGCTAAGGGATTTGAAATTAATAAGAAATATATTTTTCTTAGTATCGGTTTTCAAGGTATATTTTCTATTTATTATCTCCACATTTAATATTCATATAACAATATCTACGATCCAAATAAAATATGTGCCTTAATGGATTTGAGCTAATATATAATAGACTTTTGACTAACAATTTATTACGTGAACTATAATTTGGAACGATTTAATCTAATATATTTACGAATTTAAAACAATTTAAAAATGTAATTTGTAATTTTCAATAATTTGTTCACTTGTATTTAAAATAGTATAACAAATTTAATCAATGGCATGAAAAATCCTTCAGAATCAACTACTATGTTGTTTTCTAATATATTCAATTATCGAATTTGGTTGTGTACCCATCTTTCTTTTAATTTTGTAAGAAGAAAATACTTGATAAGAACCTATAAAGTAATTAGAGCAATAAGTTCGTTACTATAGTCCGTTATTATCATTGTATATGAATTATAATAATCGAATAAAGGTTGCTATTATAATAGTGGATTGTAATAGTTTATGTTTTTTTTACAACATAAGTTTAGGGTATTGAAAGGAATAAGTATGTATATGTCAACTATTGTTTGTGTTACAACTCATAGTTGTTGGGATTGATGTCCTAAATCTCGTGGGTCCTGTAGTATGTAATTGTACTGTACAAATAGTCAATTTATTTAATAAAATCTGAAGCATTTTATTAGACATTTAGTAACACTAACTCACAAAACCAATAAACAAATATCCAATGTTATCTTGTGTAACTTAAGCATGTATGTGGAGATATACAGGTGGATCGTGTTTAAATAATAACCTGGACAGTCTGTAGTAGATGGATGAGACTAGATACCTTACCCTAGCGACACTATGAATACGGGCCCATTTTATAAATGTTACAACTGTTGTAAAGTACTACAATGATCTTATCATGATAATTCATGTGGTGACATGTGAATGGGGTGTTTTATACAAGAGAGGTTGTATAAAATCAGACCACATAATGAATAGTCTCACTATATAACACCATTGATAAAATATAATTACATTTCACCAGGATGACAATAGGTGACATAGCCTGAATCCTAAATGAGTGGTGAAATCCTGCCTATGAAGACGGTCATTTGATTGCATGGGTGAGAGTGACTAGTTCACCGACTCAACAAGCCTACCATTTTGGGGATTCGTTTGATTTTGAGCTGAGAACACAACTACACGAGAAATAATTCACTCATTCTCTACCGTCAGGGTAAGTAGATAAATTCTTCCTTAAGGACTGATTATGGGGCTTGAAAAATGTGGCGCCTGATAGAGTAAACGTGCATAAAGTGGAAGCTAACAGAATCATTAAGTACTCCAATTACACTTAATTTGAGTATAAAGCATGCTAAAAATAGTTTTTTCACAAAATAGGGTTTCTAAAATATATACGGTAGATTCCCTCTTGATTTTTTCATAAATTTCCACGAATTTGATCTTCAGATCTCTAGTAGACCATCAAGAGAAGCTTATATATTATTCTCAGCCTTTGGATTGATTGATGGAAACTCTAAATTGAGATGGATTAAGGTAGAAAAATGAGAGGTTTGATAGCAATACAGTTTTGCTGAAAGCTTTTCAAAATTCAGATTGCATGACCTTCAAAATCCTAAATAATGGAGTATTTAACAAGTTCTAACATGCAAGCACGGATACATTCAGTTAATTGACACCTCAATTAGTACTAAGTGAGTAAGCATGGTGTTAAATTTGTGGAGAAATCCACTAATTAGTTGGAAAACTTGGATAAACCCACTAACACAATTTTAATTTTAATTTAATTCAATTTTCCAACTTAATTAAATTAAATTTCCTAAATTGAAATTGATTTAATTTAAATAATTAATTAAACAAATATAATTAATTATTCAATTAATAATTTAATATCAAATATTAAATTAGTAAACACCTAATTTAAACATGAGTCCTATTCATGTAAATTATATTTAAATAAATATTTAAATATTTTAAACTCTCCAATTTACGTTTATTTTCAATAAAATCAAACGTTTAATTATATTGAATATAATTATCCAAACCCTAAATTGAATTTGAACCTTTCAAATTCCAAATCCTAATTTTGAATTTGAACACTACAAATTCGCTTAATTTTCTAATCCAATGTTTAACCTTTTACGAGTTAGTAAAGGGACCTTATGAACATATAGGTCATGAGCTCTAACGATTTGAGATTAATTGGCTAAATTCTTTAAACTGAATTAATCAATAATCATTAACCATCGAGACACACCCCTATAGCTCGATGGTTGCGCTCTCCTCACTGTAGATATATTTCTGTCAACTTGATTTAACCATAATCAGCAAGTCGAGTCGTTCATATTTATTGCTATGTCAAAAATGTCATTTTATCCCTATAAACACATCTTGCTCCTTAAGCTCCCACTGATCCTCCATTGAATAATTGGTTTATAATCGTAACAGTGACGCGTTGGAGAGAGAATAATTTATTAGGATTTGGTATTTTCGTGCGAATAGGAGTCTTTGGTTTGTGATTAAGCTAAGAGAGAATTTGAAATTTGAAGCAAATGTCTAAGAAACTTAAGAATAACTACCTCGATAGAATTTTCTGAACAGAGACTAGTGGTCGAAGATTTGTTTTTCAGGGATATTGTGGTAATTTTGTAGGGTTTTTTTAGAGGGAGTATTAATATTTGTTATAATGACAGAAAGAAAAAAAAAAAAGCTTATGTTTATCAACAAATAGACCTTCGTAAATCAATTGATGTATGCTCGTTTTGCCTATTTACATTTCTTAAAGCATTTTAAGCTCAAGACAAACATATCAGTGTATTTGTGTTTGTTTTAATGAGGAAAAAAACGATGTTTGTTTCGTACTTTAAATGATTTTAGAAATATAAAATTACCATAAAGGACATTTATTAAACAAAATGAAAGAATGACTTCAATTTTACATTTAGGTTAAAGACGTGTGACGGCTATGGAATGAGGGGTGGCCTGTTTAAAACTCAAAAGTGCTTTTTGCTATAATTTGGATTCGGGCAAAATAACTTAATTATTAGTGGTTAATCATACTTGAAAAGTTAATCCACGAGTAAATAGATATGCACCTGTAATCTCTCTCCTCTCCCATAATATACTTATGGATTTTGTAATATATGAGTTTTTTTTTAAAAAATTATATATTTATTTTGCAAACTCTAAAAATTACAAATTATTGTTATTTAAAAAAATCACAAATGTGTGTAACGTTTTTTTATTTTTTTTATTTTTTTATAATATGATTGCATTTTTATATGTTTTTCTAGGAAAATTTAGTTTTATTTGTATATTTATTCCAACTCTAAACTTTTTATCATGTGTGACATATATTAGTAAATTTCATATATATATATATATATATATAACAATTTAAAGGTCGTTTGGTCCATTGAGTTAAATTAATAAGTTTGGAGTTATAAATTTGTGTTTAGAATGTAGAGTTGTGAGACGAGATTTTTCGATAAATAGGAGAATGGAGAGAAAATATTTAGTACTATACTAGTATAAAAAAAAAAATTCATAGTACCTCTATTCATTGTTTGCCATAAAAACAACATATAAGAATCATGTAGGGTCAAGGAAATAAATGAATAATAAATTAATAAATGTTTTAGTGGTTTAGTATTAGATTTTTGGTTTAAATACTACTTTGGTCCCTATATTTTAGTTTTTGTTCATCTTGGTCCTTATACTTTCAAAATATTCATTTTAATCCCTAACTTTCAATCTTGGTTCATTTAGTCCTGTACTTTCAAAATGTTCAATTTGATTTCTGTACTTTTTAACTTTGGTTCATTTTTGTCATTAAACTTTAAAAATTGATCATTTTGACCCATTAAAAATGAAGTAAAAAAGAAAATGAATTGACCAAAATAGTCACTTTTTGAGTATACAATGACCAAAATGAACCAAAGTTAAAAGTATATGAACTAAAATAAATATTTTGAAAGTATAAAGATCGAGATGAATAAAATATATATATATATATATATTTCAAAATGTGAAAACTTAAAAAATGTTTACTATTAAAGTTGAATTGTTTGTACCAACTCAAAAAGTTGGTGAGTCAAATGGCCATTTAGAAATTAATTTTGTAGTTCTTAAAGTTCTTATACAGAATATGTAATTCAACAAGAAAAAACGACCAAATGAACAAACTTGTATACTACAAAGTTCACACATCCATATTTTTGTTTGGGAGAGTAGAAAAATTAGTGACATATTTGCCCTCTAATATTAAAGGTCATTTTGGTCACAAAGACATCCGTAAGCTTATTGAATTATGCTCGTTTTGTCAATTTTACATTCTTAATAGAACATATCAAAGTATTTTGTATTTTGTACAAATGGTTTGGGCTTTTTTTCCATTAAAGGAAATATTAATACTCCCTCTAAAAAAACTACAAAATTACCACAATACCCTCCAAAAATCTTCAACCACTAGGATTGAGAGGGAGTAACTTTATCATTTTCTTCTCTGTTATCATCCAACTCCAGAAGCATAAAGCAGAGCCGTCCACGGCGGCCGCCGCCGCCGCCGGCAGCACGAAAACTCCATAGCTGCATCAAATCACCTTCCTTCAACTCATTCCTCTCCACCAATCCATTCCACTCCGTTATGAACACATACGCCACTCCCTTCCACGTCTCCCATTTACTCAACGTAATCAAACTCACTGAACAATCCGGCTCAATAATCTCCACCATCCACCAAATATCTCTGTTCAGCTTCTCCTCTTCTTCCACTTCCAGAAAATTCGTTTTGATCTTCCTCTGAGGAATCAACAACCGATTTCGCCGTTCCTCCACATCTCCCTTCCTCAATCGCTTCTGCAGTACCAAATTAGGGCTCGCACTCCGCGATCCTCCCATGAAAATCATCAGATTCTTGTATTCTTCAGGTATGTTTTGGATTAATTCTTGATTTGTTTCGGCTATGTCCGCTAAACCTGCAATTGCTAGGGCTTCTCGATTTCGATCCGTATCGCTATCGCTTTCGCTTTCTGCGACGAATATCAAGTTCTTCCGTGGCGATTCTTCTGGTTGTTCGTCGAATTTGGGAATTGGATCGGCGATTCGTAGGGGGAGTGGGCGTTTTAGTCTTCTTTCTCTTAACAGTTTGTGTCGCTTTGAGCTTATATGGACTTTGGTTCTCTTTCGCTTTATTAGCGGAAGATGATCATCCTCGTCGCTGAGGTTTCGATCGGTGGTTCCTTCTTTTGCAGAGACTGTGGTTTCTTGATCTTTATCGACGTCGCCGGTGGGATTTGTACGGTCGAAATGCATGTTTTCACCGGCGAAACGGAAGAAGAAGAAAACAAGAACGATGGGTTTCTTCTTGAGATTTATTTTTCTGAAGGTATTTTGGGGGCTTTAGAGAGGAGAAGGATTTTAGATTTAAATCTTTTTTTTTTCTTTTTCGAAAATTTAAAATTTATATTTTGGAATTTTTATTCCATATTTTAGATCTTGTTTTGACGCCCATTCCCTTGTAAATTTTGCAAATTTAATTTTACACTTCATTTCATTTAGGATAAGATAGTCAAAAGAATCTATTTTAAATCTTATCATTTGAAAATTTAAAAATGATTTTAAATTAATTACTTTGTTTAAAAATTAAAATATTTGAAATGTATATATTTAAAAATGTATTTTGATGAAAAAAAAAGTTAAATCCATTAATATATGTTTTTATCTATGACGTGCTAATTGAAAATTATAATATAAGTTAAATTAGTGATTTATTTATTAAATTTTGAAATCAGTATTTATTTGGTACATAAATTTTTTTAAATAGTTTTAAGTAGGATATTTATAGATAAGTTTAGAGAAATATTAACTCAATTTTATATTTAATAGATGAATTAATTAATTTTTTTAAATAATTTTGAACTTATTTTAGACATACTAAATATGAAATTGAAAGTTTAGATATGGCGGATATTTTTTTTGACAAATTTACCCTCAACTCGAACTCAAGGAGAGTGTTAACTTTGCAAGAAGGAGAATAAAAAATTGCGGAATCCCATTCTGATTCGTAAAATATGGTAACTCAAATTAATTTTAATTCCAATACTTTCTTAGAAAAGGGGGAAAAAAATTCACTCCTATAGCGTTTCAATTACTTCCCTTCCAAAATCAAATTACAAGCCCTCCATTGACCCGAACGACCTGCCCGTTGACCCATCCACCGGCATCAGTAACCAAAAATCCAACCACTTTCGCCACGTCGTCGGGCTGCCCAAGCCGGCCTAGAGGGCAGGCCTCCGCCATCTTCGCCACCGTCTCCTCTGATTTCCCGGCGTAAAAAAGCTCCGTCGCCACCGGTCCTGGCGCCACGCAGTTAACCGTGATTTCCGTCCCCTTGAGCTCCTTCGCCGCAATTTTCGCCATCGCCTCCACCGCCGCTTTCGACGCCGCATAAGCACCGTATCCCGGCGGCAGAGACCCAACGATCGACGTCGTAAGCAACACAACCCGCCCTCCACCGCCGCGCCTGAGCCGATTCGACGCCTCTTTGCAGACCAAAAACGCGCCTCTGCAATTCACTCGAAACGCCTCATCCCAATCCTCCACGGCGGTTCCGGCCAGACTCGGGTACTTCGAATCAAGAATCCCAGCGGAGTTCACGACGATGTGAATCTCAGATCCAAACTCCTTTTCCGCCGAATCGAACAACCGCTTTACCTGATCTGGATCAGACACGTCGGCCTGGACAACGACGGCTCGCCGGAGCGGCGCCGATGACTGGTTGAGCTCCGATGCGAGCAGATCGGCTTGTGAAGAGTTGGAAGCGTAGTTGATGACGAGGTTTGCGCCGAGGAAGTGGAGGTGGACGGCGATGGCGCGGCCAATGCCACGGGATGCGCCGGTGACGATTGCGGTTCGGCCGTCGAGCGGCAGAGCGGCGGAGACGGCGGCCATGGGTTTAATCGGAAAATGAAAGGGTTGATTTGAGAAGGGTGTTTGAAAATGGCGGTGGGGAATTAGTGTGAGCGAAGAACGAGAACCGCCATTTTAATGGAGGAGGAAGAGGAAAGCAACGTTACAGTAAGTTGAAGATGATGGTGATGCGTCATTGCTTATGTAAAATGTAAATGACCCATGACCACAATTTTAGGGCATTTTTTTTATTTATTATTTTTTTACTCAATAGATTTTTGTTGAGAGATTTTGACAATATTTTGTTTTTCGTTTTCATTTTTTAGTGGGAAAAAAAAAACAGCATACAACCAACTATCAACTACTCCTTCAAACTCTATCATGATGAGGGGGAGAAAACTATCTCGAAAAACATATTTCCAAATAAAATAAATGCTTGAAGAGGATGTCGAAGTACCATAATATGAGTAACCATGTTTTCCTCTCTATAAATATGACAGAAATACATAATATTAACAATGTTTTTTTTTAAATGATGTCATCGATGAAGACTCTAATGTCAATAAAAGAGTATTTCTCCCCATTGAGAAGCTTGAAAATCTCTAAATCGTCTTACTCAACCTCAAGCCGTAGATTGAAACTCGCCCATTATTGCATAACCGATTTTAAATCCTTCATAATGCTTCAACTTGAAGCATACTACCACTCCAACCCTTAGACTCGAACCTACATCCGCCCAAAATCAAATGACTGGAATGGCCCTGAACAATCCACCTCAACTTATCCCTACCTATCTCATCCAATGAAGTTGCATCTACGTTTAAGTTTTTTTTAAGCTTGACAAATGTGATGGGATAATGAAATTAGTCTGTGTAGTTAGTGCTGTGAAAGTACAAGGATTCAAAATAATAATTTTGTTAGAATGCTAAACATAAAATTATTTAACAATGACATGGCCGCTCATTGTTTTGACTCTCGTCGCTTATGTTGGGTGCTAATGATTTTTTTTTTTAAATATACAATTAAACAAATGCTTAGATTAAGTTTGAAAGAACAATTCAAACACTCGACTTTCCGTCAAATATTATAGTGATTTGCTTCCTCCATAATAGTTTTGAAACGTTTATAAAAAGTCAAGTAATATTGCAACTTTGACTATATGTGCATATTTTAAAGAATGGACAAAGTTGAGGTTATATTTCATAATTCATAAATGATAGTTTGTAATATTGGGAATAATACCTTCTTGGTTCCTAAATTTTTGCTCTAGTTTTTATTTGGTCCATACGTTTTAAAATGTTACACATTTAGTCATTAAATTTTGAGTTTTGTTTCAATTTAGTCTTTAAGTTTAAAATGTTACAATTTTATACTTGATATTTTGAGTTTTGTTTCAATTTGGTCTCTAAATTTTAAAATTTTAAATTTCTAACCTCGATTTTTTGTTAAATACCTAATTTCAATTATTGACGTCAAATTTCATTAATTAATTAAAAATAATTATGAAGTGAAATTTTAAATTTAATTTTAGAAGTGATAAAAACAATGAAACTTAATTAATTATATCCTTTGAGCAATTTGTAATTTATTAACATAAATTAACTCCAAAGACGGAAAGTGAGCATTTAGTATAAAATCGAGGTTAAAAGTGTAAATCTTGAAATATATAGACTAAATTGAAGTAAAACTCAAATGTCAATGATAAAATTGTAGTATTTTGAAACCAATAGACTAAATTGAAATCAAACTCAAAACTTAAAAATTAAATATGTAATATTTTAAAACCTCAAGATTAAATAGAAACTAAAACCCAGGACCTGAGGGAAAAAAAAAAAAAACTTTTTCCTATAATATTTAGGCATACGTGAATACGTCGTCGTTCCTACTCATCTCTTTTAGGCATACGTGAATACGTCGTCGTTTTTACTCATCTCTTTTCACAAAATCAGAACCAATCAAACAATGTTTAAAAAATGTCGGCTTTCACAAAAAATCCAAACAAAGAAGAGTGGGCGCGCCAAGCCAAGGGCAAAACGAAACGACTTGGACATTCCTCCGTTCAAGCCCTAGATCACAGAGCTTCACTCAATCTCAACCATGGCGATTGCTCGAACCGGAGTCTACGTCGATGACTATTTGGAATGTACGTTTCATTTTCTCTTCCTCTTTTTCCTCCTTTTTCTTTCGTCTCTAATTTCCTTCTGCTTTTGTTTCAATCTTCGTAGACGCTAGCACATTGCCTGCCGAGCTTCAAAGGCTACTCAATACGATCAGAGAACTCGATGATCGATCACAGTGTAAAGCCCTCGTTTTCTGATTTCCTCACTTGTTATAGATCGTCTGCTCCGATTCGTTGGTCTGAAATTTTCTTTTTGTTATAGCGATGATTGAGCAGACGAGGCAGCAAACGAAATACTGTTTGGGATTGTCGACGCAGAGTTCGAAGAAAGGATATAGTAATAGTAATACCGAGGATGAGGAGTCCGCCTTTGAGAAACTGCGGAAGGATATAGAGGCTAATCAGGATAACGCGTTGAGTTTGTGCACTGAGAAGGTTTTGTTGGCACGACAAGCTGGCGACCTGGTATGGCGACGTTTCTTTCTTCGTTATACCTCTCAATTATCTATGATTTCAGTCTGCCTGGTTCAATTGCTGTTCGTTTCTCCATTTTTACTGCAGACCGCAATTTTCTATATCTTCTATTGATTTCTCATTGTTTATTTCGCCTATCTTATCTATGAGCAATCTCGAGTTGTAAGATTGTCTGTCGAGAAGGTATGGATTTGGGGATGGTGAAATTAGTTTACGTAGAATCATTGTTATTTTTATAACGTCTTATGAGTCTAGGGGGTTGAAATAGTTCACGGGAGATTCCGTTAAAAATGGAATTGTTACCAATGTCCTACAGTTTCCATCCGCTCTTTGAAATGTTGTACTTATTTATTCATCAAGTAGCTTCATGCCATTGGTACTTTAGAATAAATTTTCTAGACTTATCTTACAGGCTTCATGTGCTTTTACTTGTCCAGATAGATAGCCATATTAAACGACTTGATGAGGATTTAAACAACTTTGCCGAAGATCTGAAACAAGGTACTCAAACTTAGAAACTTGGCTATTTCCGGGGAATGCAAGTTATTTTACAATGTAACGTTTGAAGGTTCATTTCTTTGTTATTCGATGAGTTGAAGGTTAGCAAATTATTAATAAACCTCCAAGCCATTTTGGTACTTAAGCAAACAAACCATTAATGTGTTGTTGGATGCTTTAATGAATTGCTTACCTTTTTGGCTTTTCCTTCCATTCAGTTTGTCTGTTTGGATGATGCTTAACCTTTTACTGTTTTTCAGAGGGTAAAATTTCACCAGATGAACCAGCAATTCTTCCGCCATTGCCACTAGTTTCAAAGAATGAAAGGCGCAGACCAATATTCATAACACCTCAATCTAAGAGGCCAGATTACAGGGACCGGGATTGGGATAGGGAGCGTGATCGAGATTTTGAGCTCATGCCTCCTCCGGGAAGCCATAAAAAGGACTTTGCACCTTCACTTGATGTGGATCAGCCCATTGATCCAAATGAACCTACATATTGCATTTGTCATCAGGTTCTGATTTGAGATTCATACATGCCTCTTCTTGAAAATTGAACTTATTTTTTTAGATTATTTATTTGTTTCATTTTTATGGTTATGCCTGCCATATGTTTATTTGGCGTTGTTTCCACACAATAAATTTTTTGTCAGGTATTTTTATATTGGAAGCCCATGTTTAGTTAGTGGGTATATGAGATAGTTAGAGTTGGTTAAAATAAAAGCAGGGCAAGTGGTTATGAATAAAAGAAGAGGGAAGGGAGTGAGGGAGGACAAATATTCTCGTAATGCATCAGAAAATGGTATCCCTCGTGAGAAGCTTTCATCCTTCACCTCTCATTGGTAATCCATATAAAAAAATATTACATTTTGGAAGTTGGAAGCTAAGTCTGATGCTCAAGAATGAAATTCTAGAGAGAGATAATTTTAGGTTTAGTTTACCTTGAGTGGTTCAAGAAATCATGGACGTGAAACGATGGGAACAAAAAGGTCGAAGGAAAAGGAAAAAGTTAGTTTCAAAGATCAATAATAAAAAGGGGAAAACAAAAAGACTATAGGGTGCCAAAGTGAGTTTAGCTCAGTGGTAATGACACGACCTTCTATCCTAGAGGTGGGAGATTCGATCCCTAGAAAGACTATAGGGTTTTCTTCATCTTCATTGTCATCTTCTTACTCCTTTAGCTTTTGTTTGATGGAGCACCAAATTCACTCTACACAACGTGATACTTTTGATGGTGAGCACTGGGCAGTGCTAGGTATGAGTACGGATTAGTTAGTAAGTATATGAGATATAGTTGGCTAGATGAATTGTTATTAGCAAGTGGTTATAATAAAAAGGGAAGTCAGTGAAGGAGGAAAAATATTTAGAATTAGAAGCAGGTACAAAACAGTCTAAATCTTTGTAATTTCTCTAACTGGATCGCTGGTTACTAAGATTTTTACTGGTGCTACAACTACCTGTTTCTGTAGGTGTCATTTGGAGATATGATTGCCTGTGACAATGAAAATGTAAGTCCACCCTCCTTGCTATGTTGTTAATTCTTCACATCTTCCGTTTTTAGTTGTTTGTCTGTCTGCAGTGTTGTTTTTTTTTTTTTATTTGCCCCTCACGATTGTATCTGTAATACCAATGTTTTCTTGTATGGTAAGAGTTAGTTTTGAGGCAGTGCAGTTTCTAGAAATGAATTTGTGGATATTGCCCGTCTTGTGACATCAGAACTCAACAAATATCTCGAAGCATTTGATCCCATATTTTGTGTGTATTATGTGCGTAATGTAGCTGGTCTTTTTTAGTATGTTTGTGCATATGCATGAACCTACACTAATTAAACCAAACTTTTTTTAATAAACATTCATTTTGCGCTTAAAATTTCCTGAATTCCATTGCTTGTGGGTTAGAGAGGATTGTCTCTGGTTTGTGGTTTGATGTACTATAGATAACCTTATCATTGGTATAAAAATTACCCCTGGGTAAGGACTTGTACATGCTGGTTTAAAGCATTTTTGTTTTTGTTTTTTTTAATCTCCTCAGATCGTTGTTGTTTCTTTCAAATGTTTTTAACTTGATCATCTGAATCTATATTAGATAATGAATTTAGGTTCTAGTCTAGAGTTTAGTAGCCATTTGGTTTTGGTTTTCTGTTTTTGAATGTTAAGCCGATAAACACCCCTTTTATCTATTGCTTTATATGTTTTATTGTCTACATTTTATAAGTGTTTTCATCTCAAAATTTGAAAACTAAAAAAGGAGTAGTTTTCATAAACTTATTTTTGTTTTTGGAAATTAGCTAAGAAATCAAATGTTTACATAGAAAATATGTTGTGAGAAAACAAGCAGTCAAGCAGAGTTTTCAAAAATCAAATGGTTACCAAATAGGGTCTAATAGACTTGAAGGTGCACTGTAAATTATGGATTTTCATGATAACCTTTGCCTTTTCTTCTGCTTTTATGCCATTGACAGTGTCAAGGAGGTGAATGGTTTCATTATTCCTGCGTTGGACTAACTCCAGAAACAAGATTTAAAGGAAAGTGGTATTGTCCAACCTGCAGAGTTGTACCACAATGTCAATAATGAAAAATACACTGCCAAATATTTGAAGCCTGTTGGGGGATATTCAAATGGTACGCGTTGTTTTCCTCTCATTTCAACATTTATCTGAAACCAAAATTGGCTTGTTATTATATCGTATTATATCTTGTAACATCCATAGTGTATTAGCAAACCTGAACATAGGTTAATTAGTTGAGTATTGGTAAGGTATATACTCTCTTGATCAAGAGATCAAAAGTTCAAATTTTCCTACCTCACAAGTTGTATAGTGTAGTGGCAATGAATTCTTTTTATTTGGAAGTAATCATTTAGCTTGAGTCATCATACTTTGCCCTTTTTCCTTTTTGACATCGAGTCATCTACTTTTTTTTTTTTTTTCATTCATTTTGACATTTCTCTGAAATTGAAATTGACTTGTAACTATATTGTGTAATCGTGGTAGTGTAGTAGCCAACCTGAACATAGGTCAACTAGTTGAGTGTAACGTATATTTTTTATCGAACAAAAGATTAGAGATTTGAATTTCTCCCTCACACGTTAATGTCAAAAAAGCCAACGGTAAGTAGTGGCAGCGAATTCTTTTTATTTGGAAGCAATCATTTAGCTTGAGTCATCATACTTTGCCCTTTTTTTTCTTTTTCCTTTTTGTATTTTTGGGATGTGTTTCAATTTGGAACCGTTTAAAACTACAGATAAAGTACCACGATATTGGTTACAATGGGAAAAAAGTGTGTGGGTTGGTTACTTTAGGTCCTTTATACTTTTTTCTTCATCATTTTTATTAAAGCTTGTTATGTTTAGTAACAAAAATCTATTGTGTAATTTGTGATTGTGGTGAATTTTATGTTAGTGACATCTTTGTGATGATGTGGGGGTTAGAAGTATATTTTTAATCCTTTATACTTTTCCTTTTATCTTCTTTAAGAAATTTTATTTTTGGCTTTATATTTAGTAGTAAAAATCTAACGTCAGATTAAAATAGTAAAAAAGTTTTTAAACACTTCAAAAGTTAATCCAAACAAGCTTTTTATGAGAATGTGGTGAATTTTATTTTGCGACGATCATTTTAAGTGATTTGGGATTTGAGTCTTCAATTATTTAAATTATGCTAATTTGAGCCTCGCTTAACATATAAGGTGTTACCATTGCAAAGGTTGATAGTTTGATATTCTATTTTTTCAATAATAATAATAATCTCTATATTCTATCTGTAGTAACAACGCTTTCTTCCCTATTTCTGCTTCTAGAGACAGCAACAATGACAATGAGTGGAGTTCTCTTCCTCCTTCAACAATGCATATTAGTTGGTGACAATAATCATAGTTTTTTTTAGATGCCAAATGAATCATGTGCAAATGAAAAAAGTACAAAAGTGAATAAGAACGAGAGTAAGAGGGAGAAAGTGAGTTATATAATGAGAAAAATGAGAGCAAGAGCGAGAAACTGGAGAACGAAAAAAACAGTCCATGAAAAGGCTTGGTGACATGGTCAATTTTTATTTCTTTTCAAAGTTTTTAGGTCATTTATACAAAATTCCAACCTTTCACTATATCTGAAATAAATTTATAATTTGATTTTAAAAAACGTAATTAACTATCGAGTTTAATGTTAATGGAATGCAAATTGTTCACTAATTGACAAATCATATGGATTTATTATTAGTTATCAATATTCAGATACTTATAATATAGTATAGGTCAGATGATTTTATTGATTTATTATTTAATTAAATAATAGTAGATTAGGATATTGCTAATCAACAGAGCATTGAAGATTTTGAAATTTGTAATATTTCAAATCCTTTGAATGGCGCCAATAATGGTACTCACCTAATAACACCAACTTTGGAGGGAACAAGCTACTGAATCAAAATTACTTAATTACCCCTCTCTCTCTCACACTATTAGTGAAATTATATTTTCAAATTACCAACAACCATGTTCTTCTTTGTTACTTATCAAAAAAAAAAAAAAAAAAAAAAAAAACTTTGTTCATATTTTAATAAATTGGATTTTAAGTAGTTTTTCTTTTTCTAAACTAGTGAATCTTATAGATTTAATTGATAAAACATGTATATCACTTTATTTTTATTTTAAAAATACTTGAATCCATTCAGAAAAATGCTCATAAGTGGATTTGCAAGAGAAAGAGATTGAAAAAAAAAAAAAACTTGAAACAAATAAAACTCTATGCCATCAAATAGAGCACAGAATGCTAATATCAAAAGATCGATTGAATCCAATTTGGAATGTCTAATACTATTAAGACCAGTAGTAGCATCGAATCACAAAAATATCCTCTCCCTCCCTATCTACTTCTTCAAGAATACGATATTTTCCTAACTAGAAATCAATTTAAAAAGATGAAAAATCAACTAGCTGAAGGTATTAAAATTACCTCCCCGAGCATAAGTTAAGTTAAGATGAAACCTTAACTTTATGGGCTAAATTAATTCACTAACTAAATAAAAATTAAAAAAAAGGGAGAAAAGGAAAGAGCAAAATTAGAGGATATTCATGAGGAAAAAAAGATTATGAATTTGTTCTCATTTGGAAGGGCCATTATGGTCCATTAACAAAAGTTTGAGAGAGGGACCCACAAGAAGAAGAAGAAGGGATAGCGGTGGAATTTCAAGAAAAGATTTTGAATTCATAGTAATAGAGCGCTTTGCAAAACAAAACCCCCCAGAAAAGGAAAAATCCCTCAAATCAAAACCCAAAATCAGACAGCACCAAATCCATAAATTCAAATCCCTCAAAATCCCTAATCCTTCTCTCTCTTTCATTCTTCTTCTTCTTCTTCTTCTTTCCATTTCTGCTCAGACATACATCCATCTACGCCATGAAAGCAATCTCAGAAACTCAAAGGTATTCATTCTTTTTCTCCTCTTCCTTTGATTTTCTGCCCTTTCTCAGATACCCTTTTGCTTAGAAACCAAAATCCACTTCATTTTTTTGCTTCCATTTTCGGTTTCTTCAACTCTTTTGTACAGATTTAGTATTGGGGTTTTGTTTCTTTGATTTTCTAGATACCCTTTTGCTCAGAAACCAAAACCCACTTCATTTTTGGCTTCTATTTTCTGTTTCATCAACCCTTTTAGACAGATTTAGTATTGGGGTGGTTTTGTTTCTTTGAGGTGCCCATCAGCTGTTTGTTTAAATTCTTGAGAGAAACTGTATGGTAGTTTTAAATTTTTAATCTGAACCGTTTTGTTTCTTTTTTTGTTTTGATTTCTTTCAGGTCTTTTATGACAAAAAATTTGAGTCCAATGCTTCGGCGGGAATTTGCTAATCTTGACAAAGATGCAGATAGTCGTAGATCTGCCATGAAGGCATTGAGAACTTATGTGAAGGAACTAGACTCCAAGGCTATCCCTGTTTTTCTGGCTCAAGTTTCTGAGAACAAAGAAACTGGTGCTTTGAATGGGGAATGTACCATTTCTCTTTATGAAGTTTTAGCTCGTGTTCATGGCGTCAATATTGTACCGCAGATCGATCGGATTATGACTTCTATTATCAAGACTTTGGCTTCAAGTGCTGGCTCTTTCCCTCTTCAACAAGCTTGTTCTAAAGTTGTTCCCGCGATAGCGAGATATGGGATTGATCCCACCACTCCTGATGATAAGAAGAAGCATGTGATTTACTCTCTTTGTAATCCGCTTTCTGAATCTTTGTTGGGTTCTCAAGAGAGCCTAACTGCTGGTGCTGCCCTCTGCTTGAAGGCTTTGGTGGATTCGGATAACTGGCGGTTCGCTTCTGATGAGATAGTTAACAAGGTTTGTCAGAACGTTGCTGGAGCTTTGGAGGAGAAATCTACACAAACCAATTCACATATGGGCCTTGTTATGACACTAGCTAAGCGAAATCCTCGGATTGTTGAACCGTATGCTAGATTGTTGCTACAGGCCGGGTTGCGAATATTGAAGTGTGGGCTTGTGGAGAAGAATTCTCAGAAAAGATTGTCTGCTATTCAAATGATTAATTTCTTGATGAGATGTCTAGATCCTTGGAGTATATTTTCGGAGCTTCAGTCTATAATTGAGGAGATGGAGAATTGTCAGTCTGATCAAATGCCTTATGTCAAAGGTGCAGCTTTTGAAACTTTGCAAACAGCTAAGAAAATATTAGCTGATAAAGGGTCGAAAATGGACAAATCGCCAAGCTCGGTGACGGGATCAAACTTCATTGATCGCACGAGAAGAAGTCCATGGAGGAATGGTGGAAGCCGAACTCCCTCATCTGAGTCTCCAGAATCCCAGACCCTCGATTCGTTCTTCGATTATGGCTCACTTGTAGGATCCCCCTTTTCATCAAGACAAGCTTCTCGTAACTCAGGATTTGACCGAAGGAGTGTGAATCGTAAACTTTGGAGTTATGAGAATGGTGGGGTTGATATATCACTCAAGGATGGCTTGTCTTTGTTCTCAGACATCACTCGTGGAACCGACGTTTCCGACACCATGTCCGTGCACTCTGGAAGTCACAAACTTGGCCATAATGGTGAAGAATATGCAGATGATTTTTCAGGGTTTTTTCAAATGAGTCCTCCTAGACGCAGACTTTCTAGAAGCACTACAACTAGTCCCCTTGTAAGTTCCCTGAGCAAACTGTCCATATATGCCAGTTTTCTCCGTATTCTTGTACATTTAAACCATATGGCTAAATCTCTTGGGGTTGTCCTTAAAGAATGGAGTTAGTTTCTGTTCATATTAATTCCTTTACTTCCACAATAGTAAAGTTTGGACACAAATTCTGGTTTAGTTCTTTCTTTAATGTTCATTGGCTTATACCAATCTTTCCTATCTTATGTACCTCAGCGGAGTCGTGGTTACATAAACGTTGAAGATATGATCTTCAAGACTCCTAGGAAGCTCGTTCAATCCCTTCAGGATCTAAACGAGGCAAACTCCGAGTATGGTAGCAAAAGTAGCAGGCGCAGGCATAGGAGTTTGTCATCAGGCAATTTGGAGTGGAGTCCTCCAAGATCATTTCTCAATCAAAAGTTCCCAGATGATCAGAAACCCAGCAAAGAAGATGGAGGCGGCTTAGACAATGATAAGAGTGAACAATCACAAGGTAGTTCCGAATCGATCTCTTCAAGTGATGGTGTCCCTACTCATGGTGATGTCGAAGCCATACCTGTGGCAGTGGCATGTCAAAGTAAAATCAAACCTCAATATTCTGGCATGGAGATGGCATATAAGAAGACTGCTTTGAAATTGGTCTGTGGCTTCTCATTTTTGCTTTTCACAATATTCACTTCATTGCTATGGATTGATGATCACGATCAAGGTTCCTATCTTGTACCAACATAATGTTCTTGTGCTTCACCCGAAATAGGTTTAAACTGTTTGTTGTAAGTTTTGTTGAGTTCAAATGTTGTTTGTCAAGTAGCAAGAAGGCATATAGAAAAGTTAGAAGCAAAAGAAAACCTGTCAGATTAGATGGATTTGGAAAATGACTCAATGTAAGCATTTCAGTGTGATCAGTCAATGAAGTTCCTGACTTCAATAGGCATCTTTTTACGTTCACTAATTATGGAATGTGCTTTCTTTCTAGAGTTGATGTTGTAACATTAGTTTGCTTAGAGTACATAACTCAACCTCAAAGTTTTTTCTTTTTCTTTTTTTTTTTTTTGNTATTTTAGTCTCTTGTTCATCTTTCTCACATTTGTTTTGATCTTATACTTTAAAATGCCATCGTTTTAATCCTTGTTTTCAAACTTTTAGCACATATTTTATACTCGATGAAAATTATTTAATACAAATTTATGGCTACATTTCAATAATTTTTGTGAAATAAAATTGGACCAAAATAGAGGACTAGAATAGATTCATAAATGTAGAAAACTAAGAAGAATGAAAAAGTATAGAGATCAAAATTCTCTTGAAATTATAGGTATTAAAATATAATTTAAACAATTTGAAAAAAGAAACAAATTTGCAATTTGGGATAAGAAAGTTGTGTACAAGGTACACGAGTTTCAAAAACCAAAACAACGTCCACGATTTCCCCCTACCCCTTCCAAAATTTCTATGGAACTCGTGGATAACGTGCACAATATTCCATTTTCAATTTTTGTGGTGTTAGGTCATGTGATTCGCGTAGATGTAGTACACGATTTACCTCTAAATCGCGTTTCATAACCTATTTGTGAATAGGATACACAATTTATCTAGCTTGTGTACACATCCACGAGTTACCAACCCTGTTTTTGGAAATAGTTTCATGTTAACCCTTTTTTTTAATTAATTATTTATTAAAAAAAATCCTTTGTGGTCATCCTTGGAACTTTTTACATTGAAGGGAATGGACAAGAGGGTGATACAAGGACTAGAGATTTGGGTTGTATAAATACTGAGACCCTCTCCATACTTGTTGAGGCTCCAAGACTATTGGTTTAAGCATGGCTGATTGACCAAGGCATATATAAGAATATTCTCCATAGTACACATGATTTGATCCAGGACTGAAGATGTAAACTTCATCAAATCCATCTCTCCCCACCACCACAGAGTTTCTCCTTCCCTATATCATGTCAAAACATAAATAAGATTAACCTCAATAATTGGTGCTAAATCTCCTCCTATCCAACTGAAAAAAATTGACTGGGACAGAATCAGAATAATGTATATGGGTTGGTTACTGTAGTTTTAGTTTTGTTTACTTGGGTCTCTATACTTTCAAAATATCAATTTGGTCTCTATACCTTCACCTTTGTTCATTTTAGTTTGTATTTTAAAGTGCTCATCTTCGTTCTTGAATTTTTAAAAAGTGACCATTTTTCTCCCTTCATTTTTTCAGTTTTATTTCATTTTTAAGGGACTAAAATGGACACTTACTAAAAGCTCAATAACCAAAATGAACTAAAGTCGAAAATAAAATGACCAAAATGAATATTTTGAAAATACAGGGACCAAAGTGGACCAATTTTTCAAAGAATATGGACCAAAGTGAATATTTTGAACGCTCAAGGACCAGAAGGAATCAAAGTGTTGTACATGGACCAAAGTAGTATTTAAATCTTTTTTTCCTTTTGTTAAAACATTCAAAATGTTCATTTATGGTCCCTTCTTAAAAGTAATCATTTTAGTTCTCAAACTTCCAAAATATCAATTTTTGTTTTTCAACTTTTAAACAAAGCTAAAATATCCTTTTTGTCTCCGTACTTTCGACAAATTTTAATGGTTAAATTACATTTTAGTAAGAAATTAGAAACTAAGAAGGAAGAGACCTATAAGTTCAAAAACCAAAACGAACATTTTAAAAGTTCAGTAACCAAAATGAAAACAATCTCGAAAGTTTGGGAACCAAACCTCATAGATTATACCAGAAGAAGAAATGTTTCTTACCCTGTCTATGATTGTGAAGTATCTGGGAGCATTGGTGTAGATCCTACTCATCTGTTCCATCAATTGCTTGTAGTTATCTGTCTCTTCACCCTCAATCTCCTCTTCACTGTCTCTTTGGTTGCTTTTGCCCCAACCAGAAAGAATCCCTTCGAATGTTTGAGTCAAACCTGAGCTGCTTCCCTGGCCATAACAATCTGGAGGAATAATGGCAGAACTTGATGAAAATGGTGGCATGCTGTGGAAATCTGAACCTTCCAATCCAATAGCAAAAGTTGCCTCAGGAGTACTCACAGTCATATGACTCAAAACACAGCCTTTCAATTCAAGAGATGTTTCTTTATTATTGGACACTGTTAGCTCTGATGTTAACATATCTTCCCCAAGTGTAACTGTGTATTTCAACTCTACCTTGCCCTCTGCAACCCTGCTTATCAGCTCCATCTGCATGCTAAGTGAAAAATGTTAAAAAGGGCGGTTTGGAATGACTTTTTAAGTGTTTAAAAATAAAAGAGAAATATGTCCTTTTGGTCCCTCTTAAGTTTTGAGAATAGTTTCTATAGTCGATCCTAAGTTTTAAAATGATACATTTTTACCAGTTCAGTTTTCATTTGGTCACTAAATTTCGAAATGCTACATTTTTACTCTTAAATGTTGAGTTTTGTTTCCATCTGGTTCTAAGGTTTCAAGAATTACACTTTTACTCTTGCTTATTCACTAAAAACTCATTTGTGATAGTTGTGTTGATGTCTACTAATTAATATAACAAATTTAAATTACTTTTCACCAATTTTTCACAACTATAAAATTTCACATCATATTTATTTTAAATTAGTTAACTGAAAGTTAACCCAAATAATAAAAAGAAAGCATTAGTGAAAACTTGAGGATAAAAGTGTACGATAATTGGCTAAATGACAACTAAGCTCAAAACCCAAGCATTTTGGAACCAATGGACCAAATGAAAAGTAGACTCAAAACCAGGATCAAAAGAATATATTCTTTTCCAAAACCAAACTACTTTATGTGCATAAAAAACCATTTTAAACATGTCCTAAATCCCATTTTAGTTCCTGAACTTCGATTTAGATCGATGAAATTTTAAAATGACTATCATGTTGCTCCACTTAGTATTTGTTTCGACAAACTTATGTATGACTTCAATATATGCATATATGATATATGTGACAATTAATACTCATGGTTGAAAGACATCATTTTCTTGATCAGATCAAACCTCAACTTTCAAGGTTGTATTTATGTCTAATAGGTTTCATAAAATAAGTTTATAACTACGTTACATTAATGTTTATACAGCAAACTAAGGATTAGATAAACACAACAATCTTAAAAGTTAACGTACTCATACTTCAATCGTTTGGAAAATTCATGAAACAAACTCATACTTCAATCGTTTGAAGTGAGAAAATTGAGCAGACATTTCGAACTTTAAAATCAAAGATCAAGTAAACTCAAGAGTTCAAAACAAAGAACAATCAGACCGAAAGTGAGATGAGATTTAGATCAATCAGAACATTTTTCAATGCATAAAAACAATTATACTCGATCAAACCTGAATCGATTCGCGAGGATTTCCTGTAACATTATGAAGAGCCCAAGAAACATCCTCCAGTCGATTACTCCCACAGTCCAGGGCTAGGGCTACGCCTCCTTGAACAACAACGTCGCCATTTTTGTCCTCAGATACCGAAGAATGAAGCAGCTCGAGCGATCCTCCATGCCACATCGGAGATTTGTAGGAAGTAATTAATCCGCTCGGGAACATAAGAATCGCAGAACCTCCATTTTCCAATCGCAATTTTGCAACGCATTCATCGCCGATTCCTTCGAATGTTACTCCATGTCCTTGGCCGTTGAATTCTTCTTCCAAATAATCGACATTGATCGGTTGATACGGAACTGAAGCCACTCCGGGAAGTCGGAATCCTCTTCCTCCGCTGCGGCGGCTTCCTGTGGATTGATGAAGGCAATGACAGACAAATCGGCGGCGAAGCGTCCACGGACGCGCGTAGGGAATGCCTGTGGGCGGATAGAGAAGCTTTGGAGCTACGCTCATGGCGGTCGGACGCCGGCGGCGGCGGCTCTCTCTGACTACGCGATGAAGTGGAAGTGGATAAAGTGAAAAATTGAATGGATTGGTCCTCGTCTTGGCTTTCAATTTGGTAATATAATTTCCATTTATCTATTTTATATGATTTTTCAGATATTAAATCATAAATTATGAGATATTTTAACTTCCAAAAAGTTACTAGATTTTATGAAGTGAAAGATATTTTATTTGCTAAGCTAACGAATTATGTTTGGATTTGTCACATATTACAATTTGTAAGATAAGAGTGTAAATAATTTAGTTTGAATAAAGCCAATGTGCTCAACTGATTAATATATTAGTGATAAATTATTTTTTGAAAAATATCTTTTGGGTCCTAAGTTTCGGGTTTAATTTCTATTTGGTCTCTAAATTTTTAGAATGTTACACATTTAATTCTTAAATTTTTTAGTTTCATTTTAATTTAGTCTCTCGACTCCAAAATATCTTTGGGATTTGAGTTCTGTTTCAATTTGATTCTTATATTTCAAAATTGTACATTTTTTAACCTTAACTTTTCATCGAATACTTATTTTCATTCATTGACATCGATGTCTTTTAATTAATATAAAATAATTATGAAGTGATAATTTGAATTTAAGTTTAAAAGTGATTAAAATAATGAAATTTGATTAATTACAATTCTTTTAATTCTTTTAAATTTATTAAGATACATTAACCATAAAGATGAAAAATGAAAATCAAAGTTCGAAGGGTAAATTTGAAACCGATCAAATTGAACCAAACTAAAATGTTGAGAGTAAAATTGCAACATTTTGAAACCTATAGACTAAATTGAAACTAAACTCAAAACATAGACTAAATGTGTAATATTTTTAAATATAACAGCCAAATAGAAGCTAGACCTACTTAGGACCAAAAATGTATTTTTTTTTCCACTATTTTTTAATACTAATATTACATATTATATGACAATAATCAATTTTTGATATATTTATTTTTAACTTTTTAAATTTAGGTTTAAATACTATTTTTGTTTCTGTATTTTTTATTTTGGTCGATTTTGGTTACTATACTTTTAAAATATACATTTTGGTACTTATATTTTCAACTTTTATTCATTTTGGTCATTCTACTTTCAAAAAGTGACCATTTTGGTCTTCATTTTTAAGGGATCAACATGGTTACTGTTTGAAAGTTCAAGGACCAAAATGAACAAAAATTTAAAGTATAGAGATCAAAATAAGTATTTTGAAACTAGGAACTAGAATGAGCAAAAACTTAAAGTATATGGATCAAAACGAACATTTTAAAGATATAAGAATCAAAATAGTATTTAAAACTTAAATTATATATATATATATAAGAATGGAAATCAACTTAGAGTTGACAAAATTACAAGAGTTGTCTAATCCAAATTTACTTTTCTCAATTAATCTAGACGAAAAGGGAAAAAAATTATAAAAGGATAGTAAATAAATCCAAATGCATCCATGAAAGAGGATAGTACTAATTGAAATAACATCTCCAATAATTTTTCTTTGGTTAATAAAATTCTCATTGTTTTGAAATTTTATATTGATTTGATAAAATTAATTTTAACTATCAAATGTAATCGTATAACTTAAAAGAAAACAACTTTTTTTAAAAAAAAAAATAAATAATGATGAATAAGTCACTTATCCTAGAGCGAATACCAGGAATGTATGAAAGAAATCGGAGACATCCTCGTTACCCTATGAGAGAAATTCTTCATGTATGTTTGAGAGTGATTTTAGAATAATTGGAATCACTTTTTTCAAATTTAAAATCACTTTAAAATGCAACTTTAATCCCTCAAAATTAATTTAAATTTTAAATTTAACAATCATTGAAATTGGTCTTAAATGAATAAAAACATGTTTAAGAGTGATTTAAAAAATGAAAAAAAAGTTATTTTAAGTATTTTAAACATGCCCTTAAAACCTTCTACTAAATCGATAAAAATTTGACAATTACAAAACGATTATTATAAGTATTTTATGATAAACAATAAGTTAATCTTAAAAAATATTTTAAAGCATATATTTAATTCTTTTTAGTTTGACAATATGAAAAGTGTGGATTGAAATTTCTAACCTATGAATTGAGGATAAAACAACTTGACTAATTATACTATGAATTTACAAAATTATATTTTTAATTGAATAAGATAAGAAAGTCACTCTAAATTATCCATTTAAAAAAGAAAAATTTGACAGGACATGCCAGTACTAATCTAGACAACCTGTTATTATTAATCTAATTTTTTAAAAAATAAAAAATAAAATAAAAGCTTGATACAAATTAAGGAGTAACGCTACTTTTCTCTAACCTTTTTAGTTGGCTCATAAATTATGAGATAATAAAATATTATTCATGATGTGTGCAACTATTTCCACTTAATTATTTGTAATAAAAATTGACTTCTAATTCTAACCTATGAATTTTAAGAAATGATTCACAATATATACTAATTTATAATATATAAATGATAAAAGTATGATGTTAATTTTAAATGATTGTATTTAATAAAAATGCAACCAATGTTTGGTTGGAAATGACTAAGGACCTAGATGGTGATGGCCACCTAAAGGTTTTATTTTATATCAACCAATGTTTTTTAATTATAACAAATTAAATCATAAATTGCCATATCCTCTCAACATGCCAAATATTTGTTCAACAATCTAATAATTGGTAATGGCTATTCGAAAAACTTCTCATTTTACGACAAAATAACAAACATAAAATAATCGAGAAATTAAAAGAAAACAATAAAATTAAAGAATACAAGAATTTACATGAAAAACTTCGAACCTAGAAAAAAATTGTGCAGTCTACTATGGAATTTATTTATTTATTATTTATTTTAATAATTAACCTATATAATTCTCTCTTTGATCCTAATTACAAGAGCATTTCAAAGTTTTTGTATCGCTCATACAATTTTCTCCACTCTCAACAAGAGAGAATAGAAATGAGAACTTAATTAGAGTTAGCACATTCAAGATAAAAGTGCTTATAATTTGGATGATTTGAAACCAAAATTGTATGCTCTTTATAATGCTCAAAGCCTATCATTTTTGTTGTTACGAAATTGACAATTAAATAACACAAAAAGGAACAGAGAGATAGAGAAGATTGACACACAAATATACGTGGTTCACTAACCTACGTCCACGGGCCGAGGGAGAACAATATTATTAGGGAGAATGTTTTCAGAAAATTATATCAAACGACGCCTCTAGGGTTAGAAAGTTTATATAATGCACAACTCTAAACCCTAGGATCATAATCGTAAATAACTACAAATAAATAAATATGTTAAATACGAATTCCCCGTACTTGGTTGTTCGAAGTGCCAACAAACAAATTCAAAGCATTTCAACATTTTTGAATTTTTCTAATGCCTTACATGCTCTTTGTGCCATTAAGATATGATGAATCTCTTTTTGCTTTGTGGTTGTGCAAGAAAAGTAAACATATTTGGTCTCTTTGATCTCTTAGTTTTAATCTCTCAATTGTCTGACATAGGCACAATCTTCAGGTTTTTTTGTAGTCTCTCCTCATAGTTCTCAAGTCCTATTAAGTGGTCTATGAATTTGATAGTATTAATGAACTATGAAATAATTACTTAAAATATGGTAGACTCCTCCCCAGTCTACTAGTGCACACCTCTCACTAAGAATGTTTATAGATCCTTTGTCCCTTATTTTCTTTAAAGTTGAATACTGATACAGTTGTCATTGATGATGATATGAGTTTTGAGGTTATTGTTTGTGACTCTAAAAGTGACACTATGCTTATTATAGAATGCCACAATTTCTTGGTTGAATTCAGTCGAACTTGTTGAGGCCATAACTCTGTATGATAACATTTCTAAAACCTTTGAATTTGACATCTTCACTCTTGGGGAAAGAGCATATTCTCTCATCATTTGCAATCTCTTAACATGAAAAGCTAGTTTTATTAGTGATGTTTATACTTTTGTTGATTTCATTCATGATATGAATCACAATGATCATACGTTTGTTGATTTCAATTGCGATATGCATCACAATGGTTATACATTTGTTAATTTTAATTTGCGATATGCATCTCAATTACTCATAATCTGACTTCCATGCTCGCAAGCATGAGTTTTCAGCAATTTGGCTTGAAGACCACCCTTTGTAGGTGGATTCATCTCTTGTTTCTAATATTTTCGATTCGTTTTTTAAGTAGAATACATTATATTGAGAAGAACTAATACCTAAATAGTTACAATAGTTCGAATCAAAACGCATCAAAGGTGACAATCAAGAAAGAGATTTGAAACACAATCCCCACAAGATTCGTTTGACCTAGCCCAACCCACTAAATTGTAGGCCATTTGATTCACATATCTTGGAATATACCAATTCTTACCATCCACTCTCTCGACATTTGGTTGGCTCTTGTTTCTAATCTTAACATTACTTAGGTTACTTTTCTTCCTCCTTTAGTAAGTTCAAAGATGAGTATTTGATTCTTCTAACATTTTATTATAAGGGTAGAACACCTTTTACTTGCTTCATTTTGTTGGATATGGGTATTTATATTGCTAGATTTTGAGTGTTTTGTTAATTATTTTGTAGGTAATCTCCTAATTTAGTTTAAAAGAGAAATTCAATTCAAGGTAATTCAGCTCATATATTTGGAAATCTAGGATAAATTTACTCAATAAAATTACTTAGGGTGAAAACAATATTTTTTAAATTATTCGTTTATGTAGTTTGAAGTTTATTCTTCCTACTCTTCAAAGTTTCAAATGTTTTAAAAAAATTTAAATTCAGTCCCGTTATTAATTTGAAATTTATTTTTATCTAGGTTTAAATACTACTTTGATTTTTGTATTTTTTTTTCTTTAATTTGTTTTGATTATTTGTAATTTCAACATTGGTTCTTTATATAGGCAGAGAAACTTTTGATCTGATGATTATAGAGTTATGTTAGATAATTTAAATTATAAATATTAAGTTATTTACTAAATTCAAAATAATATATTGGATAGATTCATTTTTATATTAAAAAGATTGGTTTTATTATTATTATTATTTATTTTGTTTAAAGATTTGATTTAAGATCAAATCTGATTAAATTTTGAAATTAGTTTTTTCTATAAATCTGACTAAATTACATTCTATGTATTTATTTATTTATTTTTGCAGTGCAACAGTATGTAATAATTCTTAAATTTCGATTAAAAATAATAAAATTAACGAAGAAAATTTGAAATCAATCTTACGATTAATACCGAAAAATTGCTTCCATGTATTTTTTTTTAAAGTTTGTGAAGGACTTACGTTATATATATATATATATTTCATTAAAATGAATCTCAACATAGATTTGGTTCTATTTTTGGTTGAACAATATTTAAATAAAGTTACAATTTTCGTACTAATATCTTCAATAGATTAGTGCAGGATATATATATATATACCGAGAGAGATAACCAAATCTATCCAGCACAAAAGAAATATTAATTCTTAGTAATTAACTAATTAATTAAAAAAATAATATTTTAGTTTAATTTAATATTCAATATCTGAAAGTAAGTAGGTCATGCAATCTATCTAAATAAAAATAAAAAAATATATGATTTTTAGTTATTAAACCATTTTTACCATTTATTAAAAATAGAATAAATAATATTTTGGTTTAAATTTAAACTGGATAATCAGATCTATCCCAGTAAAAAATATTTTTAATTATTATAAACGTAAAATGATAAAACAAAATTAAAATAATTTGTTTTAAATAATAGTTTGAAACTAGTTAGGTATTCAAATTTGTAGAAATAAAAATAAAAAATATTTTTTTTTATTATTAAATAGATAATACAAAATACAAAATAGATTGAATTAGTTTTAACCAGATACATAATCAATAAAGGAACTCTTATTCAAGAGAACCAATGAGCGGAAGCAAGATCTTTCCAAGCTTATTGGGAAAGAATTAAAACGCATTCACAAACATACAAAACAGTTATGCATCTTCAACAAATTACAACATGCTTTAGTAATCAAATACAAAAGGGAATAAGCGACATACCTTTGAAGAACACTTCTTCTGTAAATCTCCTGCTCTCGTGAAGAATTGGACAACAACCTCTTGCTCTCGTTCAGATCTCCTACCCAATCGTCAAGTAATCACGAACAGTCTTTTCCTCGAACAAGCATCCTTCGACACAACCACTCGACAACCTTGGTATCCTCAGAGTGAGAATCCAGGAGGTGTGGGCTCTGTGTGAATTTGGTAGAGGGATGGAGGAAGGCAATGATCGAACTATACGATCAAGCAAATGGGAGAAGGAACTGTTTATCGCATAGACTATGAATGCTTGATCGTTTATTAAATCTCGTTAGTATACGATCGTTTAATAAATCACGTTGGATCGTTTAGTAAGTGTCACTCTACACGATCGTTTAGTCTCTTATTTGAAGGTTATCGTCGTAGTCTCTCGTGAGCTAAACGATTAGTAGTGCAACTAATGGAGCGATCTCTTAACAAAATGAAAACACTTTTCATTTTATCATTCAGTTATTCAAAACTGAAAATAACCTCCCACTTTCACGGTTAATGGAGAAAATAACCAACCACAATTATCATATAATTGTTTTTTTATAAATAAATATAATAACTAACTTATCATATTATATTTATAACCTATAGTTTTAATTACATCATATGTAATATTTAAACCATAGTTCTTTTCTCATTTATTTAATATAAATCATATTTATATCAAAATCTTCCAATTAATGTATCTGATACATCATATCAATTATATCACATATAATTGAACCAATTAAATTATATCATATATAATCAAACTCCCTCTTGTTAATTTGAACACTTCAAACTAACCCAAAAACTGATTCTCAACTTGAATCCATTGAGCTACCAAGAGGACCTTATAGACCTGTAGCTTGAAGCTCCAACGGTACGTGAATAACTGACTAAACTCTTTAATCAAGAAATCTACCATTTGTTAATTGTCGGGTACTCCACTAAATACCGACAACTACACTCTTCTCACTACATATATATTTATGTGTCCATTGGATATAACCAATCAATAGTACGATAACCTTTCATAGATCGCTCGTAAGTACAGTTGGGTCAATTTACCATTTTGCCTCTATAGTTACATCTAACTCCTTAAGTACCACTGATTCCTCTAATGAACAATACATCATAGTCCTACTATGAGTGAACACCTTTCGAGCCATAAGAAAGTGTGTGGCACCATATCGTTTAGGCCCCGGAATCAACACTTAAGGGAGCAATCTATCTACTTACCCCTGCTTCGGGGAAAAAGTGAATTTCATCTTGTGTAGCTGAGTTCCCAGCTCCTCAATCAGACGAATCCCCAAAGTGGTAGGTTGGATTCAGCAATCTAGCCACTCACACCCATGCAAATCAAAAGACAACCCTCATAGTCAGAAGTTCCCAACTTACTCAGGATTAAAGTCATGTTACCTATGGTCATCCTAGTGAAATGAAAGTCTCTATCATGAACGGCGTTATATAACGAGACTAAACATTTCGTGGTCCGGTCTTATACAAATTCTTTTGTATAAGACACCCCCGCTCACATGTCTCCACATGAATGATCAGGATCAGACCATCTATAATACTTTACAACACTTGTAACATCTACAAAGCGGGTCGTATCCGTAGTGTCACAAGGATAAGGTTCCCTCATTTATCCATTTACTACAGACCATTTAGGTTATCACTTAAGGTATGATCCACTTGTATGTCTCCACATACATGCTTGAGTCACAATGATAACCAAGGATCTTAGTTTATTGATTTGTGGTAAATGAAAATAAAATATATCATATTTCATAGACAATAGTGAAGAAAATATCTCATATTATTACATCACAAGCGTTTGTTCATATATGTGTTTACAAACTATAGGACCGTACAAGATTTAAAGCATCAAACCCAACAATCTCTCACTTGTCCTAAAGCGAGTGGGTGTACAAGATAAAAACAAGTACAAAACAATAAACTAGGGCACTAAGGCCCAATACAAAATCTTCCACTTGCCCTAGTCTAGCCGCGGATGGTCTCGTAGACCCATGCTCTGTATGTGACCCTAAAAACTGTAGTCATGAGAGCCTTCGTAAATGGGTCAACAACCTTGTGCTCCAAAGAAATCTTCACGAAGATCACGTCCCCTCGTTGCACAATCTCGCGGATGAGATGATACTTCTGCTCTATATGTTTGCCGCGCTTGTGACTCTTAGGCTCCCTGGAGTTCGCCACAGCACCACTATTATCACAATAAAGGTTGATGGGCCTAGAAATGTCTGGAACAACTTTTAGATCAATCAGGAACTTCCTGAGCCAAACGGCTTCTTTAGCAGCTTCACAAGCCGTTACATACTCGACCTTCATCGTGAAGTCAGCGATGTACCCCTACTTAGTGCTTTTCCATACTACAGCTCCTTCGTTAAGAGTGAACACTGAGCCTGAAGTGAATTTCTGAGAATCCTTATCAGTTTGAAAGTCAGAGTTCGTGTATTGAGTAAGGATCAAATCCTTAGATCCATACACGAGCATGTAGCTCCTTGTTCTCCGAAGATACTTGAGGAAGTTCTTGACAGAGGTCCAGTGACCCTGTCCTGGATTAGGCTGATATCTACAGACTATCCCCACAGCGTAGCAAATGTCAGGTTTAATACATAACATCGTATACATCAAATTGCCGACGACAGATGCATGGAGACCCATCTCATCTCCTCAGCCTCTCGAGGTGTCTTAGGACACTGTTCCTTAGACAATGTAACTCCATGCCGAAAAGGCAGTAAGCCCCTTTTGGAGTTCTGCATTTAGTACTTTATCAACATCTTGTCAATGTACGATGCTTAAGACAACGCTAGCACTTTGATCTTTCGATCCCAAAAGATCTGAATATCCAGAACAAACTGAGCCTATCCCAAATCTTTGATTTGGAATTGGGTCGCTAGCCAATTCTTAATTGAAGTTAGTAAGCCTACATCATTCCCAATGAGTAGGATATCGTCTACATATAACACTAGGAAAACTACTGAACTATTGATGATTTTCTTGTAGACACAAGATTAATCAACGTTTTGGTCAAAGCCGTAAGATTTGATCGCAGTATCAAACCTTATGTTCCAAGATCGAGACGCATGTTTTAGCCCATAAATGGACCAATTCAGTTTGCAAATCTTTTGCTCTTGACCTTGGGCTATGAATCCCTCGGGCTACACCATATAAATGGTCTCCTTAAGATTACCATTCAGAAAGGCAGTCTTGACATCCATTTGTCATATCTTATAGTCATAATATGAGGCAATGGATAGGAGGATGCGGATAGACTTCAACATGTCAACAGGCGAGAAAGTCTCCTCATAGTCAATTCCCTCCACCTGGGTATAACCCTTTGCCACAAGTCTAGCCTTGAAAGTTTGCATCTTCCCATCAGTACCCCGTTTCCTCTTGTAGATTCATTTACAACCTATAGGGTTTACCTCGTCAGGTTGATCTACAAGATCCCATACTGAGTTGAAGTACAAAGACTCCATCTCGAGATCTATGGCTTTGACCCATTCATCCCGGTTAACATCCTCCATTGCCTTCTGATAAGACAACGGATCCTCAACCTCGCCATCGGCTACCATAGCAAGGATTTCAGTGAAACCCATATAACGAACAGGTAGGTTCGCAACCCTTCCACTAGTCGAGGTTCCTTAAACTCTTGAGGTGGATTTGACCTACCAGATGAACTTCCATCAACAAGAGTTGTTGATGGAGTAGACCCTTCAACAACTCTTGTTGAAGCTTCAGTAGTTTCGTTGGTTCACGCAACACGATTTTTCTACGTGGATTGTGCTCCCTCGTATGATCCTCCTCAAGGAAGGTAGCATTCGTCGATACAAACATTTTGTTTTCCTTAGGATCATAAAAGTAACCCCCTCGTGTACCTTTGGGGTAGCCTATAGATAGGCATAGCCTCGAACGTAGTTCCAGTTTCTTAGGATTAGCCTCAATCACATGTGTTGGGCAACCCTAAATGCGAAAGTGACACAAACTAGCTTTACGCCCGTTCCACAACTCCAAAGGTGTTATGGCAATACTCTTAGAAGGAACACATTTGAGGATATTGAAGGATCTCATATCTAAGAGTTCCATGAGCGCGTTCGGATCGCTCCGATCTCACCATGACTGAAATATAACATTATACATTCAACACATACAATTATGCAAATAAACTCTAATTAACGGCATGCTAAGAACAACAAAATAACAAAGGGACAGAGTTCCATACCAATTGAAGACAATCTTCACACTCCGGAATTCTAACGCAGCGGAACCTTCCAAATGTTCTACCAACGCCCGGTGGACAACGTCGACTGCAGCAGCACGACCAACATGAACTCACGACCGCAACGGGGATGACACCACCACTAATGAGTCCCGAGTATTCTCGGAGTTAAAACCCAAAAGGTGGACTTTGGTAAATTTGGTAGAGGATGGAGGAAACATAAATTGTGTAGTTGATAAACAAGTGGGAGGGTGAAGGCCGCTATTGCATAGCAGAAATGCTTATCGTTTAGAGGAGCTATACGATCGTGTATGATTTACTGAACGATCGTTTAGGAAAAGGTGTACGATGTTTAGTTAAATCGACACACTATACGATCGTTTAGAGAAGCTATCCGATCGTGTAGGCGAGAATGGGCAATCGTTTAGCGCGAGGTGGACGATCGTTTAGGCAGAGAAGCGACTATTGTATAGGCTATCGAGCGATCGTTTTCTTTCACCAACGTGTGCTTCACGAAATCTTTTGGGCGATTAACAGATTATCGATTGCACCATTCAAAATGAAAACTCTTTTCATTTTTAACCCATCGGTTACCATAACCAAGCTACCCATTACCCACGTCCGAACGTGGAAAAATGATTAATTATCATATAATTAATCAATTAATTAATCAATATAATCATATTATATTTGTATCCTATAGTTTGATATCACATATCTACTATAATATTTTCTCCTCTACTTGACATAAATCATATTTATATCTAATTTCCTCCAAAATAATGTATCTCATACAAGCTAATTATATCATATATAATTAAACAATCCAATTATATCATATATAATCGAACTTCCTCTTGTTAATTTGAACATTTCAAATTAACCCAAACACTGGTTCTCGACCTTTATTCAAGCTACCCAGGGGACTTAATGGACCTGTGGCTCGAAGCTCCAATGGTATGTGAATAGCTGACTAAACTCTTTAGCCACAAGATCCACCATCCATTAACTGTCAGTGATTCCACTAAAGGCCAACAGTTGAACTCTTTTTACCACAAATATATTTCTGTGTCCATCGGACATAACCAATCATGAGTACGATGACCCTTCACAGATGCTCGTAAGTACAGTTAGGCCAATTTACCGTTTTGCCCCTGTAATTACATCTAACTCCTTAAGTACCACTGATTTCTCTAATGAACAATACAACATAGTCCAACTATGTGTGAACACCTCTCGAGCTAAGAGAAGTTGTGTGGCGCCACATCGTTCAAGCCCCGAAATCATCCCTTGAGGGAGTTATCTATCTACTTACCTTTGCCTCGGGGAAGGAGTGAATTCCATCTTGTGTAGCTGAGTTTCCAGTTCCCAAATCAGACGAATTCCCAAAATGGTAGGTTTAAATCGGCGACCTGGCCACTCGCACCCATACAAATCAAAGGACCGCCCTCAATGGCAGGAGTTCCCAACTCACTCAGGATTGAGGTCATGTTATCTATGGTCATCCTAGTGAAGTGAAGTCTCTGTCATGAACGGTGTTATATAACGAGAAGTTAACACTTCGTGGTCAAGTCTTATACAAACTCTTTGTATAGGACGCCCTCTCTCGCATGTCCCCAACACAAATGATCAGGATCAGACCATCTGTGACAAGTCACAACACTTATGACCATTCCACAAAGCGGACCGCGTCCTTAGCGTTACTAGGATAAGGTTTCCCTCCTATATCCATATACTACAGACCATTTTGGTTATCACTCAAGACATGATTCACTTGTATGTCACCACATACATGCTTGAGTCACATACAGATAACTAAGGATTTTATATTTATTGGTTTGTGGTAAAGCAAATAAAACAAGTAACCGAGCAAAATACTAAAATGTGAAGTAAATATCATATATTAACAACACAAGCATTCGTATAAACTGTTTACAAACTACAGGACAGGAGACTTTAGGGCATCAACCCTAACAGATATAAGTTGCAGTCTCCACTGTAAAACCCCAAAACGAGTTCGGTAAGGAAGCGTAACTCATCATCGATCGAACCATATTCAACAGGGTTCTGTTTCTCCTCTCTGATATACCATTCTGCTGAGGTGTACCAGGCACTGAGAGTTGGGAAAGGATTCCATGTTCTGTCATATAGTTCTAGAACTCAGAATCCAAAAACTTTCCACCTCGATCTGATCAAAGTGTTTTAATTCGTCTATCCAATGCGTTTTTAACTTTAGCCTTGAATTCTTTGAACTTTTCAAAAGATTCTGACTTCTGTTGCATTAAATAAACATACCCATACTTGGAGTAATCATCAGTAAAAGTGATAAAATACTCGTAGCTTCCCCTGGTTCGCATATTCATCGGACCACAAAGGTCTGAATGCACTAACTCTGGAGGCTCTTTGGCTTGATAACCTTTTTCGATAAAAGGCCTTTTAGTCATCTTGCCTTCAGGGCATGACTCGCACACAGGTAAAGAATTTTCCTCTAACTCGCTTAGAAGTCCATTCTTCACCAACATCTCAATCCATTGAGATTGATGTGCCCTAATCGAAGGTGCCAAAGTTGGGCATGTTAGTTTTAGGGCTTCAATCAAACCGTGTATTTTGATGATAACAAACTCAGATTTTTTGTACTAACATTTTTAGTGTTTCAGAGTCACTATCTTGTAGAGCTTGGAAAGATGATTCCAGCGTAATTTGAATCACTCAAATCGGAGTTCAAACGAGAAAGTTATAAGTAAATGAAGATTGGAGAGGAAATCCAACATGGCAGTGGCACGTGGCACCTTGTTGACATGGCATCCGATGTGGCACACAAACGGTCAATATTGATGACGTGGCAACTGACGTGTCAGATGATATGATGCTCCAACCGATCACTTTTTGTTGATGTGGTGATGACGTGGCGACCATGGACGAATGAGATAATGACAAGTGGCGGTCACCCAGCTTCACGCGTGGACGCGCACGTGCACCACACGTGCCTACGGTTTCTTCACAGAATGCGGTGTGTGACACTCAATCTCCTTCCTTGTGCGCGTGGTGCTCATATCATCTGGCTATTTTTTATTTTCTTATTTTTCTTTAATTTTTTGATCCAATTTTCTTCAAATTCTCACCAAATTTCAGCCTTTTCAAATTTGATTCCTTCCTAAATTTTCATCCTTCAAATCCTTTTTATTGTCCAAATCTCAATAATTCCAATCTTTCAAAATTCTTTTTCAAATATTTTCCTTTTCTATTTTTATTCAATCTCCACCCTTCATTTGCAATCATATCCATTGGTCAAAATTTATGCCCCTCGCCTATAAATTCGACTTGATTCTACTCTTCATGGACACACCAAAAGCTATCAAGTCTTAAGCTCTAAATTCTCTCTACTCTCAAATTCTTATCCTCCTTGCTCCTAAATTGGCCTAGAGTTATTTTTGTGAGTTTTTTTTTAGTCCTCAACTTGTGTATTTAGCTTTCATGAGGTAATATTGTGAGGTTTTCTTTTAATTTTTTAGAATTGTATTAAGGTGTGGGTACACCTTGGGTTATGAGAAAAAGAAATTGGTTTTATCCTGAACCAGTAAAAAGGATCTTGGGTTTCTCTTTAGCTTAGGAAAAAGAGCTTTCGTGTGTCGGTTTGGTCCTCACCTGCAAGAGGACCACTTAGTGAAATACCCAAGAAGGAGTTTGGAGAGTGGAGTAGGCAATTGCCGAACCACTATAATTCCGGTGTTTCTCTTCCTCTCTCTCTTTATTTCTTGTTTTCATTTTTTTGCTTCTTGTCTAGTTATTTTTTTTTTAATCTTTCCAAATTTCATGATTTAATTTTTAGTGTGTTATTTAAAATTTATCCTTGATTAAATTGTCTTTAAATTTGAAGTTATCATAGCTTGCATGATTTAAGTTTTGTCTTGCATAAATTTTCTTTAATCAAATTAGTCGGTTAACTTTATTGAGCATTGTTTGAAGATAAAATTATTTTTAAAAAAATGGTAGTCAACCTTATTCACTCCCCTCTAGTGTTGCCTTTAGATCCTACAGGGCATTTTCCTTAGGAGAAACCTTAAGTCGTTTATTTTGAGTAACGACAGTTTTAAACATCTCTATGTTATGGAGGGAATTTGTTGCCAACGGCCTTAACACATACAAATTATTTTCCAGTTTTGCTGAACAAATCTCAATACTATCTTTCAAAATAAACACTTTATTCACCGAAAAGTTGATAGTGTATTTACATTCAATCAGACACTTTACAGAAATTAAGTTATGCTTTAACTCGAAAACAACATAAACATCATTCAAAATGATAAATTTATTCTGTAAAGTCAACTGGAGTCGTCCCACTGCCACAATTGAGACGACATGCCCGATGCCTACTCGCATCGTCATCTCACCAGCCTCAAGCTGCCGCCAGGATCTAATCCCCTGAAAAGAAGAACAAACATGATTAGTGAACCCAAAGTCAATAATCCAGGCCCACTCCCATGGTACCTCGAGGCGATGCACAGAAACGTTATCCAACCTAATGAGAGAGACCGTGGGATATGTTGTCACACGTTCTGCTCCCACTTACTATGAACATTCTCTCCATTTACCTTGGTATTAACCTACCCAAACACCATCCTTTAGGGGAACACTCCCAGGGTGCCTCGAGGCCGAGGATAGATCTCACGGTGTGAACATTAGGGAGAAACATGAAGAGGTTTAAGTGAAATATTATATACCCCAATTACCTCCCACTTAATGTTCTACTTAGAGATTCATTAACTTAGACAACCCGACTACTGATTTTATCTAAGTGTGAGTTTAATTTGCTAAAAAACGACTCTTGTCTTTGATAATTAAACAAGTTCGAATCAAGTCCCATTGAACACTTTAACGAACTATCATCAAATTTGCATGCATGCATCAAATCTATCTAATTCACCTTTTCAGGTAGGTTCCCAGGTAGGGGTATTCCATTTCCGTCAGCTTAAGTACCCCAACCTAGACAGAACCTACCTTAGACAAAAGGTCCCTTATAGATAGATTTGGTACATATTTAATCTTTTATTAGTCAATTTAATCCTATTAAATTGATTAAAAAATTAAACCTTAGGTTTCTAATTTCATTAGAACTACGATCTTAGGTCTATCTCCATCAAATTTTAGAACTCTTTTGAAACATGATTCAAGCCTAAGTTTGCATCCATGTCTTTCTTATTGATTTTAGTTCTAATTTCCATTATAACTCTTATAAAAGAAACAACCAAAATCATCCACATTGCTAAGCTAGACTAGGTATTTATAACGCTTATAAATTTAACCAATGTGTCATGCTTCATGCAATGTCCATTCATTACTATATATAACTCCTATATAAAGAAGTAATAAACTAAGCATGCATGCTTCCATACACCCTTATACTATAATACTTATAATATAAAGATTATGCATGCATAAATATAACTCTTGTATTATATGACGCAGGAGCATGCTCTTATGTAATTTAATCATGCAAACTACTATATCATAACTCTTACAATATAGAGATGATACATGAAAAATGCGTAACCTATGGTGGGATTTAAAACTATATGGCATACTATATGACATATAATTAAACATACATCTTATGTACATTTACCAAAATTAATGGACCGAGATGATTAACCTAAAAAAAACCAAAAATAAATCTATCTATTACAATAAACCATCAAGCAAAATCGGTTCAACAAGCGAACCGGGTCTTGAACTGCCCAGGCAAAGTCTTATTCCTGATCGTTTAGTAAAAGTGGTCGAGTAACCACGATCGTGTAGTAACGATTGGGTACCTTTGACTATGCGATGAAGCATGAAGGCCACTTGATCGTGTAGCACATCAAGTTTAAACGTAAGTCTAAACGATCGTGTAGACGACTACTATGCTATGAAGCATGATCATCTAGACAATCGAAGAACAAACGTTAAGTAACATTTACTAAGTGATTGTGTAGTCGGTGACTATGTGATGAAGCATGCTGACCTACGCGATCGTTTAATGTGCGCGGTCTTCCTTGCAATGAGTATCCCATACTCAACGATCGTTTACATGATATGACCAACCCTTGGTCTTCTTCTTCCTTGAAGTATGCACATCTCCATTCCTTAAAGCTTCATAACGAGCGACTCGAACAACACTTTGAATTATAGACTCGATAGACAGTTAATATGCTCTAAAAGATAGGGGCCCTTACAATTAACATTGAAATGTAAAAAAATTCAATAACCAGAGGCAAGAATCCTAGAAACTCCATTAATCCACATCCACAAACACATTTAACACTTAAACAAAATGTAGACGTGTTTAACACCCACTAAGAATGTAAATGCAATTCAATATAACAATGGATTTGGAATATCAGAACCTAGCTCTGATACTAATTTAAGAAACTCTTATTCAAGAGAACTAGTGAGCGGAAACAAGAACTTTCCAAGTCCATTGTGAAAGAATTAAACGCATTCACAAATATACAAAACAGTTATGCATCTTTAACAAATTCTAATATGCTTTAGTAATCAAATACAAAAGGGAATGAGAGACATACCTTTGAAGAATACTTCTTCTGTAAATCTCTCGCTCTCGTGAAGAATTGGACAACCACCTCTTGCTCTCGTTCAGATCGCCTACCCAATTGTCAAGTAATCACGAACATTCTTCTCCTCGTACAAGCACCCTTCGACACCACCACTCGGCAACCTTGGTATTCTCGGAATGAGAATCTATGAGGTGTGGGCTCTATATGAATTTGGTAAAGGGATGGAGGAAGACAATGATCGAACTATACGATTAAGCAAGTGGGAGAAAGAATTGTTTATCGTATAGACTGTGAATGCTTGATCGTTTAGTAAATCTCGCTAGTATATGATCGTTTAGTAAATCACGCTGGATCGTTTAGTAATTGTCACTCTATACGATGGATCGTTTACATGATCGTTTAGTAAGTGTCATTCTATACGATGGATCGTTTACACGATCGCTTAGTAAGTATCACTCTACACGATCGTTTAGTCTCTTGCTTGAAGGCTATCGTGTAGTCTCTTGTGATCTAAACGATTAATAGTGCAATCAATGAAACGATCTCTTAACAAAATGAAAACACTTTTCGTTTTATCCTTCAGTTATTCAAAACTGAAAATAACCTCACACTTTCATGGTTAATGGAGAAAATAACCAACCACAATCATCATATAATTATTTAATTATAAATAAATATAATAACTAACTTATCATATTATATTTATAACCTATAGTTTTAATATCACATCATATATAATATTTAAACCATAATTCGTTTCTCCTTTATTTAAATAAATCATATTTATATCAAAATATTCTAATTAGTGTATCTCATACATCATATCAATTATATCACATATAATTGAACCAATTTAATTATATCATATATAATTAAATTCCCTCTTGTTAATTTGAACACTTCAAACTAACCCAAAAACTAATTATCAACTTGATTCAATTGAGCTACCAAGGGGGCCTTATGGACCTGTAGCTTAAAGCTTCAATGGTACGTAATTGACTAAACTCTTTAATCATGAAATCCACCATTCGTTAACCGTCGGACACTCTACTAAAGACCGATAGCTACACTCTTCTCACTACAGGTATATTTCTGTGTCAATTGGATATAATTAATCAACAGTACGATAATCCTTCACAGATCGCTTGTAAGTACAGCTGGGCTAATTTACCGATTTGCCCCTGTAGTTACATCTAACTCCTTAAGCACCACTGATTCCTCTAATGAAAAATACATCATAGTCCTACTATGAGTGAACACTTCTCGGGCCATAAGAAAGCGTGTGGCACCACATCGTTTAGGCCCCGGAATCAACTCTTAAGGGAACAATCTATCTACTTACCCCTGCTTCGAGGAAGGAGTGAATTCCATCTTGTGTAGCTGAGTTCCCAGCTGCCTAATCAGACAAATCCCCAAAGTGGTAGGTTTGAGTCGACAATCTGGCTACTCGCACCAATGCAAATCAAAAGACCGCCCTCATAGGCAGGAGTTCCCAATTCACTCAGGATTAAGGTCATGTTACCTATGGTCGTCTTAGTGAAATTAAAGTCTCTGTCATGAACGACATTATATAACGAGACAAAACATTTCGTGGTCTGGTCTTATACAAACTCCTTTATATAGGACACCCTCACTCGCATGTTTCCACACGAATGATCAGAACCAGACCATCTGTAGCACTTTACAACACTTGTAACATCTATAAAACGGACCGTATCCATAGTGTCACCAGGATAAGGTTTCCCTGTTTTATCCATACTACATACCATTTAGGTTATCAAGGCATGATTCACTTGTATGTCTTCACATACATGCTTAAATCACAATGATAACCAGGGATCTTAGTTTATTGGTTTGTGGTAAATGCAAATAAAATATATCATATTTCATAGACAATAGTGAAGAAAATATCTCATATTATTACATCACAAACGTTTGTTCATACATGTGTTTACAAACTACAGGACCCTACGAGATTTAGGGCATCAACCCCAACAATCAAAACTATCCAAATAATATATATATATATATTTCTAAATTTCTAAATAACTAATATCAAAATTTTTTAAAATTTGGAAAGAAAATATTATTTTGATTTCAATTAATATTTGAAATTAAGTGAGAATTGAAACTAGATAACTGAATGATGCTAATCAATAGGGATGTTCAAATACCTGACAACCCGAACTATCCAATCCAATCCATATATACCCCTAATCAAAATATAAATTAAGAATTTGAATGCTGAGATTTGTATTTTAATTTGATAATATAATATATTTTAATTATTAATGATGAATTTACTATGATAATTAATTAATTAGTTATTTATAAACTAAAATTTAGTCTAAAGGTATTCTCAGTTTAGTTTAACTTATCTTAATCGTAAATCGTACTTTAAAACTTTTTTGTAACTAAGTGATACTTCAAATTTTACAAAAGATGTGCAATGCATGCAATGTCACACTAGTATTTTTAAAGAGTGATCATTTTGGTCATTTTCTGTTCATTTTTATTTAATTTTTAAGAGATCAAGCCTTTTACGACTACCAGAACCAAACTTAACTAAAGTTGAAAGTAGATCAAAATGTGCCGAAACTAAAAGCACATTAACCAAAGTTGATGTGAATATGTTTCATATTTCGTGGAAAAATATCGATATAGATTACTTTAATTATTTAAAAAGAAATTAATCACGGACTAACTAGAAGGACTGGTTTTAAAATTTATATTAGTATTTCAACATTTTTAACATCATCTCATTGCAAAAGCTAAAATATCTTATTATGAAATAATAATATATAGAGAGAAATTATTATGAAATTGCAAGTTTCATTGTAGAATATAATCTTTTTTAAGACAGTTTCATAGTACAATAGTGTCTTATTGTATAACATCAAATGGTCTAAAATCACTTAATAAAGTACAAAGACACTACGACACTAATTAATTAAAATGAATATGGTTAAATTCATATAAAACTTGTACAATTGATTTCGTTTGTTTCTCCCATCCCACATATTGTTACAAAAGAAAAAAACCACTACTTACTAATTTTAAATATTGTTTGATCCCCTAAACTCCGGTATGTAGTAATATATTTATATATATATATAGTCAAAATTTAATTAGAAAATTACTTCCAAATAAATGAAACAAATAATCCATTTAAAATAAAATCATAAAAATACTCAAACATTGTCCTGATATGAAGCAAGTAAAAAACAGTTTAAACTCAATAATATCACGTTTCAACTGTCACTTTTTTTTTTCTTTTATTTCAATAATCGTGAGGTAGGAGATCGATCTATCGATTTTTGGATTGTTAATACTCATAGTAGTAAGCAAAATAGTAGTACATTAATTTGTTAAAAGTAAAATCCCTGATCAAATATGATTTTAAATTTCAATTTATTTTCTATTAAAAGAGAGGTTAGGTAACTATTTAAATTCATTGTTCAACAATGCAAAAAAATTAATGAATCCCTTGTGATAAAGTATGATAGAATAATGAGTCTACCTGTCTATTTTCACATTTTAATTGAACATTTTTTTTTTTAAATTCAATTGTAAGTTTGGAAAATTATAAAAGAAAACTTTACTATTTTTACCTAATTAAAATACAAAATCTCACCAATAATAATGGAAAAAATAAGAATAAATTGACCCAAAAAGAGGAAGATGGATGTATTGAAGAATGACATTATCTATGTTTTTTTTTCTTTTGAAAAATATAAAATACATTCAAACAAAATGATATTTGAGAATTTTAAGTGCTAATAATGGTTGTTGTTTAATGTATGAAATAATAATTTAAACGTTTAAAAAATAGCTATGGTCCTAACTTTGATTAAATTTCAATTTCCACATTCTTGAACATTAGTAAATTTGACTTTTTTTGGGTACATTATATTTAATTTTTTTATTAACATTTTATTATCAACTCAAGTTAAAGTCATTTACTTCGGTATGGAATCATTAATTTAAGAAATTATTTGAAATCCGTTATAATTTAAACTTTCAAACCGATAATGATCTTTTTTATTCTTGAATTTAAACATACAATTGTGAATTTTGAGAAAGTCGAAGGGATATATCTTGTTCCCTTTATTTAGAATAGGTTCGATATTGATATTGATTCATATAACTTCTATGTTTATTTTGTATTTGTTTTTAAATCTTGGAAATACATTTTTTAAAGGAATCTTCTAAATGCTTATAATGGTCATTTGAGCCTTAAAAGACCATCATTTTGGTCATGAGTTGTTTTGTCATTAATGTCCACTTCATCAAATACTCAAAATTCACATTTATTGCCAACAAGAGCGTAGCTCAATTGGCAGTGCTTGTACTATCGATCTCGAGGTCTAAGGTTTTTTTTTTTTTTTTTTTTTTTAATTCTTGAAGGTAAGAAAGAGAAACGGTAAAAGTATCCTATCTCAAATATGTATCATTGGTTATTAAGGACATGGAAATTTTTAATCTACACCGATCAAATATTAAAAGGCAGACACATTGTAACAACTTCATCAAATACTCTTTTCCCAATCTAGCCCTATCGTCAATTGCCATAGTATCAACACCCACATATAGGAATACAATAAAAAAAGTACGACAATGTATTAGTACATTTACTTGAAGTTACTTCGTGTATTTTTGAAAATTAAAATAACGATCGTGACTAAAAACAATCAACTTTTGAAAATATAAATAAACAGTCATACAAATCTGAAGATAACTCAACTAGTTGAAAATTGAAATATTGTACCAACCTGAAGGTTAGAAGTTTAAACTTGTATTGGGTTAAACTAAAAAAAAAAAAAGTGAGAAAGTAAAATGAATTTTAAAAAAGTTTAGGTAGAAAGATGAAATGAACTTGAAAATTGTAGATCAATTGAGATATAAAAGTTTTGTAATACAAATACAAACAAAATAGGGGAAAAAAAGAGATTAAATGTGGTGTTATATTTAAGAACAATAATAGAAAGTGGGTAAAATTGAGACATTAAATGAGGAGTAAAGGAGAACTAAAATTGAGAAATTAAGAAGGAACCAAAATAAAAAGTGGGGATAAAAGTTAAAGGACCAAATCCAAAATTCCAAAAAGTGAAAGGACCAAATCCAAATTTCTAAAAAGTGAAAGGACCAAAGTGAAAATACACAAAAGATCAAGGACCAAAACTTTATTTAGATTTAAAAAAAATGCAAAAAATACAATATTGGAGAGAGAGAGAGAGAGAGGAAAACATATTTGAAGTGGAAAACATGAATGTAGCATCATCATCATCATTCACAATCTAGAATTTCCTTTTCCTCCTTAAATTTTACCTTTTGGAGAAATTATAAAAATAAAAAAAAATTAAAAAAAAGAAGAAAAACAAAATCTTGAAAATCTCAATCTCCACCTGATAATAATATTTTTTTTAAAAAAAATATATACCAAAGTTTAGGGCAAGCAAGATAAATTTCTTACAGCGTTTTCCATGTCCAGAGCTTATCTTTGATTCCAACCCCATAACTCTAAAATACACGGGAACAATCAAAAAGCAAGTTTTGTGTTTCTGCCTGACTCCTTCCTTTCACTCACCCAACATCAAAGACTCCATCATCCCTTTTTTTTGTCTATTTTTTTCCTTTTTTTTTTTTTTTTTTTTGGTAAATCTTCGATCAGATCCAACTTTGTTCATTTCCGATCATCAGTCTCTCTGTTACCGGATCTATCTGTAAGTTTTTTATATGATTTTCTTGGTTTTTTGAAGACCCTTTTGTCCATTTTTGTTACTTCCATCGTAATCGGATCATTACTGCTTTTGGTTTTTGTGTTTGCCTGTTGATGATCGGTTTTTATTTGTTTAGTTTGTTTCTGATGATTTTATTTTATTTTTGTGTTGGGTTTTTTTTTTTTTTGTTTTCATGTATGATCGCTTGTTGAGACTTTTTTTTCTTTGTAATTTTCACTCTTGCTTGGATGTTTAGTCTGATTTGGGTTGTTGTTTTTCTTATCAGACTTTGTTTATGATTTATCAACTTATGAAGGTTCAAGAAAGCGTAAGGACCTTTGTGTCAATTTTGCAACGGAATCAAGCAATCTTTTTTAGGTACATTTTGTTACTACTCATTGGTATTTAAATGAACAGAACTTTTCAACTGTATTTACTCTTGAATGTATCTTCTCATAATTTTCTGGTCTTTTTCTTTTTACTATGTGGTTTTTGTTTCTCTGCTTGATGGTTACATACATGTAATCGTCAAAGAAGGAAGTTTCTTTCTCTTTGTTTTTGTTTTATCAGATGTTTTTGTTTTGAAATTTATGTCATTGGTCTCAAAATATAAGGGCATTGGTGTGCTAAATGTTTGAGCTCTATCATTGTTTTCCAAAATTATTGGATTTGAAAATTTTTGGATATCTTCTAATTTTTCGGGCATATAAAGCAGGATGTGATGTGTATGGGGTGACAATGCCTGAGTTGCGAAGTGGAGCCAGGAGATCAAGACGGCTTGATGATCTTCAGCCTTGTCCACAACCACTTGATCAAGGAGAAAATTTGGCAGTGCCTGCCCCTAATAGAACCAGAAGAAGGGTTGCTGGTGGAAGAGGAAGAGGTGGTAATGCCCCAGCCGTAGCGAAAGGTCCCTCAGTGGCGATTCCTGCAAGAACAACGGCTGCCCGGAGAGGACGTGGAATCAGATTGATAGACTTAGATCCTGAACCTTGTGAGGTTCTTCCTGAAGCTGGTGCCATTGGCGCAGCAGAGCCTGTTTTCAATCGAGTTGAGGCTGTTGCAAATAAAGATATGGCCATAGAGGGTGGAAGTGCAGATAAAGTAATGGGAGTTGAAGAGGAAGCAGGCACAGCCCCTGTTCCCGACAGGGTATCTCTTGTCTTCTCATGACCCTATACATTTGTTGTTGTATATCATTTTTAGAATATTCAGTTACATCGACGAGGAGGCTTCACCATCAGTTACATCAACAAATTTGACCTCTTTCTTGTATTTTCAATCATCTTTTTTCTAAAACAAATCTCCCAAGTCCAGAGCTTCCGTCACTGTGGTTCTCGTTACATTTCTGGACATACAATGCATTTTTGTCGGGTCCCTTCAATTAAAACAAAATCCCAATATGGTTGGACCGTACAAGTATTCAATTGATGTGTTTCATTTGATCTCCGCAGGTACAAGTGGGCAATTCTCCTGTATATAAGGTTGAAAAGAAACTTGGCAAGGGTGGTTTTGGCCAAGTTTTTGTTGGTAGAAGAGTAAGTGGTGGAACTGATCAGACAGGTCCTGATGCAATTGAGGTATCACTCACTACACCAATCCTCATGGCTATTATTTGATGAATAGATTGTGTGAAATCATGTTTCCTGATGAGAATGAACTTACAGGTTGCTCTGAAGTTTGAGCACCACAACAGTAAAGGTTGCAGTTATGGTCCTCCATATGAATGGCAAGTGTATAGGTAAGAGTTATTGGATAACCTTTTTCCAAGTTTATTAAGCTAACAAATGTTGTTTTACGTTCCTGAACTGCTACGGCTTCCTCTTGTTTTTTCTTGTTAAGTGCCTTAAATGGATGCTATGGAATTCCTTGGGTTCATTTCAAGGGTCGTCAGGGTGATTTCTACATTCTGGTAATGCTTGAACTAGACTGCTCCTTAACAGCTCAGTTTTCAAATTTATTTATGTTTGACATTTTTTTGACTGGATACCAGGTCATGGACATGCTAGGTCCGAGCCTATGGGATGTCTGGAACACTCTTGGCCAATCGTAAGATAAATTCCATTTCTGTCTCCAATATTATTATATGTGCATGCAGATTTGGCATATTGCTCAACCTTCTTATTTTTGGCATCTTTAACAGGATGTCACCAAATATGGTAGCTTGCATTGCGGTGGAGGCAATATCCATTCTTGAGAAGCTTCACTTGAAGGGGTGGGTTCCCTTAATTTCATATGCAGTGTTTTTAAATGTCCAAGGCGCACTAAGGTGCAATGGCCCTCTGGAGTCTAGGCACAAGGTGCACAAAAAGGCGTGGGCTTTTTTTTGTGAGGCACACTATATATAAAAGTATTATATTAAAAAGAGGAAGCATAGTTGAAGTGAAAATATGAAAAAAAAAAAGACCCCAAACGCAAGAAATCTTGCATTTAGGCTTAGTAAACTTGATTCTTTTTGTTAATAAAGAAGGAAGATCCTTGATTATTACTATTTTTTTAAAATAGTAAAAAAGCCCCAAGGCTCAAGGGCTTTACAAAAGGAGTACCCCTTATTTTGTGAGCCTCACCTAAAGGTGAGGCGCTAGACCTCTGCCTTGAGCCTAGGCGTGTGCCCGAGAGGGCTTTTAGAACACTGTCCATATGTTTACTCAAACATTTTTTTTCCATAAAAGAACAATATATTCAATTAAGAAACATGAATGCAAGTTATATTTGCGATTAAGAACTCTCCAGGCAAAGAGCTCCAAAGGGAAGCCACAAATACAATTTATTCTCAATTAAGCTCCAAAAGTCTCGTTCTCGTTTAAACTCATAATTATCTCTTACAGAACTCCTATCTGTTCTCTTTTAAATAAAGGTTTGTGCATGGAGATGTGAAGCCAGAGAACTTTTTACTTGGTCAAGTGGGAACAGCAGATGAGAAAAAACTGTATCTTATTGATCTTGGTTTAGGTAATATCTCATTAATACCATAGCATCAGCCTATTTTCGCAGTATAAGTCTAGACTAAAACTTCACCTCTTGATAATCGACTTTATCTATTTGATTGCTTATTCTATGATCATATTTGGTTCAGCTTCTAAATGGAAAGATGTAGCTAGTGGTCAACATGTCGAATATGATCAAAGGCCTGACATATTCAGGTTTGTGGAACTTTTCACTTTCATATAAATTTTCTTAAAGTATTTTTTATGTTTCAATATGTATATCCTTTTTTTCCACCAGGGGGACAATAAGGTATGCAAGTGTACATGCACATTTAGGTAGAACGGGAAGTCGGAGAGATGATCTTGAATCATTGGCTTACACGTTAATATTCCTTATAAAAGGAAGATTACCTTGGCAAGGATATCAGGTCAATCAGCTTTCTTATTGCACGAGTTTAGGATTATAACACATTCATTTCACGTTTTTGAATCTTTTTTAAATTTAAAGAACAAAATCATTTGATTAACAAATTTTGGAAAAATGAGCTATTTCATTTCATTTTGTTTTGCTTTTATATATAAAATATCGAAGGACATGCAATTTAGCCTGCAACCACCAAATAAATAAGGAAATGACAAATTTGAAATTTCCAAGTTAAAGTACAGACGTAGTTATGCAAAAAGTTTCTTCCTCATCCTACCTTCAAATGTAGTAATACCCAAGGGAAAACCTTGAAATGTAGTAATGGTGTCTTTCTTGAAATTTTAGTAAACCTGGTATCATCTCCCTCCTCCTCTCTCTCTAACTAACCCCTCCTCTCTCCATGGACTAACAAATGCAGGGTGATAACAAGAGTTTTCTTGTATGTAAGAAAAAAATGGCCACCTCTCCAGAGTTGATGTGCTGCTTTTGCCCAGCACCATTCAAGCAGTTTCTTGAAGCTGTAATAAATATGAAATTTGATGAGGAGCCAAATTATTCAAAACTAATATCCTTTTTTGAAGGCCTGATTGAACCATGTATACCATTGAGGCCAATTCGAATTGACGGAGCATTAAAGGTGACCTATCTTCTTCTATTTTCTTCCCACCTGAAGTTTCTTTTTCTGTCTTCTTTCCATCTGAACATATAATGTTTCGGTTTCCACTACTTAAGTTGAAATTTAATTTGTAGTAAAGTGACTTACTCATTTTATATGGTTTTCTTGCTATAACTAGGTTGGGCAAAAGCGAGGTAGGCTGCTTATAAATTTGGAAGAAGATGAGCAACCAAAGAAGAAAGTGAGGTTAGGTAGTCCTGCTACACAATGGATTTCGGTTTATAATGCACGTAGGCCCATGAAGCAAAGGTGCGTTTGATGTCCTTATTTGCCGATTATTTTCAATGTTCCATGGTCTTGCTGATGTTTTATTGCTTAATAGTCATTCTCTTTCGTATCTACTGCGTTTTAATGAATTTATCATAGTGGTGTAGTGGTTTGACTTTTAAACACCCAAGCTGTTCATTGAGCCAGTCAGCACGTAGCAGCTATCATATATGTTAAAACTAGAAAGATAGGGATCATGTAGAAAAATCATAAAAAATATTCTCTTGATAATGAGATATGAAATAATTGAAGTTAAATTTTTTGTTTTTGGGTTCATATCTAGGAATGAAGTTACATTTGAAAGAATGAAGTAGTAAAGCACAATTCATTCTTCATTCATGATCATCCAAGGAAATTTCATAATCAGGCTCAATTGGCACTGACAAAAAAGGAGAATGAAGACCTTATTGTTATTATGATAAAAAGAACTTGTTTCTTTTGTTTTTAAACATTTCAAATGCAAAAGAAGACTATTCTTTTTTGGACCCTATGCCTTAATCTTTGCCTCTGATTGAAAGGAAAATGATATAACACCATATATTAGTAATGTGAGAAGAAGAATGCACTAACTCAAAAGTGCTTGAATATAAATGAATTATTTATTAATAAACTAAAATTCACATTTATTATTCTTTCCTCATGAATAAATATTATACAATTCATAATGACAACCTACTTCCATTGTTCGAGTGTTCCAAATAATACTGAATCTTCATTAGTCTGTTTTTGTTCTGCAAGAGAACAATGAAGAAAGGATACAATGTGTTTATTCATTATACTTACATAGGAAGTTACTGGACGTGTAGGTACCACTACAATGTTGCAGACTCTAGGTTGCGCCAACATATAGAGAAGGGTAACGAAGATGGATTGCTTATAAGCTGCGTGGCCTCTGCAGCCAATCTCTGGGCCCTAATTATGGATGCTGGAACAGGGTTCTCTTCCCAGGTTTACGAGTTGTCATCCGTGTTCCTTCACAAGGTTACATTACGTCACATAGCTTTATTTTCTGATAACTATAGTGTTTCCATATAATTTTCTTGTGTTAAATCATCAAGTTAAATTGGATTCTTGCCAGGATTGGATTATGGAGCAATGGGAAAAGAATTTTTATATTAGTTCAATTGCTGGAGCCGTTAATGGTAGTTCCCTGGTTGTTATGTCAAAAGGTCTGTGACTTGGTACTCGAGCTTTAGCATTTTAATTCAGATATAGTGATATATGGAATGGTGTGATTTTTGTATTTCTTCTCTTCATGCCAATTAGTTTACACATGCCATTTTTTTAGTAACACTTACTAATCATACTTTGGTGGTTTTGTCCACAAGAATTCTGTACATTTTTCATGATAGTCTTTTTAACTGGGTGTTTCAACTGATTCTCTTGTTGTAAGTTTATTGTGAAGAGATTCAAGTGAAAAATTCTTACCGCCTTTATCTAGCAACGACATTCTTATCATCCCCATGCTGCGCATGCTGGGAGTTATCAATTCTGGAGAGAATACTTGAGCACTCCTTGCTTTCCTTTCATCGAGCCGGCTTCTAAAAATTATTTTACAGTTCTCATTCCACAGATATCTTGTGTTGGTCTTCAAAGTGCTAATCTTCTTTTTTTTAATAAAACATATATAGCTATCAGCAGATTACTCATGATCTGAACTGTAAAAGTTATGTTATTGCTTGGTTCTTGATAGTTTATTTATGATTCGATAACAGGCATTTATGATCTTGTGTTCTTATTGTGTTTTGGCATAATCTTGTAGGAACACCTTATACTCAGCAATCCTATAAAGTTAGTGAATCTTTCCCTTTCAAGTGGATAAATAAGAAATGGAAAGAAGGATTCCATGTCACTTCCATGACCACAGCCGGAAGTCGTTGGGGCGTGGTTATGTCTAGGAATGCTGGCTTTTCTGATCAGGTATGACTTCCTACTGATTTGTGAATTGTTGGTTTATTCAAATTTCTTTTGTATTCAGTCATCTGCTATGTCTTCTGAAAATTCTTTATCGGGTTCTTCTTGTCCTGTATGGAATCAATCAATCATTCAAGGTTGTGGAGCTTGATTTTTTGTACCCAAGTGAAGGTATCCATCGCAGGTGGGAAAGTGGTTACAGGATAACATGCATGGCAGCAACTGCAGATCAGGCTGCCTTCATATTAAGCATACCGAAACGAAAATTGATGGACGAAACTCAGGAGACTCTACGAACGTCTGCATTTCCTAGCACACATGTGAAGGTACAAACACACCTTCGTAATGAAATTTATCCAACACCTAGATATTTTATAGTCCAAGAAAAGTACTTGGGTGCATCTCAACTATACCTATCTTTATGCATGCCACTATATTGTCTAATCATATTTTTTTACATGGGAATTTCTTCTTTTTTGAAATATTTTGATTATTATTGTTTTTTTTTGGTATGAAAAAAAGGTGGGATGCACCCAAGTATTGTTCAACTATGAAATGGACTTCCTAACCTTTAACGTTCTTGAATCTTGAGTTCCTTGCATTAAATTTTTATTGATCATATGGAAATGGAAAATCCTCGGAAATGAAACTCATGCATAACATCGATATAATCTAAACATGGAATCGATTATCTCATTAAAACCTGATTTATTTAAAGAAAATTTGTGGTAAGTGCTAAATCCCTTGTTTCCTTAGCAAAAGTTTACGAGTTAGTACTGATGACTGGTTTCTGCAACATATGTTGTTTTGCAGGAGAAGTGGTCGAAGAATCTCTATATCGCATCAATATGTTACGGGCGAACAGTTTGCTAATTTATGATTCATGGACAGTGTAATTTGTATGTATATTCTGGTAATGCCCCAGCAGAAGAGGGGGCAAAATGTGAAAACAGAACAAACCTGTTTTTTTAGAAATGTGGAAGCTGAGAGAGTTGAGTTGATTCAAGATGGGATTTAGGAGAGAGGGAAGGCCACGAGGAGAAAATGGGTAATGCAATGCCCCCATTTCATTAGTTAACTTGTAATGGTGGTGGAAAGCAATGCAAGAAGTGGATTGTTGGAAAGGGCAAAAAAAAAAAACAAAAAATGTTGTGAAGAGGTATTTCTTGCATTTGTGACCAAATTGTGGTCATAGTGTTACACCTCCACAATTGCTTCTAAATGGAAAAGAAGAGAAAAAGAGACAAGTTTTGTACAACTTGATTGCAACCTCTCTAGTCTTTTACCATGTAAAGTTTTCAAAACTAACATTAAAAAAATGAGCTTATTCTCATTCTTCTATCCAATATTTGATTAGCCATTTTCATCAAAATTGGTTAATTCAATTCTTGCTTATTGCTCTGATATCCTATGCTAAGAGCACAAAGAAAGCATTATATTCTTTTGGGTTAAATTATTATAAATTTTCGCGATTCTAATGGCAGGAGTCCACATTTTTTTTTTCCTTTTTTTTTTTTTGTCACCGACGTGTAAATATATATAATATGTGGTGAGAGTATATTGATTTATCGAAACTAGTAAGTGGTAGTCATATTTCTTGGTTTAAGATTAATTTGAAAAGGAGCCATTTGGGTTAATTTTAAATGGACAGTTGCAAATATTTTTAAATAATGTAATCAATCAATAATAGTAGAGTTAATTAGTGATAAGGATAGAGTCTCCTATTCATAGATTATGTTATTTTTGTAATTCTTTAAAAATATAGGAAAATTTTTATAAATAGATAAATCTAAAAAATATTTATACTTCATAGTAAATAGTTTTAAAAGTTGTTGGACTTTTGAAATTTTTTTGTTATAAAAGATAAATATTTTTAAATATTTTTTTATATTTAAAAAGGTCTCATCCTTTTATTTTTTAATGCAAACAGTTCGTTTTTTTGTTTCGAAAATACCTCCAAACTTTTAAAATTTTATTAGTATCTATAAACCTCAAAAAAATGAAAAAAGAAAACTCTTACCATTAGTTTGGTTAGTATATAGACAAAGATCATTAGCACTTCATTAAAATAATATCATTGAACTTTCAAAAATTACAATATTACCCATAACTTTTTTTTATCTAAAAAAATTTAAAAATGTTTTCCATTTCCTACTCTCCCTTCTTCAATACCCCTCTTAACCCCTTTTTTCATTCCCTACTCTTTAAAACTTCGTCCGTTTCTCCTATTTTTCCATTACTTTTTAAATATTAAAACTTTAAATAAATAGGAATAGCTCTCTCATTATTCTAAGTATTCCTAAACATAAATATACAAAATCTCACCTAAACAATATGATAAAATTGATTCAACAAAGTGTTGGGGTATATGTCCTAAAGCCTCATAATTTTATGTTAGTTGAATCAATGGTTGATTGATTTTATATTACTTGTGCAATAATCCATTAACCTAAATCCAAGGTTATCAGATATATCTTAAATATGTATATGAAGACATACAAGTGGATCATGTTTAAGTGATAATCTAAATGGTATGTAGTATATGGCTAAGGTTCGGTGCCTTATCCTAGTAATACTATTGATACGATCCGTTTTGTAGTTGTTACAATTATTGTAAAGTACTATAATGAGCTGATCCTGATCATTCTTGTGGATACATGTGAGTAGGAGTATCTTATACAAAAGAGTTTGTATAAAGACTGGACCATGAAATGTTAAGTCTCTCTTTATAACGCCATTGCTAGAAGAAACTTACATTTCACCTAGATGACCATAGGTGATTTGACCTTAATCCTAAGTGAGTTGTGAACTCCTGCCTATGAGGGCGATCCTTTGATTTGTATGGGTGAGAGTGGCCAAATTCACGACTTAATAAGCTTACCATTTTGGGAATTCGTCTAATTGCGGAGTTGGGAACACAACTACATAAGAAGGAATTCACCCATTCCCTATGGTTAGGGTAAGAAGATAAACTACTCCCTTAAAGACTGATTCCAGGACTTGAACAATGAGACGCCTCACCCTCTCCTGGCCCGAGAGGGGTTCGGTCATAGTTGAACTATGACTAATTGTTCATTAGAGAGATCGGTGGTACTTAATGAGTTAGATTTAACTACCGGGAAAAACGATAATTTGACCTAGCTGTACTTACGAGCGATTTGTGAAGGTTCAACGCATTATTGATTGGTTATATTCAATGGATACATAAATATATCTATAGTGTGAAGAGTTCAACGGTTGATCTTTAATGGAGTGACTGGTATTTACTGAATGTTGATTAATTTGATTAAAAGAGTAATCAATTAATCTCGTATCACTGGAGCTTTAATCTATAGGTCCACAAGATCTCCTCGTTAGCTCAATGAGGACTGATGGGAATCAAATTAATTTTGGTTTAATTTGAGTTGTTCAAATTAATTAAAGATAATTAATTGTATAAGATACAGTTAAATAATGTATATTGATACATTATATAATATAATGTAGGTCGATACATTTTTCTGAGAGAAATAAATATTTAAATATGATTCAAATATTAATTATACGAATATGATTTATATAAAAACTATATGTTAAAATTTAATGTGAATATGATTCATATTAAATTTAAATATAATTAATGAGAGAAATAAATATTTGAATAAGGTTCGAATATTAATCATATGAATACGAATCCATATAAAAATTATATGTTATAATTTAATGTGAATATGATTCATATTAAATTTATATTTAGTTTCATGAGAGAAACAAATATTTGAATATGATTCAAATAATTATACGAATATGATTCATATAGGAACTATATGTTAAAATTAATATGAATATGATTCATATTAACTTTATATATTTTATCGAGAGGTGTTATAATTTGAATATGATTCAATTATTATTTATATGAATGTGATTCATATAAAAACTATAGGTTAAAATTAATATGAATTTGATTTATATTAATATTTTAGGTTATTTGAGAGAATAATAAACTATAGTTTATGTTATATGTGATATAATATTAACTATAAGTTATATCTTATATGTGATATAACATATAATTTAAATATATATTAAATTCAAAACTTTGAATTTGAATTTAGTAAAAATAAAAGGGAAGGAGTTATAACTCCCTCACCCCTTAATCTCTCTCACGTAACAAATGAAGAGAGAGAAAGATCTCTCTCCGTGTCTCTCTCTGGTTCTCATTCTCTCTGTGAATTTTACAGAGAAGAAAAAACTCTCATTTATCTTCTCCTTCCCTATGGTTCTCATCCTTGAGAATAACGGGAAAGACCTCTTAGTGGTGTCCGTTCCTATTTGTTGAGTTCGTGGATGCCAAGTTCGTGAGATCTGGAGAAGACGACTTGAATTGGAGAGGAACGTGAAGAATTGGTCTTCAAAGATGAGTGATTTCTTAATCTCTTCCTCTCTATTTGTACTGTAGAAAGCATGCTTAGGTTTATGTTTTTGCATGGTTTTTGTCACTTTGAATTCTGTGCGTTCTGTAAAATGAAATTTAGAGATTAATGCGTTCAATTGCTTCTGTTGCGGGGAATTCCAATCCCTTCAATTGGTATCAGAGCCATCTCGATTCTCTAATTTCATTTTTAGAACTTTAATTCAAAGTTTTGGTGAGTGCATGAGGCATTATGAATGTATGGGTTTTTGCATATTGGATGACGAAATTGGCCTAGATTTTACTACTTTAAAAGTGTTTAAAGTTGTAATTGTCCAGTATTTTAGGCATTTAATTTCATGTAATTGGGTTTGTAATTGTTTGTGATAGAATTCTGGCTTCGAATTGGTGATTTTTTGGAGCAAGAACAGAGCAAATCGGATGAATGAGCGAAGTAGAGTAGGCATTTTGCTGCATAATGTTGCAACATTAGCATCAAAGTGTTGCAATGCTTTAGATGGTCAATGTGTGCATTATGATTCCTCTAAATCATGGGTTTGAGTCTCCCTAGTGGTTTTTTTTTTTCATTTTTTATTTATTAATTTATAACAATTAATTATTTATTGTATTTTCATTTATTTTATTAATTTTTATGATGCCAATTCTGATCCAATATTACACTGAAATTGGCATCCCAAAACTACTTCTGAAATGCCTTGGCTGCTCGAATCCACGATCGCTCGAATGGCCTTCATACGCGCGTAGTTGTTTGAGCGCAACGGTGCTAAGGGGGAGCACTGTTGTGCTCTAGTCCCATTTGCTGGAGTGCAGGCGTGCTCGGCAGGAAAACACGCAGCACCATTACGCTCTATGAAGAGCGCCACAATGCTCTATGTGTTTTTCCTCGAGCGCTGTGACGCTGCATAAGGGTGCCATTACGTTCTGGGACAGAAGCTATTACCTAGTTTTGTGTTCATCCAATTTTGCTCAAAAAGCCTCTAAATCTAAGCTGAAACCACGAACCGATCAATAGGGACATGAATATAGACTTGATTGCAATATTAAATATCTAAAAAATACAACGGGCCTTTACAAATGGAGTAATTGAAAGCAGTAAACAGTCTAATATGCCAATTTCGAAACATCCATATTGCAAACCACAAAATATACATCCATTATACAGATTTAATACACCCACCTTAAACTCTGATTTTAATGTTCGAAAATGAAATTAAGCGAGTCAACCGATGCTCTGATATCAATTGAAGGTTTTGAAAACCGAAGTAGAAGCAATAATAGCAATCGTGTCTCCATTTCATTTTACAGAACCATACAAAATCAAAGGACACAAACTAAACAATAAACAATTAAACTACTAGCATACATTACACAGTAAATCAGAAAGTGAGGGAATACAAGAACTTATCCTTGTAGATACAAGTCTTCTCGCTTCCTCTCCTATCTACTGCAATGTCTCAAACAAAACGAACTCTTCATTCGATATCATGAACATAGTAACTGGACACTACCACAGGGCTTTCTCGTTATTCTCAAGGATGATAACCGAAGCGTAGTTGTGGGCTCGCTTTGGTTAATTTTTAGGAAAAAGGAGTAGAGTTGTGAGAGAATTCACACCAGAGAAAATCTTAGAGAGCTAAGAGATTGACTAGAAGGAAGAAGATGATCCTCAATCATCTGTTCAACGTGAACCCCATTCACATTTCCATTTGTTGAAAGAATAATGGACGAAAGTTATCAAAATAACTTCCTCCCTAACTATTAAAAAACAAAAATAAACTAAATAAATAAAATTTTGAATTTTAAATAAAAATAAAATATATAATAACTAACCTTATTATATATTCATAAAACTACATATAACATATAACCTATAGTTTATATTATATCACATATAATATAACCTATAATCAATTAATCTCTCATATAATTTATAGAATTAATATGAATCACATTCATATTAATTTTAACCTATACTTTTTAGATGAATTATATTCATATAATTAATATTTGAATCATATTCAAATATTTATTTCTCCCACCAAAACTTTATATTATAATGTATCAAATATATTATATTAATTATATCTTATATAATTAATTTGAACAATTCAAATTAATCCAAAACTAATTCGATTCTCACTAATCCTAATTGAGCTAACGAGGGATCTTATAGACCTATATATTGAAGCTCCAATGGTACTTGATTAATTAATTAAACTCTATTAAATTAATCAACTTCCATTAATTGTCGGTCACTCTACTAAAGACTGACAGCTGCACTCTTTGACCACTGATATATTTCTGTGTCCATTGGGTATAACTAATCAATGATATATTGACCCCATAAATTGTTTGTAAGTATAGTTGGGTAGAAATTATTATTTTGTCCCTGTAGTTACATATAACTCCTTAAGTACCATTGATTCCTCTAATGAACAATTAGTTATAGTTCAATTATAACTGAACCCATATCTATTAGGAGAGGGTGTGACACCACATTGTTCAAGTCTTGGAATCAACCCTTAAGGGAGTAATTTCTCTACTTGTCTTAATGATAGGAAAGGAGTGAATTTCCTTCTTGTGTAGCGGCGTTCTCAACTCCCCAATAAGACGAATCCTCAAAATGGTAGGCATATTGAGTCGATGAAATTGACCACTTTCACCCATGAAAATCAAAGGACTGCCTTCATAGGCAGAAGTTCACAACTCACTTAGGATTTAGATCAAGTCACCTATGGTCATCTTGGTGAAATGTAAGTCTCTTCTAACAACGGTGTTATAAAGAGAGACTATTCAGTTTGTGGTCCCATTTTATACAAACTCTTTGTATAGGATACCCTCGCTCACATGTCTCCACATGAATGATCAGGATCATATAATTTATAGCACTATACAACATTTATAACAACTATAAAGCGAGCCATATCCATAGTGTCACTAGGATAAGGTACCCAGTCTAATCCATCCACTACAGACCGTTTAGGTTATCATTTAAACAAGATCCATCTGTATGTCTCTATATATATGTTTAAATTACATAAAATAACCTAGGATCTTAGTTTAATGGATTAAGTGTATGCACATAAAATAACAATTATTTTATTAATAACAATTTGTTTGAAGAGTTTACAAACTACGAGAATACAAGAGATTTAGGATACTAACCTCAACATCTTAGACCAGTGAGAGTGTGGGGCCTCATTGTTCAAGAATCAAATCAGCTATTAAGGGAGTGATTCATCTACTTTATTCTCAAGAGGGGAAGGAGTGAATTCCATCTTATGTAGATGTGTTCCCAGTTCCCCATTCGAACAAAATCCCCAAAATGGTAAGCTTATTGAGTCAGTGAATCTGACCACTATCACTTATATAGATCAAAGGATTGTCCTCATAGGCAGGAGTTCACAACTCACTCAGGATTAAGGTCGAGCCTGTTGGGGTTGATGCTCTAAATCTTGTAAGGTCCTATAGTTTTTAAACCTTGTATGAACAAACTTGTATGTGATTAATAATATTTGATATTTTATTCACTTTGTTTTTAAACCTTATCCTGGTAACACTACGAGTATGACCCGCTTTGTAGATGTTACAAATGTTGTAAAGTGCTACAAATGATCTGATCCTAATCATTCATGTATTAGACATGCGAGCGGGGATATTCTATTCAAAGGAGTTTGTATTAGATCGGACCACGAAATATTTAGACTCATTATATTACACCGTTCATAATAGAGACTTTCATTTCACTAGGATGACCCTAGGTAACATGACCTTAATCATGAGTGAGTTGTGAACTCTTGCCTATAAGGGTGGTCCTTTGATTTGTATGGGTGAGAGTGGTCAGATCACCGACTCAACAAGCCCACAAGTTTGGGGATTTATCTGATTGGGGAGTTGGGAACTCAACTACACAAGATGGAATTCACTCCTTCCCCGAAGTAGGGGTAAGTAGATAAATTGCTCCTTTAAGGACTGATTCCGGGTCTTGAACAATGTGGCGCCACACCCTCTATTGGCCCGAGAGGGGTTTAGTCATAGTGGGACTATGATCTATTATTCATTAGAGGAATCAATGGTACTTAAGAAGTTAGATATAACTACAGGGACATAATGGTAATTTGACCTAGATGTACTTACGAGCAATTTGTGAAGAGTCATCATACTGTTAATTGGTTATATCCAATTCACACAGAAATATATCTGTAGTGTGAAGAGTACAACTGTCGGTCTTTAGTGGAGTGCCCGACAGTTAACCGATGGTGGATAAGGTCCCCTTGGTAGCTCAAAAAGATTTAGTTGAGAATCAATTTTTGGGTTAATTTGAATTGTTCAAATTAATAAGAGGAAATTTAATTATATATGATATAATTAAATTGATTCAATTATATATGATATAATTGACATAATTTATTTGATACATTATAGTTTAATTGGTGGAATAAATATTTGAATGTGATTCAAATATATTTTCTATGAATGAATTCATAGTTGTTAAATTTAATATAAATATGATTTATATTAAATGCCATAAAATAGAGAAAAAGAATTACAGTTTATATTGTATATGATGCAATATTAAAAATATAGATTATAAATATAATATGATAAGTTGGTTATCATATTTATTTATATTATTTATTATTTTAAATAATTAATCCCTTTATTCTCTTCAACCACCTTAGTGGGTGGTTAAGTGGTTTTTGTGGCAAATGGGATAAATAAAAAATAAGATTTTATTTTTTCAAGAGAGGTATACACGATTAAGAGAGACTATATGATAGCCTAAGTGATCGAGAAGCTTCTCTATACGATAGTGCTTCTTCCTCAATTGTCTTCCTCCTCCAAACTCTCAAACTTCCTCCTAACCAAAATAATCAGAGGCCACCACTCCTGGGTTCTCACCCTGAGAATACCGAGGACTCCCTGTGGTAGTGTCTTCACATTGTTGGTTTGAGTTTTGTTGCTGTTCGAGGAGTTCGTGACAGTTCAAGGGTTGCACGAGAAGAAGTGTTCTTCAAAGGTAATTTTTCTAGTTTAAAAAGCATGCTATAATTTTTGTTAAAATGCATAATCTGTTCATGTTTACTATAAATGTTTATTTTCAATCAAAATGGAATTTAGACGATCCATTTTCACTCATGGATCTCCTTGTAAACGAGTTTCTTCAATTGGTATTAGAGCCAGGTTGTAGTTCTGATTCCAAATTCCATTCCTGTATTGAAATCGTTTATAGTTTTGGTGGATTTTAAGTTCTACATTACATTTAAATGTTGAATATATGTGGATAGTTTGTTGATGGATGTTTCGGGGTAGTAATCTCTGTTTTGGCTTTCTGTTTATATTACAAAAGTTAATTTGTAAGGTCTCTGTGTTTTTGGGCATTAATCTTGCAATCAAGCCTGTATTCGTTTTAGTTTTGAGTCGTTCGTGAAGCTTTAGAAGTGAAGGTTGCAGTGCATTTTGATGGAGAAGACGAAACGATGGTCGCATCGTGTAGCTAGAGCTAAATGATAGTTTAGATTTTGTTATGCATTCGTGTAGCATGTACTAAATGATTGCATAGCTAATGCTACGCGATCGTGTAGAGTTGTCTACACAAATGTGTTCCGTTGGTTGCATGATTGCCTAGGCGCTCGAGAAGTAAACGATCGCGTGATGTATGATACTCGATGCAAGCAATGCGTGCTAAATGATCGTGTAGTCTATCATGCTCATTGCATAGTCAATAGCTACACGATCACATGGTATACGATACTCAACGCACACTACTCAATTGTGTAGACTATCATACTCATCGCATAGTCTGTAGCTACACGATCGCATGGTATACATACTCGAAGCACGCTGCACGATCGCGTGGACTTTCATGCTCATCACGTAGTCAAAAGCTATGTGATCGTTGTTACACGATCTTCTATACTCGAAGCATGTTGCTCAACGATCAGGAGTTCGCTACACGATCAAGCTGCAAGGCTTCAAGGCGAGCGGTTCAAGACCTGGTTCACTTGTTTCGATCCGGAGGACTCAACTTTTGCAATATTTTAGCCTTTTCTTTTCCGATTTTGAGATCTACCATCCCGGTCCATCAACTTTAATTAAATATGCATGTGATGTATGTTTATTATATATGCCATAATGTATGTCACATAGTTTTAAAACTTCCATAGGTTGTGCATTTTTTTTCATGCATTATTTTATATTATATGTGTTATAATATATTAGTATGCATGATTTAAATTACTTAAAGCATGCTTATGCATCATATAATATAAGAGTTATAATATATGTATGCATGCATCATTTATATTATAAATATTATAATATAAGGATTAATGTTTGTATGAAATGTATGCTATAGTTTAATTCATTACTTGTTTATATAATAGTTATATATTAGTAACGAATGAACATTGCATGAAGCATGACACTACCTTAGGTTAATTTACAATTGTTATAAATAACTTATGTATGTCTAGCTAGCAATGTTAGTTTGTTTTAATTGTTTCATTTTTTATAAGTGTTATAATAAATGAAATTAGAATTAAAATCAATAATAAAGAGTTGCATGTAAACCTTAAGCTTTAATCATTTTTTTAAAAATGTTTTAAAATTTGATTGAGATAGACCTAAGATCACATTTCTAATAAGATTAGAAATCTAAATTTAATCTTTTAAATCGGTTTAATAGGATTAAATTGATTCCTAATAAAAGATTAAATATGTAACAAATGTATCTATAAGGTGAAGGATCTCATACCGAGAGTTCCATGAGCACGTTCGAATCGCTCCGATCTCACCGTGATCGAAATATAACATTAAACATTCAACACATACAATTATGTAAATAATCTCTAATTAAAGGCATGCTATGAACAACAAAATAACAAAGGGAGACAGAGTTCTATACTAGTTGAAGACTATCTTCAAACTTCAAAACTCCAACGCAGCGGAAACCCTCCTAGGGATCTACCAATGCCTGACGAGAATGTCGACTACAACAGCACGAACAACGCGAACACGAACGCCGCAACGGGGACGACACCACCACTAATGAGTCCCGGGTATTCTCGGAGTGAAAAGAGTGGGCTTTGGTGAATTTGGTAAAGGATGGAGGAACAACGAGTCGTGTAGGCGATAAGTAAGTGGAAGGGTGAAGATCGCCATCGCATAGCAGAAATGCTTATTGTCTAGAAGAGCTACACGATCGTGTAGGATTTACTGAACGATCGTTTAGGAAAAGGTGTACGATCGTTTAGTTAAATTGGTACACTATACGACCATTTAGAGAAACTATCCGATCGTGTAGGATAGAATGTGCAATTGTTTAGCGCGAGGTGGACGATCATTTAGGCGGAGAAACGACTATCGTATAGGCTCTCGAGCGATCGTTTTCTTTTAGCAATGCGCGCTTCACGAAATCTTTTTGGGCGGAAGAATGAATATCGATTGCTCGATTAAAAAATGAAAACTATTTTTATTTTAACCCATCGGTTATCATAACCGACGTTGCCCACTAACCCACGTCCAAACGTGATATTAAGATTAACTATCATATAATTAATCAATTAATAAATATAATCATATTATATTTATATCCTATAGTTTGATATCACATATCTACTATAGAATTTTCTCCTCTACTTGATATAAATCATATTTATATCTAATTTCCTCCATAAAAATGTATCTCATACATTTGCCAATTATATCATATATAATTAACCAGTCCAATTATATAATTGAACTTTCTCTTGTTAATTTGAACATTTCAAATTAACCCAAATACTGGTTCTCGAATTTATCTAAGCTACCTAGGGGACCTAATGGACCTGTGGCTTGAAGCTCCAACGGCACGTGAATAATTGACTAAACTCTTTAGCCACGAGATCTATCATCCGTTAACTGTCAGTGATTCCACTAAAGACCAACAGTTGAACTCTTCTTACCACAGATATATTTTTGTGTCCATCAGATATAACCAATCATGAGTACGATGACCCTTCATAGATGCTCGTAAGTACAACTAGGCCAAATTACCGTTATGCCCCTATAGTTACATCTCACTCCTTAAGTACCACTGATTCCTCTAACGAACAATACAACATAGTCCAACTATGTGTGAACACCTCTCGGGCCAAGAGAAGGTGTGTGGCGCCACATTGTTCAAGCCCCGGAATCATCCCTTAAGGGAGTTATCTATCTACTTACCTTTGCCTCGGGAAAGGAGTGAATTTCATCTTGTGTAGCTGAGTTCCCAGTTCCCAAATCAGACGAATTCCCAAAATGGTAGGTTTAAATCGGCGACCTGGCCACTTGCACCCATACAAATCAAAGGACCGCCCTCAATGGCAGGAGTTCCCAACTCACTCAGGATTGAGGTCATGTTACCTATGGTCATCCTAGTGAAGTGAAGTCTCTGTCATGAACGGTGTTATATAACGAGACCTTAACACTTCGTGGTCAGGTCTTATACAAACTCTTTGTATAGGACGCCCCTGCTCGCATGTCCCCAACACGAATGATCAGGATCAGACCATCAGTGACAAGTCACAACACTTGTGACCATTACATAAAGCGGGCCGCATCCGTAGCGTTACTAGGATAAGGTTTCTCTCATTTATCCATATACTACAGACCATTTTGGTTATCACTTAAGACATGATCCACTTGTATGTCACCACATACATGCTTGTGTCACATACAGATAACCAAGGATTTTATGTTAATTGATTTGTGGTAAAGAAAATAAAACAAGTAACCGAGAAAAATACCAAAATGTGAAGATATCATATATTAACAACACAAGCGTTTGTACAAATTGTTTACAAACTATAGGACACGAGACTATAGAGCATCAACCCCAACATGAGGGACCTTTTGTCTAAGGCTGGTTCTAGATAGGCTGGAGTAATTAATGAAGGAAATCGGATTCGCGAGATTTCCATGAGCAGCGGAAGAACGATAATTCCAAATTACAATCATGAACGAACATATATTTATAGTCGACTTCAAACAAGCGGTTATACAGTTCATACAGAGAAATTACAGCATGAACAACAAATGCACAAAGGGCAAACTGTACGAACAATCGAAGAAGCGTCTCTATGCTCCATTGCGCACGATCGCTCGAACAACAGCGACCACGAATGCTCAATATACATGACCGCAACACAGCAGCACGAACATTGCGCTCGTTCTCAACGATCGACTCGGTCATGAACTCCTCTGCAACATGAACGACATCTACAGCACCTTGAACGGCCTCCACAGAACCTCGACGGTGTCGAGTTTAGTTTAACACCACTAACAAGGCTACCTTGATATTCTCGGTGTGAGAATCCAGAGGGTGGGCTCTGTTCGGACTTGGTATGAGGTAGACGGAGGAAGAAACACCGATCGTGTAACACGATTGGGCAAGTGGGAGATGGCGGAGACCTATCATATAGGTCGATGCCTAATCGTTTAGATACAGCTAAGCGATCGTCTAGAAAAAGCTATGTGATCGTTTAGCTCGGTCTTTCGCCTATAGACTCTACACGATCGTTTACTTTGGGCAAGCGCGATCGTCTAGCAAAACTATGCGATCGTTTAGTAAATACTGCATGATCGTTTAGCTCGTCCAGCCGTCGTTTAGTAAATCCATATTTACTTGACGACTACGTGAGTTTCTTTTACGTGGAAAGAAAACTCAAAACTTTTTCAATCTTTTGTGAAAACTTCTTTTTAACTATGAAAACTATTTTCCTTTTAAACTCACGGTTACCATGATTCCAATAACCACCCACTCATTTGGTTATTAAAGAAAAAGAATTAATTATCCAATAATTAATATTATTATAAAATATAAATGATAACCAACTTATCATACTATATTTATAACCTATAGTTTTAATATTTCATCTCATGAAACATATAAACCATAGTTCTTTTTCTATTCCATGGTATTTAATGTAAATCTCATTTACATCAATCCTCCACTAAATGTATCTCATACATTATACCGATTATATCATATATAATCAAAATACCTCTTGTTAATTTGAACATTTCAAATCAACACCAAGAACTGATCCTCAACTGAATCCATTGAGCTACCAAGGAGACCTCATGGACCTGTAGCTCGAAGCTCCAACGGTACGTGAATAACTGACTAAACTCTTTAGTCACAGGATCTACCACCCGTTAACTGCCAGACACTCTACTAAAGATCGATAGCTGAACTCTCCTTACCATAGATATATTATGTGTCCATCTTAACCAATGACTAATGCGATAACCCTTCACAGATCACTCGTAAGTACAGCTGGGCCAATAACCGTTATGTCTCTGTAGTTACATCCGTCTCCTTAAGTACCACTGATCCCTCTAATGAACATAAGTCATGGTCCTACTATGATCGAGTCTTTTCTTCCAAAGAGAAGCTGTAGCCACTATGTTCATGCCTCGAAATCAGCCTTTAAGGGAGCAATCTCTCTACCTATCTTTTCTTCAGGAAATGAATGAATTCCATTTTGTGGATTGAGTTCCCAGCTCTCAGATCAAACAAGTCCCTAAAAAGATAGGCATATTGAGTTGGCAATCTGGCCACTTTTATCCATACTAATCAAATAATCGCCCTCAAAGGCAGGAGTTCCCAAAACACTTAGGATTGAGGTCGTGTCACCTATGGTCGTTTAGGTGAGATGCAAGTCTCTATTATCAATGACATTATATACAGAGTCTAGTCATCTTGTGGTCCAGGTCTTATACAAACTCTTTGTATAGGACACCCCCGCTCGCACATCTCCACATGAATGATCAAAATTTACCATCTGTAGTAGTTTACAACACTTGCAAACCTCTACAAAGCAGGCCGTATCCGTAGTGTCACCAAGATTAGGTATCCTGCTTTAATCCTTATACTACAGACCTATTTAGGTTATCACTTAAGGCATGATCCACTTGTATATCACATATACATCTTAAGTTCACATAAGATAACCAAGGAGATTTGTTTATTGTACATGAGTAAATGCCAAAATTAAATAACACTTATTTGATTCATTGAACAATGTGTATCTTTACAAAACAACGAGACTCCGGGAGAATTAGGACACCAATCCCAATACTTAAGTTGATGGAAACATCGCACCTCTACCTGGGAACCTACCTGGAAGTGTGAATTAGATAGATTTGTTACATTCATGCTAATTTGATGAAAGCATGGTAAAGAATTTAATAAGACTTGAATCAAAGTTGTTTAATCATCAAAAGCATGTGTTGTTTTTTTTTTAGCAAATTAAAAAAATCATTTAGATAAAATCAATAGCCGGATTTTCTAAGTTAATGAACCCTAAGAAGAACATTCAGTGGGAGGAAATTAGAGTATATGATACTTCATTTTAATTTCTACATGTTTCTCCCTAAAAGTTCACACCGTGAGATCTATCCTCGGCCTCGAGGAACCATGGGTGTCCCCCTATGGGTAGCATTTGAGTAGGTCAATACAAAGGTGAATGGAGAGAGTGTTCATAGTAAGTAGGAGGGGGACGCGTGACAACATATCCCTCGGTCTCTCTCATTAGGTTGGATAAAGTTTTATGCATCGCCTCGTGGCATTGTGGGTGTCCCCCTAAAGGATGGTAGTTTTGCATAACACTTTATTTGATCTCCAGAAATGGATAGGGTTGCATTATTCTATTGCCCTAATCGACTTTTCCCTAAGGTGCTTATTAGGGCGAGACTCTAGGACCTAAAATGAGGGGTTACACAAAATTGTTAAGGATGTTAACAATTCTGGACCGAACAGTGGTGACTATTAGATTCAGTTACAAGGAGTTATTTCTGTCTAATGGTTGAGAATGTCTCATTTCAGTGCAAGGGCATTTGATCACCCTACGGTGACTTTTTTCTTGCCTCACTGAAGCATCATTGCAAAATTGATGTCACTTAGGGTACATTAGACTATTTTGCTAAAACTTGATTGGTTTTCTAAAATTGGTTTAATGCAAGTAGACTTAATTAAGTTTGTTCATTTTCAACAACTTAATTATGGCTATTGCATTTTTAAGGTTGCTTGTCATCGATAAATTAACTGGCGAGAATTATGCTAGTTGGAAAAATACTATAAACACGATTTTGATCATCGATGATCTCAGATTCATCCTCATAGAGGAGTGTCCTCCCATTCCACTTTCTACTGCTGCTCGAAATATTCGAGAAGCATATGAGTGATGGACACGGGTGAACGAGAAGGCCCGAGCTTACATCTTGGCCAACCTTAACAAAGTTTTGGCCAAGAAGCATGAACCCATAGTCATTACATGATAGATCATGGAGTCTCTGCGAGGGATGTTTGGACAACTGTCTGCACAGCTCAGTCATGATGCTCTAAAGTACATCTTTAACTTACAGATGCAAGAGGGGTCATCCGTTCAGGAACATGTTCTCAATATGATGATCCATTTCAACATAGCTTTCTTCATCTTCGTAGCAATATTGTTCTGAACAGAATTGACTACAACCTTACAACTCTACTTAATTAGTTGCAGCTTTCCAATCCTTGTTGAAAAGCAAGTAGAAGAAGGGTGAAGCAAATGTTGCTTCATCATCCAAAAAGTTCCACAAAGGTTCGACCTCTGGTACTAAGTCTGCATCTTCTTCTTCCGGCACTTGAAAGTGGAAGAAGAAGAAGAGTGGTAAGGGGAAGGCTTCTGTTAACCCACAACCTACTGCTCCAAGGGATAGACAACTAGTGAGGATTGAAAAAGGCAAAATGTTTTCATTACAACTAAGACGGACACTAGAAGAGGAACTGACACAGATATTTGACAGAGAAGAAGAAGGCCAAACAAGGTAAATGATGATTCTGCCTAGATTATTGACTCCAGAGCCACTAACCATATTTGTTCTTCATTTCAGGGAATTAGTTCCTGGCGGCAGCTTGGTGTTGGTGAGATGACGATGCGAGTTGGAATCGGTATGTCGTCTCAGTTGTGGCAGTGGGGAGGTCTCCGATTAACTTTACAAAACAAGTTTTCTCATTTGAATGATGTTTTTTGTTTCCTCAATTTAAAAAGGAACTTAGTGTCTGTAAAGTGTTTGTTGGAATGTAAACATCAACTCCTTTTCTTTTTATAATAAAGTGTTTATTACTAAGAATGGTGTTGATATATGTTTCTGGCTCAACTGGAAAGTAATTTTGTATGTGCTAAGGTCGTTAGCAACAAATTCCCTCCATAACATAAAGATGTTTAAAACTTCCGTAACTCAAAATAAGCGACTTAGTGTTTTCTCCTAAGGAAAATGCCAATTTTGGCACCTAAGATTATGACACATTAATTCTCAATAGGATTGAGAGGTTGGTGAAGAATGGACTTCTAAACAAGTTAGAAAAAAAATTCTTTGCCTGTGTGTGATCAATGCTTGAAGGAAAAATGACTAAAAGACCTTTTACTGGAAAAGGTCATAGGGTCAAAGAACCTCTAGAGCTAGTGCATTCACACCTTTGTGGTTCGATGAATGTAAGAGCTAAGGGAGGTTATGAATATTTCATCACTTTCATTGATAATTATTCTAGATATGGGTACGTTTATTTAATGCAACAGAAGTCTGAGTCTTTTGAAAAGTTCAAAAAATTCAAGGCTGAAGTTGAAAATGCATTAAATAGAATGATTAAAACACTTCAATCTGATCGAGGTGGAGAGTTTTTGGATTTATCTTTCCAGGTTATTTGATAGAACATGGAATAGTACCCAACTCTCAGCACCTGATACACCTCAGCAGAATGGTGTATTAGAGAGGCGAAATCGAACCCTGTTGGACATGGTTCGATTTATGATGAATTATGCTTCCTTACCTGACTCATTTTGGGGTTATGCAGGGAGACTGCAGCTTATATCCTGAACTGCGTTCCCTTCAAAATTTTTGCTAGAAGACCTTTGGAGTTATGGAATGGTCATAAAGCTAGTTTATGTCATTTTAGAATCTGGGGTTGCCCAACACATGCACTTGAAGCTAATCCTAAGAAATTGAAACCACATTCAAGGTTATGCCTATTTGTAGGCTACCCCAAGAGAACGAGAGGTGGTTATTTCTTTGATCCTAAAGAAAATAAAGTGTTTGTATCGAAAAATACTACTTTTCTTGAGGAGGACCACATAAGGGAGCACAGACCCATAAGTAAAATTGTGTTGAATGTACTTTCCAAAGAAACTACTTGAATCTTCAACAAGAGTTGTTGAAGAGCTTGGTACCTCAACAAGAGTTGTTGAAATAGGTTCATATAGTAGGTCAAATCCACCTCAAATGTTGAGGGAACCTCGATGTAGTGGGAGGGTTGCAAACCCACCTATTCGCTATATGGGTTTAACTGAAATCCTAGCTATGGTAGCTTATGGCGAAGTTGAGGATCCATTGTCTTATAAGAAGGCAATGGAGGATGTTGACAGAGATGAATGGATCAAAGCCATGGATCTCGAAATGGAGTCTGTGTACTTCAATTCAGTTTGGGATCTTGTACATCAACCTGATGGGGTTAAACCTATAGGTTATAAATGGATCTACAAGAGGAAACGAGGCACTGATGGGAATATGCAGACCTTCAGGGCTAGAATGGTGGCAAAAGGTTATACCCCGGTAGAGGGAGTCGACTATGAGGAGACTTTCTCGCCTGTTGCCATGCTGAAGTCTATCTGGATCCTACTATCCATTGCCTCATATTATGACTATGAGATATGTCAAATGGATGTCAAGACTGTTTTTCTGAATGATAATCTTGAGGAGATCATTTATATGGTGCAGCCCGAGGGATTCATAGTCCAATGTCAAGAGCAAAAGATTTGCAAGCTTAATCGGTCCATTTAGGGACTAAAATAGGCATTTAGATCTTGGAATATATGGTTTGATACTGCGATATTATCTTATGGCTTTGATCATAACGTTGATGAGCCTTGTGTTTACAAGAAGATCATCAACAGTTCAGTAGTTTTCCTAGTGTTGTATGTAGATGATATCCTACTCATTGGGAATGATGTTGGTTTATTGACTATAGTTAAGAACTGACTAGCGACCTAATTCCAAATGAAATATTTGGGAAAGGCTTAACTTGTTTTGGGTATTAATGACAGGAAATTGGAAGTCTATTTTACTCGACAACCAACTTCCCTTGGACGCGGTATGCGATGCATGTTCCTAAGATATGCGTTGATAGTCATGCGTCGATGGTCATGCATTGGAATGAAAAATGTGTTAATCGAATGTATGTGATGACCATGCGTCCTGCCACAAGTTTACTTGCATTCACACCAAGTATAACATGAACACAAGTTTCTTGGGTAATCCGAGGTCGAACACAGGGACTTGTAGCTATATGTTTGTGGTGATTGTGCATGTGGCGGTTGAATAAAAGAATGGAGGAGATATTGCTACGTTAATCCTACTTCTACTCCTACTCCTATCTAACAGACAACACAATGAGAATTATGCATGAAAGGTAGAGATGCGACAAACCTTGACATGGAATAAATGTATGGGAAAGTAGATAAAATGCAGAGATGTTTTCATTGCAACCCTTAAGATTGACCGCAAGGGAAACCCTAATCAACACAAACTAATGCGATCATGCAACACCCATACAATAGTAAACCACCTCTCGGTGCGAATGCTACGGTTTCTAATGCTAGAACGCATGCGATGTATGTACAGAGGTGTCTATAGAACCTACACATAAGCCTCTAATTCTTGTCTATGCGATGATACACAAACAAAGCGACCACATATCATCATTTCTATTCCTAGGGTGCATACGATGCAGTGTTGACAAACATAGCTTATCTTTAAGTCCCTATCTTTTGCTTATGCCGATCTAATCTCGCTCTCTCGAGTTTAGATTCTAACTAGCTCTCTCGAGGCATTAGGTTCTTTCTTTAGACTCTCTCTCGAGTAGCTCTAAAGGGGTGTTGGGCACAACATAAAACAAGACATACACATGAACTTGGTTGACGCAAGATTGTTACTATCCCTAGTGAACAACGCATACCTTGCTTAATGCGTCCAACCACTTACCCTCCCAGGCAGTTGATTGTTGTTGACTTCACTCATAGACAAGCAATGCGGTAGCCTATAGACAGGCGTTGTAGTAGCTTCACACTAAGAAAATAAGGTTACTCACACACTCGCGCAACGCATACCTCTCGGTGGGTTGCTACATGCTTCATATCCCTAATCCACATGACTACATATGAAATATCCATGCAATCCCACTAAGTGTTGTAATGAAAGTAAAGATGCTAAGCAAGAAGATGGAGATGGAATCGAAGGATTAGAGAAATGCATTGAAAACAGATTGTATTGATTTCTTAATTCCAAAATGTTATACAATACAATATGAGAAAAAAAAGGAAAAGGGATGACCAACTGGAAGCAAAGATTTGCTTCCAACAGATGTGCGTCAAGGCTGCTGGTGGTACCATGGATGGGCGGAGGAGCTGACTATCTCGAGATCTAACTCTGGCCGAAGGCTTTGGTCGTCACTCAGAATGGATGAAGGAGGTGAAGAACTCTCAGCCATCTTCTCATGCAGTTTGTCTGGATCGCAAGGATCCGCTATAGGCGAACCTTAGGCGAGAACTTTGGATGAAATGAATTTCAGCTTATCGGCTTCTATTTATAGAGCTTGGGTCGTCGACAACATTGATTGGACTGCTTTGAGTTTAACATTCGGCACGTTAGTCCTTTTCTGAACCTCTGCCACTAACGGCGTGGTAGGTGAAATGTCAACCTCAACTTTGGATTTTCTCGAGGTAGATGCATTGATGCGCTCATTACACCTACCTTGCATTGATCCCATTAGAATGCGTTGTCGGGTAGCCACAATCATTCAATGGCCGCATTCGCCTAACACCGCAATTCTACATGATGACCGCAATCACTTGACATGCGCAACTCCCATGCGATGGACACATACGGTTGATTACTGTAACATCCATGCGTTGATCGATGCGTTTTCCTTGCGATGGAGTGTTTCTCCGCATGTGGTCATCTAATAAAGGTCCGGTTTTCGTGTTTGCGTTCATTTCCTGCATTGGCTACAAAAATAGAACATTGAACACATAATTAACGCAGTAATGAGTTAGCTGAGATTCAACATGCTGATCGACGCAAACTCTTTTTCTAATGAATTCCTAGCATGATCGACGCAATTTCTGCCTAACAACCTTCATAATTCTAAGAAAAAGGACTAAGAGGACATGCATATCTGCATGTCATCAGGTATTCAGATTTTCAAAGATCAAAAGAACAAAATGCTAGCACTGTCTCAGGCATCGTATATTGACGAGATGTTGATCAAATATTCGATGCATAACTTCAAGAGGGGCCTATTGCCTTTTAGGCACGGAGTTACTTTGTCTAAGGAATAGTGTCCTAAGACACCTCAAGAAGTTGAGGATATGAGACGGGTTCCCTATGCATCTGCCGTGGGCAGTTTAATGTAGGCGATGTTATGTACTAGCCTGACATTTGTATGTAGTGAGGATAGTAGATATCAATCTAATCTAGGATATGATCACTGGACAACCGTTAAGAACATCCTCAAGTATCTACGGAGAATGAGGAACTACATGCTTGTGTATGGTTATAAGAATTTGATCCTTACAGGATACACAGACTCTGATTTTCAGATTGTTAGGGATTCTCGAAAATCCACTTCAGGATCAGTGTTCACTCTTAACGGAGGGGCTATAGTATGGCGAAGCACCAAGCAGGGGTGTATCATGGACTCCACCATAGAGGCTGAGTATGTAGATGCTTGTGAAGCTGCTAAGGAGGCCGTATGGCTCAGGAAATTTCTGACTGATCTGGAAGTTGTTCCAGACATGTCAAAGCCCATCACACTTTATTGTGATAATAGTGGTGCTGTGGCTAATTCACGTGAGCCTAGGAGTCATAAGCGCGACAAGCACATAGAGCGAAAGTATCATCTTCTTTGAGAGATTTTGCATCAAGGGGGCGTGATTGTCACGAAGATAGCTTCGGAGCACAACGTTGCTGATCCGTTTACGCAGGCTCTTACGACTATAGTTTTTGAGGGTCACCTGCAAAGTATGGGTCTATGGGACAGACCACGGCTGGACTAGGGCAAGTGGAAGATCTTATACTGGACGTGTTATGCCTTAGTTTATTATTTTGTGTACTTGTATTTCATTATCTTGTATACCTCATTAGCTTTAGGACAAGTGGGAGATTGTTGAGGTTGATGCCTTAAATTTCGTAGGGTACTATAGTTTGTAAACCTTGTACGAACAAAATTGTATGTGATTAATAACATTTGATATTTTATTCACTTTGTCTATGAAATATATGATATTTTAGTTGCATAACCGCAAACCAATAAACTAACAGCCAAGGTTATCGTCATAACATAAACATGTATGTGGAGACATACAGGTGGATCATGTTTAAGTCATAACCTAAATGGTCTGTAGTATATGGATAAGGTTGGGTATCTTATCCTGGTAATACTACGAGTATGACCCACTTTGTAGATGTTATAAATGTTGTAAAGTGCTACAAATGATCTGATTCTGATCATTCATGTATTAGACATGTGAGCAAGATATTCTATACAAAGAAGTTTGTACAAGACCGGACCATGAAATATTTAGTCTCATTATATAACATCATTCATAATAGAGACTTTCATTTTACTAGGATGACCATAGGTAACATGACCTTAATCCTGAGTGAGTTGTGAACTTCTACATATAAAGGGGGTCCTTTGATTTGTATGGGTGAGAGTGACCAGATCGCCGACTCAACAAGCCTACCATTTTGGGGATTCCTCTGATTGAGAAGCTAGAAACTCAGCTACACAAGATGGAATTCACTCATTCCCTGAAGTAGGGGTAAGTAGATACATTTCTCCCTTAAGGGCTGATTTCGGGTCTTGAACAATGTGGCACCACACCCTCTCTTGGACTATGAGGGATTAGTCATAGTGGGACTATGATCTATTGTTCATTAGAGGAATCAGTGATATTTAAAGAGTTAGATGTAACTACAGGGGCAAAACTGTAATTTGGCCCAACTGTACTTGTGAGTAATTTGTGAAGGATCATCGTACTGTTGATTGGTTATATCTAACGGACACAAATATATCTGTAGTGCGAAGAGTGTAGCTATCGGTCTTTAGTGGAGTATTCGACAGTTAATGAATGGTGGATAATATAATTAAAGAATTTAATTAACTATTCACGTACCGTTAGAGCTTTAAGCTACTGGTCTATAAGATCCCCTTGGTAGCTCAAAAGGATTTAGTTGAGAATAAGTTTTTGGGTTAATTTGAATTGTTCAAATTAATAAGAGGGAATTTAATTATATATGATATAATTAAATTAATTCAATTATATATGATATAATTGACATAATGTATTTGATACATTATAGTTTAATTGGAGGAATAAATATTTGAATGTGATTCAAATATATTTTCTATGAATGAGATTCATAGTTGCTAAATTTAATATAAATATGATTTATATTAAATGTCATAAAATAGAGAAAAAGAATTACAATTTATATTGTATATGATGCAATATTAAAAATATAGATTATAAATATAATATGATAAGTTGGTTATCATATTTATTTATATTATTTATTATGTTGGATAATTAATCCCTTTATTCTCTCCAACCACCTTAGTGGGTGGTTAAATGGTTTTTGTGGCAAATGGTATAAATAAAAAATAAGATTTTATTTTTCCAAGAGAGGCATACATGATTAAGAGAGACTATACGATAGCCTAAGTGATTAAGAAGCTTCTCTATACGATAGTGCTTCTTCCTCAATTGTCTTCCTCCTCCAAACTCTCAAACTCCCTTCTAACCAAAATGGTTAGAGCCCATCACTTCTGGGTTCTCACCCTGAGAATATCGAGGACTCCCTGTGGTAGTGTCTTCACACTTTTGGTTTGAGTTTTGTTGCTATTCGAGGAGTTCGTGACTGTTCGAGGAGTTCGTGAAAGTTCGAGGGTTTCGTGAGAAGAAGTGTTCTTCAAAGGTATAATCACTTGAACCATTTTTCTAGTTTAAAAAGCATGTTGTAATTTTTATTAAAATGCATAATCTATTTGTGTTTACTGTAAATGTTTGTTTTCAATCAAAATGGAATTTGGACGATCCGCTTTCGCTCATGGATCTCCTTGTAAATGAGTTCAAAGGCACCTATAGTCATCCTAGTGAAATATCAATTTTTTCAAGTAACGACGTTATAAAGAGAGAGACTAACCATTTCGCAGTTTGTTCTTGTACAAATTCTTTGTATAAGATTCCCCCACTCGCATGTCTCAACATGGACGATTAGGATCGCATCGTTTATAACACTTTACAACTACCGTAACAATTACAGAATGAGTCATATTCGTATTGTCATCAGGATAAGGTACCTAACCTTATCAATATACTACATATGATTTAGGTTATTACTTAAACAAGCTCTACTTGTATGTCAACCACATACATGTTTAAGTTACATAAAATAACCTTGGATCTTAGTTTATTGGATTGGTTAATGCAATCTAAATGTCAAATAAAATAAGATCTTATCTTATTAAATATATAATTCATATACAAATTTACAAACTACGAAACCCACGATATTTGGGGTACCAACCCCAATAGTTTTGCCATATATGCAATGTTCACACATGCAAAGAGTTCCAAGTGAAGATTTTCCCAAGAGTCCCTGCTGACTGAGATGTCTCAGACCTAGCTCACTTACATGAGTAAGCCTATGGTGCTAGATTCTTGCTTTTTGTTGTTCCTTCGCTGATGCAGTTGCTAATGTTCCAACTATTGTGCTTCCTTCCATGACATATAAGCCATTTTTTAGCTCACCTTTCACTTTCACCCTAACTTCATTTACAATCTTTAGAGTTCCATTTTTAAGTTTACACATGTAATCAGACTTATCAAACAATCCAAGAGAAAGAAGACTTCTCTTTAAATCTGGAACATACCTGACAAAATCGAGTTCGTCGACTTGATTTTCGAACATTTTGACTAGGATGGTCCCAGTTTCCTTGATACTACACTCTTGATGGCTTCCTAGAAGAACTTTTCCACCATCAATCTGTTCAAAGTTTTGGAACCAGTGCCCATTTGGAGTCATATGAAATGAACAACCAGAATTTAAACACATTTACACAACACATTTACACTTCAGAAGTTTCATAATTCTCAGTTATATTGTATTATGAGTTTCCTCTTCCCTTTCTGGTTCATTTTTCCTTTTATTTCTCAACTCAAAATAGTTACACCTAATATAGCTTTCCTTGTGACAACGATAACACTTTTTAACTTTACCTTAAGATTTAGATCTCCCACAATTGCTGTTTTTCTTATTCTTCTTTTCTGATTTATCAATTCTACTCCTAACCATAAGAGTTTCACTCTCTTTCCCTTTACCCTTTTTCAGTTCAAGATCTCTAGACCTAAGAGCATTCAGGATATATCCATATTTAAGCTATCCCTTCCATATTTTATAGCTATCTTAATTTCATTAAATGACTTAGGGAGGGAGTTTAGCAATATAATAGCCTTATTTTCATCCGACATAGTTTCACTAATGTTACTTAGGTTTAGAAGAACCCAATTAAATTATCCAGGTTTTGCTCTAAGTATTTACTTGGACCTAGGGTTGTTCATGGATTGGATTGGGTTGGGTTGAAAGACTTTTTAGACCCAACCCAATTGTTCAGATTATAAATTTCTTCAACCTAAATAACCCTTATTAAAAAATGAACCCAACCCAACCCAACCCAACCATGAAATATTTGGGTTGGGTTGGTTCAGGCTAATCGGATCATTTGTTTAAAATTTTGTTCTAAAAAGAAGCATAACGTAAATATGTAAAAAAACTTATTTAATTATTTTCATATATTGAATTAAGATTAACAACTCAATTTCAATTTAAATAGTGAAAACTTTCTTTCTAAAATGCAAAGAAATTACTTTTAAAAGTTGTTGAAGAATAAATTATTAAAATTTTTTTGAAATTAAATAAAATTAAAATAAATATATATATAAATAATTGTGTTATAAGTAATAAAAAAAACATATTTTAAAGGTAATAATATATTCGGGTTGATTTGGGTTGGTTTGGGTTATATTAAATGAATCTTTGAACCAACCAAACTCATAAAATTTTCATTTATTTGAACCCAACCCAACCCAAATTACGCGAGTTGGGTTGAGTTCATCGGTTTTTTCGGATCATCGGGTTTTTTGAACACCCCTACTTGGACCCATTTTATACCCAAAGAATCTCTCTTTTAACATAGAGTTTATTCGTCAGCGATTTTGTAAGATAAATTGCATCTAGTTGAGTACATACCTAGACTACAGTCTTAGCATCATTCATTGTCGAAGGACATTATCAGGTAAGTACAAAATGATTGTGTTAAAGGTTATCTCCTTTATCTCAACAATTTCTTCTTCGTTAATGGTAGCAGGAAAGGTAGCTTTATGATCATGTGCCTTCGCCACCTTCAGTTGGCCAACAATGCATTCATCTTCTTCTTCCATTGGCTAAAATTACCTTTCCCATCAAATCGCTCAATGCAGAACTTAGCTGCCATCAGAATGATCAGAATCACTCTTCTTTAGGATCAGGTTACTGAGACACTGGAGATCTGATACCAATTTGAGAAAATGCACCAGAGTTTATAGTGGTTCGATGTCAACGAGAGATCTACATTCGCTGTTACAAGCGTTTCTTCTTTACTTGTATTGATCAGCAAATCAGAGTGACATACAAAACACAGTTCACTCTCTCTGAAGAATTACAAAGCTCTACAAACTCTCAGCCATGTCTTATACTTTCTCTCTATCTCACTCTCTCTAGTTTCACCTGACGTCTGATTGAAAGAGATATGCATAAGAAGAAGAAGAAATACAATAGCTCACACAAGATAGCGCATGGATCTTTACTATTTGCCACATCAAAAAATCTCAAACGAAATGCTGTTGCTGAAGGGCTCGACCCATTGATGAAGGCCCAAGTAGTTCTTCTGGAAGCTTTAAAATATGTTAACCTTAAGTAATGAGATATAATATCTATCAACACAATCAATAGATATACTTGTTAATATATATATATATAGGTAATGCATATATATTTTTTATTTTTTCCTTCTAAAAATTATTACTCAAATTCATAACATGTCTTATTATTATTATTATAATTATGAACAATCTGTGAATCGACTTACTGATCAAGGTTATATCAAGTGGACTGAAATATATAACTATAGTGAGGAGAGTGCAATTATTGGGCTTTAGTGGAGTGTCCCGATAGTTAACGAATGTTGATTAACTTGGTTAAAGAGTTTAGTCGGTTAAACTCAAATCGTTGGAGCTCATAATCTATAGGTCAATTAGGTCCCCCAACTAGCTCATATCGGGTTAAACCTTAGAGCACTGTGATGAGCAAATTTGAAATGTTCAAATTCAATTAAAGGAATAAGGATTGGTTATATATGATATACTTAAATCAAAAGTCATTTAATCATTTAATTATGTATTAAACAATAAGGAGCTTGGAAATATTAAATTCTATGTAAATGTTGTTTTTGAGAGAAGTCGGGATTAAGTGTGAAAATATTAATTTAATATTTATATTAAATTAAGTTAAATTAATTATAATATTTATAAGTAGAATGACCAAAGATTTCCATTTTCCTCTTAGGTTTAGGATGTAAGTTTTTCTAATCCTAAATTAAGTTAACATTAAATCTAATTGGCCAATGACTAGTTGTCCATGTAGATATTGGGTCCAAGTCTACTTTAGACATCTGTTTTTTTTAGCCTTATTTTGTAAGGTTTATTTTCATGATAATTTTTAGGGGTGCTCGTGAGTTGGATTGAAACATATATTAAACTCAATCTAATAGTTTGGGTTGTAAGTTTCTTTAACCCTAATAATCTTTATTAAATAATGAACCTAACCCGACTCAACCCAACATATTTTAAACCCAAACCAATTTTTTGGTTGTAAGTTTTTTCAATCTAATAATTAGAGATGGTTATGGGTTGGGTTGGGTTGAAAGACTTTTTAGACCTAACCCAATTGTTCGGGTTATAAATTTTTTCAACCCAAATAATCATTATTAAAAAATAAATCCAACCCAACCCAACCATGAAATATTTGCGTTGGGTTGGTTCTGATTAATCAGATCATTTATTTAAATTTTTGTTCTAAAAAGAAGTAAAATGTAAATATGTAAAAATCTAATTTAATTATTTTCATATATTGAATTTAGAAATGACACACTAAATTTCAATTTATATTAGTTGAAAACTTTCTTTCTAAAGTGCAAAAAAACTACTTTTATGAGTTGCTGAAGATAAATTATTCAAAAAATATTGAAATTAAATAAATAAAATTCAATATATGTGCAAATAATTGTGTTATAAGTAATATATATATATATATATATATTAAAGTTAATAATAAATTTGGGTTGGTTTTGGTTAGTTTCGATTATATTAGGTGAACCCATAAACCAACCCAACCCATAAATTTTCATTTATTTGAACCTAACCCAACCCAATGAGTTGATAACCTAACCCAAACCGCACGGGTTGGGTTGGGTTGAGCGGTTTTTTCGGGTTATCAGATTTTTTGAACACCCATAGTAATAATTCTTATTAAATAATGAATCCAACTTAATCATAAAATACTTTGATTGGGTTGATCAATTTTTTCGGGTCATCAGATTTTTTGAACACCCTAATAATAATTCTTATTAAATAATGAACCCAACCTAATCATAAAATATTTGGATTGAGTTGGTTCGGATTATTCAAGTCATTTATTTAAAATTTTGTTCAAAAAATAAGAAAAATTTTTATTTACTTATTTTCATATATTGAATTAAGATTGACAACTCAATTTCAATCAATATTATGAAACTTTCCTTTTTAAAATGTTAAAAAACATCCGGAGTTGTTTGAGATAAATAATCTAGAAAAAAACTAATGAAACAAAATCTTAAAAAAAAATGTATTAATTGTAAAATAAGTAAAAATACATACTTCTTAAAATTAATAATAAATTCATGTTGATTTGGATCATTTTAAGTGAACCTATGAATCAATTTAATCCATAAAATTTTCATTTATTTGAATTAATTCATAAAATTTTTATACTAATAATTTTAATCCTAAACTATTATAACTCTCCAATAACTACTTTTTTTATGAGTTAAAAAAATCATTAAATATAACTACGATATGCAATTGAGAAAATAATTTAAAAAATAATTAAAGAAAGCTGAACCTTTTAAATTTAAGAATCTTGGCAAAGTTATTATAGGACTAAGTCAAACCAGGTTTTATCTTTTGTGCAAATTTTTATTTTATTAAAATTTGATTTTTATCTTTTGTGCAATATTGTATTTTATTAAAATTTTAGTTTTATCTTCTATTTTTTTTTAATATGATACAGTTTAAAAAAACGTGATTATAATATTTAAAAAAATACAAATAATTAATTCTTTATCATTATTACCTATTTCCTTTGACCATAAATTTTTTACCGTTAAATAATTACGCTCCGACTTTAAACTAAATATCATAATCAAATATGTCCTCTTCCGAATCGAAAACGATCTTATTCTTTTAGCGGGAAATTCAAAATCGCACTTCCTTATCACCCAAGGAATCCTACATCTATTAGGATTTCCAAATCTTTTTTCCATATATGAAACACTCTATAAAACCCCCAATCAGACCCAAAAGTTTCAGTTTTCGAAAACAAATATCATCATCAATTTCATATCGATTTGATTTCACGAAGAACATTTGCAAATGGGTAGAAGAAATCGAGCACGTCCGAGAAGAGAACCTTTGATTCGACATGTTTGGCTTTGAATTTCGATTCCGAAATCTCCAAATTTGATGAATGCCTTCGATTTCACTCAATTCTGTCTATCGACATAGAATTTGCTGGTTTTATCAGAAAATCTCCATGGGGTTTGATCGAAGAAGCCATTTACGACGGCTTTCGATTCAATGTCAACCAAACGAAACTGATTCAATTGGGTATAATGGCTTGTGATGATTCTGGTCATATCGGCAGCACATGGGAGTTCAATTTCTCTGATTTCGACTTGGAAGTCGACGCCCAAGGCTTTTCTTTTGTTTCGTTTCTACAACAGAACGTCATCTATTTAAAAAAACTGAAGAAAGATGGAATGCCCATCAGATTATTCGCTTCAAATTTCCTCTCTACCATCCGAAAGCATATGGTTTTTAGATGGGTCACCTTCCATGGACTCTACGATATTGGGTATCTGATCAAAGCGATGGGTTTGATCACCATCTTGCCAGAATCAATGGAGGAATTCGCGACAGTGGTGGTGAATGGGAATTATGAGGTATTTAAAACATATGGCTCGATTCTGTGAAGGATTAGAAGATGGGGAACTTGAGCTTCAAAGACTAGGGTATTTGCTTAATCAAAAACGAATTGGATCACGCTGGATCCGATAGTTTACTCACAGCTTCTGTGCATTTTGAGATGATGCATCGATTTGATATGGATTCAGTGGTTTGTGATGGATTCTTGTATGGTTTTTCAAATAACCTTGAATCCATGGAGATGGAGATGAAGATGAAGGTCTGTCAGCCAAAGATGATTAGATTTGGTCAAATTCTATATATAAGCCCACTTTACTCCTTATTATGTTGCCTATTGATTTAGGTTTAGTGTATTAGAACATTCTTATTTTGTTGTTGTTGGTCTCTCATTGTATTGATTGTATTCAAAGTAATAAAAAAAAGAAAGTTTTCTGCTCCATTATTTGTAGATTTTGTTTCATTTTGTGATTCATTAATGACCCATTAGAGAAATTTTAAGATCAAATTACGTCCACTTACTCACATGCTTTGGTGGTTTACTAGACTTCCACCAACTTTTTTTTATGTTTGAATCACTAAAAAGGACTATAGAGATTAAAGATTAGTATTAATCAATTGGGATTTGTTATTGGAAGAGAAGTGGAATTTAATTAAATGTTAATCACAGTTTTAATTGGGTTGTTGGGAAATAGAGTTTAATCTGAGCTTATTTTAATTCAATCCATGTCACAAACCCTGCGTAATTAATGCAAACGTTAATTCTCTTCCAAATAGGAACTCCGACTTTTTTGTGACAAATAATTAAATAAAGTGTATCTATACTCAGAGATCTTAAACTTAGATTTAACCAATTTTATACAACGTTTACATATTTTTTAGACCAATATCATTTAATATCCTTAAATTTTAAGAAGCTATATCAATTAAAGTCTCAAATTTGATACAACCTCCAAAGCTTTAGATATAAATTGATATTTTTCCTATTCTTGTCTACCATTTGCGGCTTACACATTAGAGGCAATAACTTTTTTTAATAGTTCTAAGAGAACAATAATAATTTTTAATCCATTCATATTCTGATTTATTTCGACATGCTTCACAAAACAGTTTTTTTTATAAAACCTTGTTCATAGGAATCAATAGGGGCAAAAAAGTTATTTGGATTGAACTGTTTTTTTTCTTTAAAGAATAATAAAAGATGATTTCAAGTATGAATGTGATACAACCTAAACCCAACTTTAATGAGTTATAGTTATTTTATTTGTTTGATTTTTGGTATTTCTGAATGGTTATACATCTGAATGCATGTACGATTTTTGGTATGTTTGATCTTTGAATGTTGGTATTTCTGAATGGTTAGAAATCTGATCTGTTAGAAATTCAAATTTGATTTTTTTTGTATGTCTGAAATTTTCGGTATGTTTGATCTTTGAATGTTACTATTTAACTATTTGTAGGTAAAATTTGAAAATGACTCTATCGAATAATAATGAGTTAGAACAAGGTGGTTCAACTCCAACATCTATGAACATAAGTGAATCAACACCAATAAACAGTATTTCTAGTGGTAATGATCGATCTACGCTTATCACATTAGATACCAATAATAATGAGGATGTACTAAAAAGTAATAGGTTGACGTCAGTTGTATGGAATCATTATAAAAGACAAAAAATTAATGACACCATGAGAGCAATATGTAATTATTGTTGAAAAAAGTTTGGAGGGGAATCTAAAAATGGGACAAAGCATTTACATTACCATTTCAAAATTTGTCCCTTACAGAGACAAAGAGACATTAGACAATCATGTTTGAGACCCACTAAAACTAGTGAAAGAAAAGTAGTCCTAAACCCGACCATCTTTGATTATGAAGTTTCTAGAAGAGATCTTGCTTGTGCTATAATTTTACATGAATATCCAATAAATATGGTTGAACACAAAGGGTTTATAAAGTTTTTGAGTGGTGTTCATGTCACTCCCCGTACCAGATTACCCTCCTAACCTTGATGGAATGGTGACTGCAACAGTTCCCAACTCTTTTGCTGGCACTTACTGCCTATCTTACCTGTTAAACCTTGCTCAAACCCTTAATACATACATAATAAATCAGAACTTAACACATTTACATTACAGGGTTTTGCAGCATTGTTTATACATAGATAATACAACCTAGTGAGTCCCATCAAGAATACTAGTCACTAGACAGACACATGTGTACTAAACTAACATAGGTCTTCAATTATGCTTCCCTCAACTTGTTTCTTTAAGTGGCAAAGCAGCAGCAGAATAGTCTTTCTGTTCTTCTTCTTCTGCAATTTTCCTCTGGTAAGACAATCTTGAAAACTAGATTCTCCCAGCTTTCAAATGACACCAATTTCACTAAATTTGTTAATGTAGATTGCCGAAACCAAACTTTCGAAGTTCCTCTTCCTTTTAATCTTCCTGCCGCTTCCCGAATTCAAGGATTAACTGCCACGTGCCAAACCAATAAGTGAGTTTCTTTATTTAATATTTTTTTCTTTTCCTTTCTCCACAACTTCTATAAATAACATGAATTTTCACTTATTAAATATTTAATATATCATTCCTTTGGCTAAACATAATTGTTTAGGAACTTAGAATTCGGGGTTTACACTTAGCTACACAAGAGCTTATTTCTTCTTGCTTCCATCCTCTAACCCTCCTAAAACATGGCTTCATTTAACTCATTAGGAGAAATCTCATTTCTTACTTTTACTTAAAGTAATTAAGGTTCGGGTTTTACAGTTCAACCGTTGTTTAAGATGATTTCAAGAACCACGATAAGGAGAGATATAATAAAAATTTATGAAGAAGAGAGAATTAAAACAATGAAGTTTTTGGAAAACAATAGAAGTAGGGTTGCTCTTACTACGGACTATGTGGCTCATCTAGCCAGAAGAAAGAATACATGGTAATCCACCGCATATTTTACTGATGATTCTTAGGTCCTGCAAAGCAGACTCTTAAGGTAATTTAATCTTTTATTTGTTATGTATTTTGTTTTGTTCATTTGGTAGTTTTCATTTTAACATAATTATTACATAATACTACTATAGCTAGGTTGTACACGGTGCCACATCCACATACTGGACAGTTACTTTCTGAAGCATTAATGGAGTGAATTTTTTATTGGAACATAATCGTAAATTATCCACTTAACATTAGATTATTGTTCAAACAAATGATGCAATGGTTGACATTTTATTAAGGAAGTTAGATTAAGGACACTGTGTTTGCATGGAAGTTTGTTCCACATTCGTTGTTGTGCACATATTTTGAATTTGATAGTGAAAGATGGTTTGGCTGTAATTTTGGATGGTATAGAGAAGATTAGAGGTACTGTTCATTTCAGGACTCTTTCGGCAAAAAGGAAGGAAAATTTTGAAGAAGGGGCTCATCAATTACAAATTCCATGCACTAAAAAACTATGTCTTGATTGTGTTACAAGATGGAATTCAACCTTTGTGATGCTCAAAACTGCTTTGGAATACAAGGATGTATTTCCTCATCTAAAACAACTTGAACCACTATACACTTATCTTTCTTCAGATACTGATTGGAATTTTGCAAAAGAAATGTGTGATAGATTAGAACCATTTTACTTGATGTCTGAGTTGTTTTCTGGGTCAAATTATCCAACCTCCAATATCTTTTTTGAAGAAGTTTGTGAAATTAGGTTCGAACTTTCTAAGTGGCTTAACTCTGATATTGAGGAGGTACAAGTAATGGCATCAAGAATGATTGCTAATTTTGAAAAATAATAATGTGTGATTCATGGTGTATTGGCAATAGCTACAGTATTAGATCCTAGGTTTAAGATGAGATTGATCCAGTTTTATTTTCCTCAAATCTATGGATCTCATCATACGGTTGAAATTAAACTTGTTAGAGACTTGTGTTGTGATTTGATGAAGTTTTATAGTTCAAATTCAAGAACAATAGAAGAACCTCAACGTTCTACATCTACAATTAGTACTTCTTCAACTTCAAGGCGAGATGGAAGTAGTAGTTCAAATGCTCTTGTTAATAGGAAAGATCGATATCTCAAGTTTGAAGAATTTATTAATAATGTTGAAAATGATCTTGATAATGTCAAATCAGAGTTGGATCATTATTTGGATGAATCTCTTCTACCGCGGTCGGATGACTTTAACATTTTGCAATGGTGGAAGTTGAATGGAGTGAAGTAGTTTTGTATCAAATTGCAAAAGATATTCTAGTCGTTCTCGTCACTACTGTTGCTTCTGAATTTGCATTTAGTATTGGTGGTAGACATGTAGGTCCACATTGTTCTCAAATTCATGAAAATTTATTGGAAGTTTTGATGTGTACTCAAGAATTGTTATGGGCGGAAGGTATGAATTAGTATTATTGTTTAGTTTATTTAATAAACTTTTATTATTTACAATTTGAGATCTAATTTTTCTTTGACATGTCTTAAATAGATAAGCATACTCCTATAGATGCTAAAGTTTTGGAAAATGTTTTTGAGGATCGAGATCCAGATGATGTAAGTTATAAGTTCGTGTATTATTATTATTATTAATTTAATATTGATTTTATTAATATGTACAATATTTGTGTTATTTTTCAGGAATCATCTCTTACAAAGTTGGATGAAACTCGTTGACGGCGGCTTGGTTTGGTTATGTTATTGTCATGTTGTCATGTTGTCATGTTGTCATGTTGTGTTGTGTCTTAAACAAATATGTTGTTGTTGTCATGTTGTAACTTTTCTTTAAAAAAATTTTGATGGATATTTTTATTATTTAAGTTTAAGTAAAATTTTAATGAGAATTATTGATGGATTATGAATGGATGTTTTTATTGCTTAAGTTTATGTTGAATTTTAATGAGAATAATTGATGGATTATGAAATTTGAAATGTTTTTAATAGAAAAATTGATAATATTCTATTGAAATTTGCAATAAGAAATGTTTTGTTTCATTTAGAATTGCACTAGAAAAGTATGATTAAAAAAAAAAGGACAAAGGCGAGAAAATTTTCCCCACGGGAAAATTCGCATGGACGGGGAATGGTATAGGGGGGCGGGGCCGGCCGTGGACATGTCTAGGTACGAGATGGAATTCGCTCCTATCTACTTTTAGGGATAGTAGAAAGGTTGTTTTATTAAGTGCTAACTTTTAGTCTTGAACAATGGGCCCTACCCTCTCGCTGGCCTGAGACGGACCTAGTTTGGTGGTTAGATAACAGACTAGTTGTTCATTAGATGATCATCGAAACTTAAGGAACAAAAAGTAATTATTTGGGTAAAATGGTAATTTTAACCCAATTGTAATTATGAACAATCTGTGAATCGACTTACTGATCAAGGTTATATCAAGTGGATTGAAATATATAACTATAGTGAGGAGAGTGCAATTATTGGGCTTTAGTGCAGTGTCCCGATAGTTAACGAATGTTGATTAACTAGGTTAAAGAGTTTAGTCGGTTAAACTCAGATCGTTGGAGCTCATGATCTATAGGTCAATTAGGTCCCCAAACTAGCTCATATCGGGTTAAATCTTAGAGCAGTGTGATGAGCGAATTTGAAACGTTCAAATTCAATTAAAGGAATAAGGGTTGGTTATATATGATATACTTAAATCAAAAGTCATTTAATCATTTAATTATGAATTAAATAATAAGAAGCTTGGAAATATTAAATTCTATTTAAATGTTATTTTTGAGAGAAGTCGGGATTAAGTGTGAAAATATTAATTTAATATTTATATTAAATTAAGTTAAATTAATTAAAATATTTAATTAATTAAAATGTTAATTAATTATTATTTAATTAAAAGGTTTCATTAAATATCATTTAATTAAAAGGTTTAATTAAATATTTAAACTTGTTTTGTTTGAATTAATTTTAAATTCAAAGTGGATTTTAGAAATTCAATTAAAATTTGAATTTAAGAAATTCAATTTAAAATGGTTAGTGAATTTAGTTGGATTTTTTACTAATCTTCTTGCTTAAACACTTTCTAAACCTACATTTTGCCACCTAAATTTTACCAAATAAATTGGCAAATTTTTTGTCAATTTGTTGTTAATCCTATCATTCATAGCTTCTTCTATAAATAGAAGAAAAGAAGATGAGATTAAGAAGGATTTCCATGGTGAATTAATGCAAAATTTCTCTCTCAAATATTTTCCAATCAAGAACACCCAAATTCCAAAATTCCTTGAAATTCATCACAAATTTGGATCCCACAATCTGTTCTAAGGCCAGAGAATAGCAGGGAAGACTCTAGCATTGGTGCACGACATGTTTGTGATCAAAATCATCAAGTGGAGAGAGAGAATTTTGAGCTACAAAGGTACTGTTCTGAAACCCATATTTTTTTGTGAACAAGCATGCTTAATCTATGAAATTAGTGTAGTTAGAATATTTTTTTTATCCAAATTGCTTCTGCTATCATGTTCTTTCAAGGCAGAGCCTAAGTGTTAATGTACTAATGTACTCATACTTAGGAGGATCCTGAGGTGTATTAAAGGAAGTCTCGTATTTAGAAGGTGTCTAAGCATCATTCAAGAAGTAGAGCTTTGCATGTATCATTGTTATTGTCTTGTCTTTACAGATAAGTATAACATTGTAATTGCTTTACTTTATATTAATGGATTTATCTTTCTTAGGTACACTACCCACAGACATAGATGGTATTTTACCGAACTGGGTTACCAATTTCGATGTTACAACTGTGTTCATGTTCTCTACCTCTATTTATATTATTCTGCAAAAGTGTTACAACATTGTTCTTAACATCTATGATTGTGTGCTAGATTACCTTGTTTTAGACGTGTTATGGTGAAAGGAGAAAAAAATAACTTGCAAAATAGAGAAGAGTAATTATGCATTGATTTACCTACAAAATGGAGAAGTGTCTCAACTTACTCAAATGCTTAAGTCTGAAGTAGCAAGCTCATGGTGTGTTTGGTTGAACTTTTTAAGAATTTAATACTGAAAAGAAAAAATTCATTTTGAAAAAAGTTGAAGTTTGGGAACCATTTAAAATAGCTGTTGGAACAATGAATGTACGAAATAAGTTGGTTTAGGATAAACACTTGAAATTAACTTTAAAAAATGATTTTGAGTATTTAATGGTTAATATCTCCCTAATTTGTATAATTCGTATAATTACTAAAATGCCCTCAAAGGTCATCTACCTCACTTCCGCTATGTTGTTGTCTACCATTGGCTTCCATTGGCTAACTCCAACAACCGCTGATAGGGACCACACTGTTGTTGGCTAACTCCAGCCACCACCGTCGCTGGTCATTTTTGATAGAGACCACACCAGACGTCCAAATACTAATGCTCCATTATTTTAAATTAGTTTGTAATATTTTATAATTGTCTTTATAGTAAATTGGCATTAATAAAAAAAATACTTTTTAGCGTATAACAAACAAAAAAACTTGTATATAAAAAAAAGATTGAGAAAGAGTTATCAAACATATGTGTTTTATTTTGAATATATTTTTTTTATCAAAAGTATTTAAATAAAAATGACTTTTTGAAAAAAAAAAATAAAATTTCCAAGACAATTCAAATAAGCCTTTCATTTTTATAGAATGAAGAAGAAATTATACTTTATAAGTAGAATGACCAAAGATTTCCATTTTCCTCTTAGGTTTAGGATGTAAGTTTTTCTAATCCTAAATTAAGTTAACATTAAATCTAATTGGCCAATGACTAGTTGTCCATGTAGATATTGGGTCCAAGTCTACTTTAGACATCTGTTTTTTTTAGCCTTATTTTGTAAGGTTTATTTTCATGATAATTTTTAGGGGTGCTCGTGAGTTGGATTGAAACATATATTAAACTCAATCTAATAGTTTGGGTTGTAAGTTTCTTTAACCCTAATAATCTTTATTAAATAATGAACCTAACCCGACTCAACCCAACATATTTTAAACCCAAACCAATTTTTTGGTTGTAAGTTTTTTCAATCTAATAATTAGAGATGGTTATGGGTTGGGTTGGGTTGAAAGACTTTTTAGACCTAACCCAATTGTTCGGGTTATAAATTTTTTCAACCCAAATAATCATTATTAAAAAATAAATCCAACCCAACCCAACCATGAAATATTTGCGTTGGGTTGGTTCTGATTAATCAGATCATTTATTTAAATTTTTGTTCTAAAAAGAAGTAAAATGTAAATATGTAAAAATCTAATTTAATTATTTTCATATATTGAATTAAGATNTTTTTTTTTTTTTTTTTTGCCTTATTTTGTAAGGTTCATTTTCATGATAATTTAGAGGTCCTCTCAATCTAATTGTTTGGGTTGTAAGTTTCTTTAATTGTAAGTTTCTTTAACCCTAATAATCTTATTAAATAATGAACCTAACCCAACTCAACCCAACATATTTTAAACCCAAACCAATTGTTCGGTTGTAAGGTTCTTCAACTTAATAATTAGAGATGTTTATGAGTTGGATTGGGTTGAAAGACTTTTTAGACCCAATCCAATTGTTCGGGTTGTAAATTTTTTCAACCCAAATAATCCTTATTAAAAAATAAACCCAACCCAACCCAATCATGAAATATTTACGTTGGGTTGGTTCGAGTTAATCAGGTCATTTATTTAAATTTTTGTTCTAAAAAGAAGTAAAACGTAAATATGTAAAAATCTAATTTAATTATTTTCATATATTGAATTAAGATTAACAACTCAATTTCAATTTATATAGTGAAAACTTTGTTTCTAAAGTGCAAAGAAACTACTTTTAAGAATTGCTGAAGAATAAATTATTCAAAAAATATTGAAATTAAATAAAATTAAAATCAATATATGTGCAAATAATTGTCATAAGTAATAAAAAAAAAATATATATTAAAGTTAAAAATAAATTTGGGTTGGTTTTGGTTGGTTTTGGTTATATTAGGTGAACCCATGAACTAACCCAACCCATATAATTTTCATTTATTTAAACCTAACCCAACCCAAATGAGTTGATAACCTAACCCAAACCGCACGGGTTGTAAAACCCGAACTCTAATTATTTTAAGTAAGAGTAAGTAATATGATGTCTTCTAATGAGCTAAATGAAGCCCCATTTATTCTTCTTCCACTATTCTTTTTTTTTTTTCTTATGACACGACAATCAAATCTAGATTTTCGGATTTTCTTAGGAAAGGTAGTAGATGGAAGCAAGAAGGAATAGGCTCTTGGGTAGCTAAGTATAAACGTAGGACAAAACTCGGCTAGGCTAAGAAAGGTCATGCTTGATGATGTAATGCATAATAAGCATATGAACGAGACCATGCCATATAATGAGGTGTAGGGTTCAAGTAATATTGTGAGTGAAGTTAGCAAAAGGAAATTTGCTAAATCCTAGCCCTTCATCACCAATAGTGGGCCATGTGGCACAAGGAGGGTTCATGCTAGATTTTGGGCGGTAATATAAGCAAGATGGTCGAATTCATTGGGTCGGTTTGGACAAACTACTTAGGCTATTTGTGTAATTCCAGTGGCATTCGAAAGCTCTATGTGTTTATTTTCTTTGGCTGTGCTGCTAGAAGGAAAACTCGCCGGAATAAGGCCGGAGGGGAAAAATAAAGGCGAAGGGTTCGTTTCTCGAGTGAATCTAGGCCATCAGTGAAGAATTGAAGCTTCAGAACGAATTACGAAGCGTTTTGAGCTAAAAATTTGAGATAATATTGCTAACTCTGTTATAAACAACTTTGTAGAATGAAACTTTTTAAGATGAGGCCTGGAAATCGAGTTATATAATTTTGAATTTTAAATTGAAAATTGTTGAACAAGCAGGCAGCTGCTTGAATTGGGGCCAATGATAAATTTTTGAATCTTCAAATTAAACGACAAGGAATTTTGAGCTGAAACTTTAAGGTAATGTTGCTAACTCAATTCTAAACATGTTTATAGAAGGAAGTTTCTTCAAAAGAGGGCTGGATTTGGAGTTATGAATTTTTGAAGTTGTAACAGAGAATCTTTGCATAAGTAGACAGCTGCTTGGGAAGAACAAGCAAACAGCTCATATAGAGAATGAGGATCTCGTTTATGAAGGAAATATTGCTAATTTTGTGTTGAGTATCTCGCTCTAGAAGGAAATCCCATTAGTATCGCTAGTATCACTGGTAAGGTGAGTACCGCTAGTATCGCTGGTAAGGTGAGTATCGCTAGGAAAAGCTTGATCTTGATCATGAGGAGAATCTCGCTCATGAGGATCTTGCTCATGAGGAGAATCTCGCTCATGAGGAGAATCTCGCTAGTAAAGCTGTCTTTGATGATGAAAGTTCCATTAGTAAATGAACTATTTGAGGTATTTTGCTAAGAATTCTAAGTAGTTTAACCGGGAATTATGTCCTTCCAGGCCAAGAAGAGCTAGGAGAGGCGTATAACCCGTTAAGAGGCCAACGAGCTGTGATTTACTATGTGATGACTTACTATTTTAATGATTAGAAACTGTGATTTCTTTGAAGTTATTTCTCATGCTAAGTGTTTAAATGAAGTGCCAAGCAACATATGTTTGAAGCTATTTTGCATGCTAAGTAAAGCGTGTTTTCCATGGAATTGACATGATTTAAATATGTTATCTTGTCCAAATACTTTCAGCATGTTTAAGTAACTCCATTTTTATGATGAACCAGTACGATGGATGAACTAGTATGATGATTTGAGCAATAAGCCTTAGTGTTCAACTAAATGTTTATGACTAGTTATATGATGGATACTGAAGGACAATGAGAAGGTATTCTAAGGATACTGAAGGACAATGAGAAGGTATCCTAGTCAAGTACCTAAGGTATGACGGTACTTATAACCACGTGCATGTAGGTAATACGACGTCGAGGGATTGAGCAAAAGGGTTCTCCCCGACTAAGGTTGACATAGAGGGTTAGATCTAATAGTTCACTCTCAACTAAGGATAAGGGCAGTCATTTCTTCTCCTAGGCTAGAAGGATAGTTTGGAATTGCTAATGCTTATGAATGTTTATCAACGAATGATGTTACTAATGTATGAGTTTTCCAAGTAGGTTTTCCATATCTAACGCATGCTAATAGTTTTTTACAAGCTAGTTCAACATGATTTAAGTCAACTTATTTTACAAAGTATGAAGCATGCATTAGGGTTAAAGCTAAGGTTGAATGAAGCTTGATGTACTATGTTTTAAATACCTAAGATTGTCAAAGTACATGCATTGGTATTCCTAAACATAATGAAAAGGGATACTGAAGGTCGGGAAGGTATCCTAAAGAGTTTTTTATGCTTTATTCGAGAACTTGATAGCTTAAGTGAGTCGGATACTGAAGGTAAGAAAGGTATCTGAATAAATGTACCTAAGGTATTGACGGTACTTAGAAAACTCCACGTGTCGTAGGTAGTTCTGAATGAGAGGCCGAAGTATGGGTCTCCTAGGCTATATACTAGCAAAGAGAGGCCGAAGTATGGGTCTCTTGGCCGGTAACAGACGTTGGGAGCTAGAGCGATGTATGCTCATTCTCAACTAAGGAATAATAATGTTTAATGGTGGTTTTAAAGGTTTTATGTACACGTTTGCTTGGTATACTTTAGTTTCAGTATTATGTTTTTAAGCTTTCGGATTTGAGCATGAGATTTATATTTTTATTAAGTCACTTACTGGGCTTCTAGCTCACATTTTCAAATGTTTTCTTTCAGGTAGCGGTCAGTTCCCAAAATATTATTCTGCTGCTGCTCTGCCACTCAAAGAAACAGGTTGAAGGAAGCGTAATTGAAGTTCTATGTTAGTTAGTACACATGTGTCTGTCTAGTGACTAGTATTTTTTATGGGGCTCACTAGGTTGTATTATCCATGTATGAACAATGCTGCGAAACCCTGTAATGTAAATGTGTTAAGTTCTGAGTTAATTTGTATGTATTCAAGGTTTGAGCAATATTTAACAGGTAAGATAGGCAGCAAGTACCAGCAAAAGAGTTGGTACCTACTGCAGTCATCATTCCGTCCAGGTTAGGAGGGTAATTTGGTGCAGGGTGTGACACGGGTTGGGTTGGGTTAATCGATTTTTTCGGGTCATCAGATTTTTTGAACATCCCTACTAATAATTCTTATTAAATAATGAACCCAACCTATCATAAAATATTTGGATTGGGTTGATTGGTTTTTTCGGATCATTGGATTTTTTAAACACCCCTAATAATAATTCTTATTAAATAATGAACCCAACCTAATCATAAAATATTTGGATCGAGTTGGTTTAGATTATTCAAATCATTTATTTAAAATTTTTTTCAAAAAATAAGTAAAATGTCAATATGTAAAATTTTTATTTACTTATTTTCATATATTGAATTAAGATTGACAACTCAATTTCAATCAATATTATAAAAATTTCCTTTTTAAAGTGTTAAAAAAATTAGGAGTTGTAGTTGTTAGAGATAAATAATCTAGAAAAAAACTAATTAAACAAAATCTTTAAAAAAATGTACTAATTGTAAAATAAGTAAAAATACATACTTCTTAAAATTAATAATAAATTCATGTTGATTTGGATCATTTTAAGTGAACCTATGAATCAATCTAATCCATAAAATTTTCATTTATTTGAATCAATTCATACAATTTTTATACTAATAATTTTAACCCTAAGCTATTATAACTCTCCAATAACTACTTTTCTTATGAGTTCAAAAAATCATTAAATATAACTACGATATGCAATTGAGAAAATAATTTAAAAATTAATTAAAGAAAGCTGAACTTTTTAAATTTAAGAATCTTGGCAAAGTTATTATATGACTAATTTGTATATTAGTCAAACCAAGTTTTATCTTTTATGCAAATTTTTATTTTATTAATTTTTTTTTTTTATCTTTTGTGCAATATTTTATTTTATTAAAATTTTAGTTTTATCTTCTATTTTTTTCATATGATACAGCTTACAAAAATGAGATTATAATATTAAAAAAAATCCAAATAATTAATTCTTTATCATTATTATCTATTTCCCGTCTGTTTGACCATAAATTTTTTCCCGTTGAATAATTACGCTCTGACTTTAAACTAAAGATCATAATCAAATATGTCCTCTTCCAAATCGAAAACGATCTTATTCTTTTGGCGGGAAATTCAAAATCACACTCCCTTATCACCCAAGGTATCCTACATCTATTAGGATTTCCAAATCTTTTTTCCATATATGAAACACTTTATAAAATTCCCAATCAGATCCAAAAGTTTCAGTTTTCGAAAACAAATATCATCATCAATTTCATACCGATTTGATTTCACGAAGAACATTTACAAATGGGTAGAAGAAATCGAGCACGTTCGAGAAGAGAACCTTTGATTCGACAAGTTTGGGTTTCGAATTTCGATTCCAAAATCTCCAAATTCGATGAATGCCTTCGATCTCACTCAATTCTGTCTATCGACACAGAATTTGCTGGTTTTATCAGAAAATCTCCACGGGGTTTGATTGAAGAAGCCATTTACGATGACTTCCGATTCAATGTCAACCAAATGAAACTGATTCAATTGTGTATAACAACTTGTGATGATTCTGGTCATATCAGCGGCACATGGGATTTCAATTTCTCTGATTTCGACTCGGAAGCCGACGCTTAAGGCTCTTCTTTTGTTTCGTTTCTAGAACAGAACGACATCGATTTAAAAAAACTGAAGAAAGATGGAATGCCCATCAGATTATTTGTTGCATTCCTACCTATCATCCGAAAGCATAACGTTTTTAGATGGGTCACCTTCCATGAACTCTACGATATTGGGTATCTGATCAAAGCGATGGGTTTGATCACCGTCTTTCCAGAATCAATGGAGGAATTCGCGATAGTGGTGGTGAATGGGCTGGGAATTGTGAGGGATTTAAAACATATGGCTCGATTCTGTGAAGGATTAGAAGATAAGAAACTTGGGCTTCAAAGACTAGGGTATTTGCATAATCAAAAACGATTTGGATCGAAGCATAACGCTGGATCCGATAGTTTACTCACAGCTTCTGCGCATTTTGAGGTGATGCATCGATTTGATATGGATTCAGTGGTTTGTGATGGATTCTTATATAGTTTTTGAAATAACCTTGAATCCATGGAGATAGAGATGAAGATGAAGGTCTGTCAGTCGAAGATGATTAGATTTGGTCAAATTCCATATGCAATCCCACTTTTTTGTTATACTCCTTATTATGTTGCCTATTGATTTAGGTTTAGTATATTAGAGCATTCTTATTTTGTTGTTGTTGGTCTCTCATTGTATTGATTGTATTCAAAGTAATAAAAACAAGAAGGTTTTCTGCTCCATTCTTTGTGGATTTTGTTTCATTTTATGATTCATTAATGACCCATTAGAGAAATTTTAAG
>NC_052351.1:50666918-50695392 GCF_009727055.1 Benincasa hispida
ATTAAAATTTTAGTTTTATCTTCTATTTTTTTCATATGATACAGCTTACAAAAATGAGATTATAATATTAAAAAAAATCCAAATAATTAATTCTTTATCATTATTATCTATTTCCCGTCTGTTTGACCATAAATTTTTTCCCGTTGAATAATTACGCTCTGACTTTAAACTAAAGATCATAATCAAATATGTCCTCTTCCAAATCGAAAACGATCTTATTCTTTTGGCGGGAAATTCAAAATCACACTCCCTTATCACCCAAGGTATCCTACATCTATTAGGATTTCCAAATCTTTTTTCCATATATGAAACACTTTATAAAATTCCCAATCAGATCCAAAAGTTTCAGTTTTCGAAAACAAATATCATCATCAATTTCATACCGATTTGATTTCACGAAGAACATTTACAAATGGGTAGAAGAAATCGAGCACGTTCGAGAAGAGAACCTTTGATTCGACAAGTTTGGGTTTCGAATTTCGATTCCAAAATCTCCAAATTCGATGAATGCCTTCGATCTCACTCAATTCTGTCTATCGACACAGAATTTGCTGGTTTTATCAGAAAATCTCCACGGGGTTTGATTGAAGAAGCCATTTACGATGACTTCCGATTCAATGTCAACCAAATGAAACTGATTCAATTGTGTATAACAACTTGTGATGATTCTGGTCATATCAGCGGCACATGGGATTTCAATTTCTCTGATTTCGACTCGGAAGCCGACGCTTAAGGCTCTTCTTTTGTTTCGTTTCTAGAACAGAACGACATCGATTTAAAAAAACTGAAGAAAGATGGAATGCCCATCAGATTATTTGTTGCATTCCTACCTATCATCCGAAAGCATAACGTTTTTAGATGGGTCACCTTCCATGAACTCTACGATATTGGGTATCTGATCAAAGCGATGGGTTTGATCACCGTCTTTCCAGAATCAATGGAGGAATTCGCGATAGTGGTGGTGAATGGGCTGGGAATTGTGAGGGATTTAAAACATATGGCTCGATTCTGTGAAGGATTAGAAGATAAGAAACTTGGGCTTCAAAGACTAGGGTATTTGCATAATCAAAAACGATTTGGATCGAAGCATAACGCTGGATCCGATAGTTTACTCACAGCTTCTGCGCATTTTGAGGTGATGCATCGATTTGATATGGATTCAGTGGTTTGTGATGGATTCTTATATAGTTTTTGAAATAACCTTGAATCCATGGAGATAGAGATGAAGATGAAGGTCTGTCAGTCGAAGATGATTAGATTTGGTCAAATTCCATATGCAATCCCACTTTTTTGTTATACTCCTTATTATGTTGCCTATTGATTTAGGTTTAGTATATTAGAGCATTCTTATTTTGTTGTTGTTGGTCTCTCATTGTATTGATTGTATTCAAAGTAATAAAAACAAGAAGGTTTTCTGCTCCATTCTTTGTGGATTTTGTTTCATTTTATGATTCATTAATGACCCATTAGAGAAATTTTAAGATCAAATTACGTCCACTTACTCATATGCTTTGGTTGGTTATTAGACTTCCACTGACTTTTTTTATGATTGAATCACTAAAAAGGATTATAAAAATTAGATATTAGTATTAGTTAATTGGGATTTGTTAGTGGAATTTAATTAAATTTTAATCACAGTTTTAATTGGGTTGGTGGGAAGTAGAGTTTAATCTGAGCTTATTTTAATTCAATCCATGTCACAAACCCTACGTAATTAATGCAAACATTAATTCCCTTCCAAATAGGAACTCCGACTTTTTTGTGACAAATAATTAAATAAAGTGTATCTATACTCAGAGATCTTAAACTTAGATTTAATCAATTTTATACAACGTTTACATATTTTTTTTGACCAATATCAATTTAATATCCTAAAATTTTAAGAGCTATATCAATTAAAGTCTCAAATTTGATACAACCTCCAATGCTTAGGATATAAATTGATATTTTTCCTATTCTCGTCTACCATTTGCGGCTTACACATTAGAGGCAATAACTTTTTTTAATAGTTATAAGAGAACAATAATAATTTTTAGTCCATTCATATTCTGATTTATTTTGACATGCTTCACAAAATAGTTTTTTTTATTATAAAACCTTGTTCATAGGAATCAATAGGGGCAAAAAAGTTATTTGGATTGAACTGTTTTTTTTCTTTTAAAGAATAATAAAAGATGATTTTCAAGTATGAATGTGATACATACCAAACCCAACTTTAATGAGTTATAGTTATTTTATTTATTTGGTTTTTGGTATTTCTGAATGGTTATAAATCTAAATGCATGTACGATTTTTGGTATGTTCGATCTTTGAATGTTGGTATTTCTGAATGGTTAGAAATCTGATCTGTTAGAAATTCAAATTTGATTTTTTTTGTATGTCTCAAATTTTCGGTATGTTTGATCTTTAAATGTTACTATTTGACGTTTTGTAGGTGAAATTTGAAAATGATTCTATCGAATAATAATGAGTTAGAACAAGGTGGTTCAACTCCAATATCTATGAATATGAGCGAATCAACACCAATAAACAGTATTTCTAGTGGGAATGATCAATCTACGCCTATTACATTAGATACCAATGATAATGAGGATGTACTAAAAAGTGTTGACGTCAGTAGTATGGAATCATTATAAAAGATAAAAAATTAATGACACCATGAAAGCAATATGTAATTATTGTGGAAAAAAGTTAGGAGGGGAATCTAAAAATGGGACAAAGCATTTATATTACCATTTCAAAATTTGTCCCTTTTGGAGACAAAGAGACATTAGACAATCATGTTTGAGACCCACTAAAACCAATGAAAAAAAGTAGTCCTAAATCCGACCTTCTTTGATTATGAAGCTTCTCGAAGAGATCTTGCTTGTGCTATAATTTTACATGAATATCCAATAAACATGGTTGAACACAAAGGGTTTATAAAGTTTTTTATTGGTGTTCAGTTGTTTTTTAAGATGATTTCAAGAACCACGATGAGGAGAGATATAATAAAAATTAATGAAGAAGAGAGAATTAAAACAATGAAGTTTTTGGAAAACAATAGAAGTACGGTTGCTCTTACTACGGACATGTGGACTGCATCTAGCCAGAAGAAAGGATACATGGCAATCACTGCATATTTTATTGATGATTCTTGGGTCCTGCAAAGCAGACTCTTAAGGTAATTTAAATCTTTTATGTTGTTATGTATTTTGTTTTGTTCATTTGGTAGTTTTCATTTTAACATATTATTACATAATACTACTATACTAGGTTTGTACACGTGCCACATCCACATACTGGACAGTTACTTTCTGAAGCATTAATGGAGTGAATTTTTTATTGGAACATAAATCGTAAATTATCCACTTTAACATTAGATTATTGTTCAACAAATGATGCAATGGTTGATATTTTATTAAGGAAGTTAGATTTTAAGGACAATGTGTTGTTCATGGAAGTTTGTTCCACATTCGTTGTTGTGCACATATTTTGAATTTGATAGTGAAAGATGGTTTGGCTGTAATTTTGGATGGTATAGAGAAGATTAGAGGTACTGTTCATTTCAGGACTCTTTCGGCAAAAAGGAAGGAAAAATTTTGAAGAAGGGGCTCATCAATTACAAATTCCATGCACTTAAAAACTATGTCTTGATTGTGTTACAAGATGGAATTCAACCTTTGTGATGCTCAAAACTGCTTGGAATACAAGGATGTATTTCTCATCTAAAACAACTTGAACCACTATACACTTATCTTTCTTCAGATACTGATTTGGAATTTTGCAAAAGAAATGTGTGATAGATTAGAACCATTTTACTTGATGTCTGAGTTGTTTCTGAGTCAAGTTATCCAACCTCCAATATCTTTTTTGAAGAAGTTTGTGAAATTAGGTTGGAACTTTCTAAGTGGCTTAACTCTGATATTGAGGGAGGTACAAGTAATGGCATCAAGAATGATTGCTAATTTTGAAAAAATAATGGTGTGTGATTCATGGTGTATTGGCAATAGCTACAGTATTAGATCCTAGGTTTAAAGATGAGATTGATCCAGTTTTATTTTCCTCAAATCTATTGATCTCATCATACGGTTGAAATTAAACGTGTTAGAGAATTGTGTTGTGATTTGATGAAGTTTTATAGTTCAAATTCAAGAACCATAGAAGAACCTCAACGTTCTACATCTACAATTAGTACTTCTTCAACTTCAAAACGAGATAGAAGTAGCAATTCAACTGCTCTTGTTAATAGGAAAGATCGATATCTTAAGTTTGAAGAGTTTGTTAATAATGTTGAAAATGATCTGATAATGTCAAATCAGAGTTGGATCATTATTTGGATGTTTCCTCTTCTACCGCGGTCGGATGACTTTAACATTTTGCAATGGTGGAAGTTGAATGGAGTGAAGTAGTTTTGTATCAAATTGCAAAAGATATTCTAGTCGTTCTCGTCACTACTGTTGCTTCTGAATTTGCATTTAGTATTGGTGGTAGACATGTAGGTCCACATTGTTCTCAAATTCATGAAAATTTATTGGAAGTTTTGATGTGTACTCAAGAATTGTTATGGGCGGAAGGTATGAATTAGTATTATTGTTTAGTTTATTTAATAAACTTTTATTATTTACAATTTGAGATCTAATTTTTCTTTTACATGTCTTAAATAGATAAGTATACTCCTATAGACGCTAAAGTTTTGGAAAATGTTCTTGAGGATCGAGATCCAGATGATGTAAGTTATATGTTCGTGTATTATTATTATTATTAATTTAATATTGATTTATATTAATATGTACAATATTTGTGTTATTTTTCAGGAATCATCTCTTACAAAGTTGGATGAAATTCGTTGACGGCGGCTTGGTTTGGTTATGTTATTGTCATGTTGTCATGTTGTGTTGTGTCTCAAACAAATATGTTGTTGTTGTTGTCATGTTGTAACTTTTCTTAAAACAATTATTGATGTATATTTTTATTATTTAAGTTTAAGTAGAATTTTAATGAGAATTATTGATGGATTATGAATGAATGTTTTTATTACTTAAGTTTATGTTGAATTTTAATGAGAATAATTGATGGATTATGAAATTTGAAATGTATTTAATAGAAAAATTGATAATATTCTATTGAAATTTGCACTAAAAAATGTTTTGTTTCCATTAGAATTGCACTAGAAAAGTCCATATTTGATTAAAAAAAAACGAAGAACAAAGGCGAGGAATTTTTTCCCACAGGGAAATTCGCGGGAACTGAGAATGGTGTAAAACCCATGGTTATTCTCCTTAATAACATAGAATAAAGAGGAATTTGATCCTAGGGTACCAGTAGGAAGGACCCTAAAAGGATAAAAAGGAATGGAAAACTTTGGGGATTTAAACCGTAAGTAGTGGAGATGTGATTAAACGAAATTCCTTCTATAAAATTTGACTAAGTGTTTAGGGGAGTGCATGCGTTGGCCATAAGGTCTTGGGCAAAGGGGGGAAGTGTAATAAGAGTAACTCATGCCTTGGAGATCAATGTATTAGGCAAAGGAGGTATTGAAGGATAGCATGAGGGCTGGAGGGAGCCATGCGTCGAGCAGGCTCGGCTAGGCCCCAGGCATACGTCAAGCAAGCACGCAGCGATGCCTCGCCCGGTGATGCATCTGAGCACCTCGCCCATCCGTACGTCAAAGCATCTCGCTTATGCGTCGATCAGCCGAGCGAGCATCCATGCGTCGAAGCGTTTCACCTATGCGTCAAGTGACCGAGCGAGCATCCATGCGTTGAAGTGCCTCGCCTATGCGTCAAGCGGCCGAGCGAGCATCATACGTTGAAGCGCCTCGCCTATGCGTTGAGTGGTCGAGCGAGTGATGCGTCGAGCGGAAGAGCAAGCCCTATCGAGCGATGCATCCATGCCAAGCTGCCGACCATGCACCCATGCCATGCGACCTAAGTACACCATGCGTTGATGCTAAGCTATGCGTTGGAGCCGTGTGCCTTTGCAATACGTTGGGGAATTGTTGATGGCTTGCACGAGGTGTGCATTGGATATAGGCCATGTGTTAGACAAGGATGGATGCATAGTATTGGCTCTTGCATTGGTTAAGGTTTGCGATCATGTTATGTTAGAAGTTAAGGGCAACTAAGGACTTTCATGCGTTGGGACCATATTAGGTGTTGAAGATCAACTATGCATTCTAAGTAGGCTATGCATTGGTACCTTAGGCTAAGTTGTATGCCTTGAGAATCACCCTAATTGAAGGGAATAAATGCATAGGAATGCTGAGATCATAAGGAAAACGTCATCCTAACAAGTGGCTCGTTGAGAATAAACCTTCGGACTTAAGCAATTGAGGTGGAAGCTTGAGAATACATGCAAAGTTGGTCTTATGAGTTGGCATTGTAGAAGGGAGACATCTAGCACTTGCATGGCCCAAACTTGCGTTGGTAGACACCTCAAGCAAGAGGTGGAAGGGGTTGTAGGTTGGCACACCTTAAGAACAACACTTGGGGAAGTAGGTGTCAAGCATGGAAGGCTCTTGGACGCCTATAAAAGGAGGGATGCGCCACTCCAAACCTCCACACCAAGTATTTTCTCAAAGGGCATAAAGAAAGGGAAAATAAGAAGAGAGAAATTTAAGTGTGGGTCGGAGTTTCTAGCAAGGACGCGGAGGAGCCAATCTGTCTGGACAGCAGCGATAGGCCAATTTCAAACCACTAGTTCTCCCAAACCACTCATGCGAATCAGATGATTCCTAGACCAAAACTTTCTAAATTAAGTCTAGTTTCTGTACATAGGCTGCCTTAGCAAAATTCTAACTGTAAGGTTGTCAAAATTAAGGAAAACCGTGAGGTGCTCACCAGGGAAAAGACAGCCGAGCCAGGCGGAGTGAAATTGATCCTCAAAGCTTTCGCCAAAGAATTTTGGGGTGAAACTTTAGAGTATTGTAGTTAAGACATTTTCCTACATTTTTAAGAAGGAATTGTCTTAAGATAAGGACTGGAAGTGATAGTAATCTAAGCTTCAATACTGAATAGGATCCAATGGTAGAATCAGGGAAACCGGGTGAACTGCGTGACAAGTTCTCCATACGTTCACTATGAGTGGTAAATTCTTCCTTTGTTGTTTTGTGAATATTGTAAATTAATATGCTGTAGGTTATGTATGATGATTGGGATGGTCAGGGGGTCTAAAGACCTAAAACCTGAGCCCAGAGTAAATCCTTACAGGATGGTCAGGGGACTGAGGAGTCTAGTGCCTGAGCCTGTGGGATTGAGAATCCTTGAAGTGGGATGGCCAGAGGGCCGACGAGCCTAGCCCATGATAGGAGGAGCTATGTGCACGTAGGCTGGTATTATTGTTATGATATTATGTGTTAAACATCTACCGTGTGTGTAGGTGGATAAGCTTCATGCTTTGTTGGAGGTTCACTTGGAAACCTCATGTGGGTTGTGGAAGATTTATAATTGTATCACCACTCATTGAGCTTTGTAAAAGCTCATGGTTTATCTCTATGTTTATCTTGCAGGTAGCTGACGAGTCCAAGTTGCAGTATTGGTTAAGGTCCGCCACAAGTTGAAAATAGCTATAAATAAGACTGGTTACCGGGATAGGGTTTCCATGTGTATTTTATAATTGAACCTATATACTAGTTTCTAATAAAAAGCATGTATTCCTTTTCAGCTGCAAATGTACTAAAAGAAACTAGTAGTTAAGCTATAATAGTAACANCTAATAAAAAGCATGTATTCCTTTTCAGCTGCAAATGTACTAAAAGAAACTAGTAGTTAAGCTATAATAGTAACAGATTATATCACGCCTCTCCATGGGCTCAGGAGGATGGACTCGGGGCGGGGTGTGACAAATGGTATAGGGGTAGAGGTGGGGATGGGGATGGCTTCCCCATCCCCGCCCCTGTCTCTTATACACATCTAGATGTGTATAAGAGACAGGCCCCGCCCCGTGGACATTTCTAGGTGTGAGATGAAATTCGCTCCTGCCTGCTTCTAGGGATAGTAGAAAGGTTGTTTTATTGAGTGCTAACTTCGGGTCTTGAACAATGGGCCCTACCCTCTCGCTGGCCTGAGAGGGACCTAATTTGGTGGTTAGATCATAGACCAGTTGTTCATTAGATGATCATGGAAACTTAAGGAACAAAAAGTAATTATATGGGTAAAATGGTAATTTTAACCCAACTGTAATTATGAACAATCTGTGAATCGACTTACCGATCAATGTTATATCAAGTGGACTGAAACATATAACTATAGTGAGAAGAGTGCAATTATTGGGGTTTAGTGGAGTGTCCCGATAGTTAATGAATGTTGATTAACTAGGTTAAAGAGTTTAGTCGGTTAAACTCAGATCGTTGGAGCTCATGATCTATAGGTCAATTAGGTCTAACTAGCTCATATCGGGTTAAACCTTAGAGTAGTGTGATGAGCGAATTTGAAACGTTCAAATTCAATTAAAGGAATAAGGGTTGGTTATATACGATATACTTAAATCAAAAGTCATTTAATCATTTAATTATGAATTAAACAATAAGGAGCTTGGAAATATTAAATTCTATTTAATTGTTTTTTTTTTAGAGAAGCCTGGATTAAGTGTGAAATTATTGATTTAAAATTTATATTAAATTAAGTTAAATTAATTAAAATGTTAATTAATTATTATTTAATTAAAAGGTTTAATTAAATATCATTTAATTAAAAGGTTTAATTAAATATTTAAAGTTGTTTTGTTTGAATTAATTTTAAATTCAAAGTGGATTTTAGAAATTCAATTTAAAATGGTTAGTGAATTTAGTTGGATTTTTTACTAATCTTCTTGCTTAAACACTTTCTAAACCCACATTTTGCCACCTAAATTTCACCAAACAAATTGGCAAATTTTTTGTCAATTTGTTGTTAATCCTATCATTCATAGCTTATTCTATAAATAGAAGACAAGAAGATGAGATTAAGAAGGATTTCCATGGTGAATTAATGCAAAATTTCTCTTTCAAATATTTTCCAATCAAGAACACCCAAATTCCAAAATTTCTTGAAATTCATAAAAAATTTGGATCCCACAATCCGTTCTAAGGCCAGAGAATAGCAGTAAAGACTTTAGCAGTGGTGCACGACATGTTTGTGATCAAAATCATCAAGTGGAGAGAGAAAATTTTGAGCTACAAAGGTGGTTGTTCTTAAACCCATATTTTTTTGTGAACAAGCATGCTTAATCCATGAAATTAGTGTAGTTAGAATATTTTTTATTCAAATTGGTTCCGCTATCATGTTCCTAACTCTTTCAAGGGAGAGCCTAAGTGTTAATCTACTAATGTACTCATACTTAGGAGGATCCTGAGGTGTATAAAAGGAAGTCTCACATTTAGAAGGTGTCTAAGCATCATTCAAGAAGTAGAGCTTTGCACGTATCATTGTTATTGCCTTGTCTTTACAGATAAGTACAACATTGTAATTGCTTTACTTTATATTAGTGGATTTATCTTTCTTAGGTACACTACCCACAGACGTAGATGGTATTTTACCGAACTGGATTACCAATTTCCATGTTAAAACTATGTTCATGTTCTCTACCTCTATCTATATTGTTCTGCAAAAGTGTTACAACATTGTTCTTAACATCTATGATTGTGTGCTAGATTACTTTGTTTTAGACGTGTTATGGTGAAAGGAGAAAAAAATAACTTGCAAAATAGAGAAGAGTAAATATGCATTGATTTACTTACAAAATGGAGAAGTGTCTCAACTTACTCAAATGCTTAAGTCTGAAGTAGCAAGCTCATGGTGTGTTTGGTTTAACTTTTTAAGAATTTAATTCTGAAAAGAAAAAATTCATTTTGAAAAAAGTTGAAGTTTGACAACCATTTAAAATAGCTTTTGGAACAACGAATGTATGAAATAAGTTGGTTTTGGATAAACACTTGAAATTAATTTTAAAAAATAATTTTGAGTGTTTAATGCTTAATATCTCTCGAATTTTTATAATTCATATAATTACTAAAATGTCCTCAAAGGTCATGTACCTCACTTCCGCTATGTTGTTGTCTACCACTGCCTTCCATTGGCCAACTCAAACAACCGCCGACAGGGATCACACTGTTGTTGGTTAACTCCGGCCACCACTGTCGCTGGTCAACTTTGATAGAGACCACACCAGACGTCCAAATACTAATGCTCCATTATTTTAAATTATTAGTTTGCAATATTTTATAGTTGTCTTTATAGTAATTTGACATTAATATAAAAAAATAATTTTTAACGTATAACAAACAAACAAACTTGTATATAAAAAAATTAAGAAAGAGTTATCAAACACATGTGTTTTATTTTGAATATATATGTTTTTTACCAAAAGTATTTAAATAAAAATGACTTTTTGAAGACCCTTCATTTTTATAGAATGAAGAAGAAGTTATACTTTATATGAAATTATGATGATGTATAAGTATTTATAAGTAGAATGACCAAAGATTTCCATTTTCCTTTTAGGTTTAGGATGTAAGTTTTTCTAATCCTAAATTAAGTTAACATTAAATCTAATTGGCCAATGACTAGATATTGGGTCCAAGTCTACTTTAGAATTTTTTTTTTTTTTGCCTTATTTTGTAAGGTTCATTTTCATGATAATTTTTAAGGGTGCTCGTGAGTTTGATTGAAACATATATTAAACTCAATCTACTTGTTTGGGTTGTAAGTTTCTTTAACCCTAATAATCTTTATTAAATAATGAACCTAACCCAACTCAACCCAACATATTTTAAACCCAAACCAATTGTTCGGTTGTAAGTTTCTTCAACCTAATAATTAGAGATGTTTATGGTTGGGTTGGGTTGGGTTGAATGACTTTTTAGACCCAACCCAATTATTCGGACTATAAATTTTTTCAGCCCAAGTAATCCTATTAAAAAATAACCCAACCCAACTCAACCATAGAATACTTGCGTTGGGTTGGTTCAGGTTAATCAGGTCATTTATTTAAATTTTTGTTCTAAAAAAGAAGTAAAACGTAAATATGTAAAAATCTAATTTAATTATTTTCATATATTGAATTAAGATTAACAACTCAATTTCAAATTATATAGTGAAAACTTTCTTTCTAAAGTGCAAAGAAACTACTTTTAAGAGTTGCTGAAGAATAGATTATTAAAAAAAATATTGAATTAAATAAAATTAAAATCAATATATGTGCAAATAATTGTGTCATAAGTAATAGAAATATATATATATAATATATATATATATATATATATTAAAGTTAATAATAAATTTGGGTTGGTTTTGGTTGGTTTCGGTTATATTAGGTGAACCCATGAACCAACCCAACCCATAAAATTTTCATTTATTTGAACCTAACCCAACCCAAATGAGTTGATAACCTAACCCAAACCGCACGGGTTGGGTTGGGTTGATCGATTTTTTCGGGTCATCAGATTTTTTGAACATCCCTAGTAATAATTCTTATTAAATAATGAACCCAACCTAATCATAAAATATTTGGATTGGGTTGATCGATTTTTTCAGATCATCGGATTTTTGAACACCCCTAATAATAATTCTTATTAAATAATGAACCCAACCTAATCATAAAATATTTGGATTGAGTTGGTTTAGATTATTCAAGTCATTTATTTAAAATTTTGTTCAAAAAATTTAAACCTCAAACTTAGGTTCTCTAGATAAGCATGTTTAGCCAAAGGGATGTTATATTACATATTTATTAAGTAGAAATTCATGTTGTTTATAGGGATTATGAAGGAAGGGAAGAAAAATATATTAAATGAAGAAACTCATTCATTAGTCTGGCTGGAGGCACTAAGTGTTGGGTGACATGGCAATCTACTCTTTGAACTTAGGAAGCGGCAGAAAGATTAAAAGGGAAGTAAAATTTCAAAAGCATGGTTTCGGCAATTGACAAGAGAAAATTTAGCAAATTCAGTGCCATTTGAAAGGTGAGAGAATCTAATTTTCAAGGTTGTCCTGCTGGAGAAAGATTGCAAGAGAAAAGGAACAAAAGTGAAGAATTTGCAGAAGAGGCAAAACCACAAATTAATCAGGGCCTGAGGTGAAGTTTGAAAGTTCCTAGCCAAACTATAAAGAATTCTGGGCTGAAATTTTATGGTAAGGAAGTTAACTTAAATCTAAATAAGTTTGTAGAAGAAATTTTTTAGGAAAAAGCTCTGGATTTTGAGTTATGAATTTTTGAAATTATAATAGGGAATTGGTGCATAAGCAGACAACTGCTTGTGAAGAACAAGCAAGCAGTTCATCGTGGAGAATTATAGCGAGATTTGGGCATGAGGATCTCACTTATAAAGGAAATCTCGCTAGGAATTGAGGTGAGTATCGCTAAGATGAAAATTTGACAGGAAAAGCTTGATCTCGCTCTAGAGGATCTCGCTGGTATCGCTCTAGAGGATCTCGTGTAAAACCCATAGTCCAATTCCCCCTAATAGCATAGAATAAAGAAGAATTAAATCCTAGGGTAAGAGTAGGAAATGACCCTAAAGAATAAAAAGGAATGGGATACTTTGGAATTTAAACCCTAAGTAGTGAAGATGTGGTGAAGTGAAATCCTATTACAAAATTTGACTAAGTGTTTATGTGAGTGCATGTGTTGGCCCTAAAGAGTTAGGCAAAAAGAGAAGGGTAGTAAGTGTAACACATGCCTTGGAGATCAATGTATTAGGCAAAGGATGTATTGAAGGGTGATAGACAGTTGAAGGATGGCATGAGGGTTGAAGGGAGGCATGCGTCGAGCAACATCGGCCAAGTACCCAGGCATGCGTCGAGCAGGCTCGGCCAGATGGCCAGCCATGCGTCGAGCAGCCTCGGCTAGCCAGACGTCAAGCAAGCTCAGCCAGACGCGCAATGATGCCTCACCCAGTGATGCGTCCAAGCGCCTTACCCAGCAATGCGTCGATGCCAAGCTTCCAACCAAGCGCTCATGCCATACGACCCAAGTGCACCATGCGTTGATGCTAAGCCATGCGTTGTAGCCGTGCGCCTTTACGATGCATTGGAGAATAGGTAATGGCTTGCACGAGGGATGCGTTGGACATAGGCAATGTGTTAGACTAGGATGGACGCATGGTGTTGGCTCTTGCAATGGTTAAGGGTTGCGATGGTGATATGTGGGAAATTAAGAGAAACTAAGGATTTCCATGCGTTGGGATCATGCTAGGTGTTAAGAATCAACTATGCGTTCTAAGTATGCTATGCGTTGATACCTTAGGTTAGTTGTATGCCTTGAGAATCACCCAAGTGAACGCATATGGAAGGGAATGGACGCATAGGAATGCTGAGATCATGAGGAAAACGTCATCCTAACATGTGGCTTATCGAGAATAAACCTTCCGACTTAAGAAATTAAGGTAGAGGCTTGAAGAGACATGAAAATTCAGTCTCATGCGTTGGCATGGTAGAAGAGAGACATCCAGCACTTGCATGGCTCAAACTTGCGTTGGTAGACACCTCAAGCAAGAGGTGGAAGGGGTTGTAGGTTGGCAAACCTTAAGAACAACACATAGAGAAGTAGGTGTCAAGCTTGGAAGGCTTTTGGATGCTTATAAAAGAAAGGACACCTCACTCCAACCTCCACACCAAATCTTTTCTCAAAGAGCATAAAGAGAGGAAAAATAAGAAGAGAGAAAATTAAGTGTGGGTCGGAGTTTCCAGCAAGGACGCGGAGGAGCCAAACTGTCTGGACAACTACGAAAGGCCAAATTCAAACCACTAGTTCTCTCAAAACACTCGTGCGAATGAGGTAATTCTTGAACCAAAAGTTTCTAAATTAAGTTTAGTTTCTGTGTAAATGTTTTAGATGTATGCTAGCATGGTAAATGTATGTTATGGTAGAATGTTAGCATGATACATTGATAGTATAATATAATCAAAGTATGTTCTGGTACGAGATCTGAATTATTTATTTATGCACATAGACACTTGAATGCTAGTATGAGATGGTATGTGCTTCCATATGGTTGTATTTGATCTGATGATGTTGAGGTATACATGTATGTTGTAGAACCATGATGTTGAGGTATATATGTATATTGTAGAGCATGATGTTGAGGTTTATATGTATGTCATAGATTCGTACAGTGATAATTATGATGTTGAGACTGTGCAAATGTCCTTACCGATTAGATAAATGCCCATTAGATTTTGTGTTTCCTTCGAGATTCACCACTTTGTGTTTCCTTCGGGATTCACCAGTTTGTGTCTCCTTCGGAATTCACTAGAGGTAGTGGGCATACTTAACTACAGTAGGATAGGACTAAGTCTCCTTCTTTCTCAGAATTCATGCATTTAAAATACTACATCATTGTTCTCATATATGAATTGAAACTTTCATTAGTAGAGCGTACCTGGCGATGACGAGGGATTCGTTACTGGGCTATAGGGACTATCTAGACTTACGTAGTAAGTCAGTCTACAAAACCCAAAACATGGGCTCTGATACCAACTGTAACGACCCAACCCCCTAGGACTTAAGTTAAGCCGTTACTAAATGCATGCAAGCATGGAACTCAAAACGACACTCGGTTATGATGAAATAAATGCTACTTAAATAAGGTAAGTTCAAAAGACTTTCATTAAATTCAAATATTAAAACAATAGTAGAGTACCCATAAATCATAAAGAATAATAAATAAGTCAGAAAAACGATTCTTAAAAATAAGTTTTAAACATCAAAACTAAGAGTTAAGAGAAACATGAAAAGAACTCTAAATTTCATGATGCGGAAGCGTAAAAACTAGTCCCAGTGGGTCGATCACGAATTCCGCTTGTCCATCGCTGATGCATCTCTACCCTTACCTGAAACAACAACATGAGATAGAATGAGTATAAAAAACTCAGTAAGTAACCCCACTATTGGGGTCAGGCTGGCCATCTATGTCATCTAGATACCCACCTCTGGTGAAACATATAAACTGCTCTAATCCTCATGGGACACATATACACATGAAACAAGAAAGAGACTTAGTCCTATCCTACTGTAGTTAAGTATGCCCACTACCTCTAGTGAATTCCGAAGGAGACACAAACTGGTGAATCCCGAAGGAAACACAAAGTGGTGAATCTCGAAGGAAACATAAAATCTAATGGGCATCTAACTAATCAGTAAGGACATTTGCATAGTCTCAACATCATAATTATCACTGTACGAATCTATGACATTACATATAACCTCAACCATGATGGCTTCTAGTAATATACATATATACCTCAACATCATGGTTCTAACAACATACATGTATACCTCAACATCATCAGATCAAATACAACCATATGGAAGCACATACCATCTCATACTAGCATTCAAGTGTCTATGTGCATAAAATAAATAATTCAGATCTCGTACCAGAACATAATTTGATTATATTTATCTATCATATATCATGCCAACATTCTACACAACCGCCTCAGCAAACTGCTAATTCTACGGCTGCAAAATTAAGGAAATTGCAAGGTGCTCACAAGGGAAACAAGACAGTGGGCCCAGGAAGAATAAATTGGTCCTCAGAACTTTTGCCAAGGAATTTAGGGGCGAAACTTTAAGGTATTGTAGCTAAGACATTTTCAACACATTTTTGAAAGAAGTAATTGTCTTGAGATAAGGTCCGGAAGGGGTAGTAATCTAAGCTTTCAAAACTGAATTAGGATCCAACGGTAGAATCAGGGAAACGGGTGAACTGCGTGGAAAGTTCTCCATAGACTTCATTGTGAGTGTTAACTCTTTCCCTTGTTTATTTTGTGCATATTTAAATTAATATGTGTAGGCTATGTATGATGATTGAGATGGTCAGGGGTTAAGGAACCTAGAACCTGAGCCCAGAGTAAATTCCTTACAGGATGGTCAGGGACCGAAGAGTCTAGTGCCTGAGCCTATGGGATAGAGAATCCTTGAAGTGGGATGGTCAGAGGGCCGACGGGCCTAGTTTCTGAGCCCATGATAGGAGGAGCTATGTGCACATAGGCTGGTATTATTGTGTTGATATTGTATGATAAACATCTACCATGTGTGTAGGTGGATTCGTGAAAGCTTCATGCTTTGTTGGAGGTTCACTTGAAAACCTCATGTTTTTTGTGGAAGATTTTATATTTGTGTTACCACCCACTGAACTTTGTAAAAGCTCATGGTTTGTCTCTATGTTTACCTTGCAGGTAGCTGACAAGTGCAGGCTGCGGTATTGGTTAAGGTATGCTACAAGTTGAAAAATAGCTATAAATAAGACTGGTTATCGGGATAGGGTTTCCATGTGTGTATTATAATTTGAACTTGTAAACTAGTTTCTATTAAAAGGCATGTAATGTTTTTCCACTGAAAATATACTAAAAGAAACTAGTAGCTGAGCTAAAGTAATAATAGATTATATCATGCCTCATTGCAGGCTCAGAAGCATGGGCTCGAAGCGGGGTGTGACATCTCGCTGGCATCGCTCTGGAGGATCTCACTAGCATCGCTCTGGAGGATCTCGCTAGCATCGCTCAGGGGGATCTCGCCAGTAATGCTGTCTGTGTTTATGGAAGTTTCTTTAATAAATGAATTATTCGAGATATTTTACTAGGAATTCTAAGTAGTTTAATCGGGAATTATATCTTTTCAGGCCAAGAAGAGCTAGAGGAAGCGTATAAACCAATAAGAGTCTGACGAACAGTGAGTGACTAAGTAAACTTAAGGTTTCCAATACTCATGCATATATGATCAAGTAAAACACAGTGACATTAATGATGAATTTATACTTTCTCAAGCAACAAATGGTTGGAGAATAACTTAATGCATGTTTCCCGGCTTGTATGTGTGTAACACAGGCCAAGGTATGTCGTGTAACCATTACAAAAGCTATGTTTCTGATTTTGATATATGCTTCCTAGAGGAAGGCTATGAGAGAATGAATTCTTGTGTAAATGAATGGCAATGGAACAGATCTTATGTAAATACTAGGCAATGGAACTTAATTTGATGTTACAAAATACACCTTTGATACCGAAGGACGTTGAGAAGGTATCTAACCAATTTGGTACCAAAGGACATTTGAGAAGGTACCTGGCTAATTTGATACCGAAGGACATTTGAGAAGGTATTTGGCCAAGTTGATACCGAAGGACATATGAGAAGGTATCATAGTAGCTTAATACTGAAGGACAAATTTGAGAAGGTATCTGAACAGAAGTACCTAAAATATGATGGTACTTAGTATGGCCACGTGCACGTAGACAGTTATGAATGAGAGACTGAAGTATGGTACTCTTGGTCGGTAATAAACGTTTGGGAGCTAGAGCGTTTAGGCTCGTTCTCAGCTAGGGAATAATAATGTTTAATGATGTCTGAGCATGGTTTAAAGCTACATTTAGAGATAATTGCTTGAGTTTACTCATTGGTATATTTACATGTTTATAGTGATACTATGCTTGTTGCTTTACGATTCTATAGTCACTCACTGAGCTTTTAGCTCACAGAATTTCTGTGTTTTCCCTTTTCAGGTAGTGGTTAGTTTCCTCAAGGTTGATCCTGCTACTGCTTGCCACCGAAAGACTCGTCTTATTAAAAGACTTAGGTTGATGATCCGTTTATGTACACATGTTTTGATAGGGACTAGGGCTTCTATAGGAATGTTTGGGCCACTTGTGAATATGTTTCTATAAATGTAATGTCTTGGCTGTATGCATGTATTTATGTAATCTTTGAAGAACCTTAAGGGAGGTTAGCTATCTGCGTATATTACTAATCTAGAGTTAGATCATTATTTGGATGAGTCTCTTCTACTGCGGTCGGATGACTTTAACATTTTGCAATGGTGGAAGTTGAATGGAGTGAAGTAGTTTTGTATCAAGTTGCAAAAGATATTCCAGTCATTCTCGTCACTACTGTTGCTTCTGAATCTACATTTAGTATTGGAGGTAGACATGTAGGTCCACATCGTTCTCAAATTCATGAAAATTTATTGGAAGCTTTGATGTGTACTCAAGATTGGTTATGGGCGGAAGGTATGAATTAGTATTTGTAAAACTCGAACCCTAATTATTTCAAGTAAGAGTAAGTAATGTGATGTCTTCTAATGAGTTAAATGAAGCCATGTNCTACTGCTTGCCACCGAAAGACTCGTCTTATTAAAAGACTTAGGTTGATGATCCGTTTATGTACACATGTTTTGAGAGAGACTAGGGCTTCTGTAGGAATGTTTGGGCCACCTGTAAATATTTTTCTATAAAAGTAATGTCTTGGCTGTATGCATGTATTTATGTAATCTTTGAAGAACCTTAAGGGAGGTTAGCTATCTGCGTATATTACTAATCTAGAGTTAGATCATTATTTGGATGAGTCTCTTCTACTGCGGTCGGATGACTTTAACATTTTGCAATGGTGGAAGTTGAATGGAGTGAAGTAGTTTTGTATCAAGTTGCAAAAGATATTCCAGTCATTCTCGTCACTACTGTTGCTTCTGAATCTACATTTAGTATTGGAGGTAGACATGTAGGTCCACATCGTTCTCAAATTCATGAAAATTTATTGGAAGCTTTGATGTGTACTCAAGATTGGTTATGGGCGGAAGGTATGAATTAGTATTTGTAAAACTCGAACCCTAATTATTTCAAGTAAGAGTAAGTAATGTGATGTCTTCTAATGAGTTAAATGAAGCCATGTCTTAGAAGGGATAGAGGATGAAAGCAAGAATAATTAAGCTCTTGTGTAGCTAAGTGTAAACCCCGAATTCTAAGTTTCCTCAACAAGTATGTTTAGCCAAAAAATGATATATTAAATATTTAATGAGTGAAAGTCCATGATAATTATAGAAATTGTGGAGAAAGGAAAAGAAAAACATATATTAAATAAGGAAGCCCATTTATTGGCTTGGGCTGGAGGCACTAAATGTGGAGTGACATGGCGGTTGATCCTTGAACTCGGGAGGCGGCAGGAAGATTAAAAGAATGATGAACTTCAAAAGCTTGGTTTCGGAAAACTACATGAGAAAATTTAGTAAAATCGGTACCATTTGAAAGATGGGAGAATCTAGTTTTCAAGGTTGTCTTGCCAGAGAAAGATTGTAGGAGAAGAAGAGAAAAAAGTGAGGAAATTGCAGAAGAGACAGAATCCCGGATTACTCAGGGCCTGAGGTAAAGATTGGAATCTCTAGGCCAAACTATAATGAATTCTTGGCTGAGATTTTAAGTAAGAAAGTTAACTTAATTCTAAACAAGTTTGTAGAAGGAAGTTCCTTCAAAATAGGTATGGATTTTGAGTTATGAATTTTTGAAGTTGTAACAGAGAATCTGTGCATAAGTAGACAGCTGCTTGGGAAGAACAAGCAAACAGCTCATATGGTGAAGGAGGATCTCACTTATGAAGGGAATCTCGCTAATTTTGTGCTGAGGATCTCGCTCTAGAAGGAAATCTCACTAGGAAGTGGGCTGAGTATCGTTGGTATCGTTTGGTATCGCTGGTAAGGTGGGTATCGCTAGGAAAAGCTTGATCTCGCCATAAGGAGAATCTCGCTTATGAGGATCTCGCTCAGGAGAATCTTTCTAATGAGGAGGATCTCGCTAGTAAAGTTGTCTTTAATGATGAAAGTTCCATTAGTAAATTAACTATTTGAGATATTTTGCTAAGAATTCTAAGTAGTTTAATAGGGAATTATGTCCTTTCAGGCCAAGAAGAGCTAGAAGAGGCATATAACCCGTTAAGAGGCCAACAAGCTGTGAGTGACTATGTGATGACATATTATTTTAATGATTTAGAAACTATGATTTCTTGAAGATATTTCCCATGCTAAGTGTTTAAATGAATTGCCAAGCAACATATTTGTGAAACTGTTTCTCATGCTAAGTAAAACATGTTTTCCATGGAATTGACATGACTTAGATATGTTATCTTGTCCAAATACTTTCAGTACCTCTCTCAGTATAACCTAACTCCAGTGCTATTATACGTGAGCGTCCGATGCAAGAAGCCAAAACACAGAACCAAAACGGATTTTAAGAATTGCATTTAAAAAAAAAATTTGCATTGGACATAAATAGAAAAACTAGAGTTAAGCGATATGCAATTCAAAAAACATAATTATACAGAGGAAGAAATCTTACCTGCAAAAACCTTTTGACAGTCAGAATTTCTGTATTAGGAATTGGGAATTGGGTACCACACTTGGAGTCCCCCTATCTTGTAGGGAAATTGAGGAGATGAGAAATTGTGACATTCTCCTCTTTTTTTTTTTTCTTTTTGGAATTAGGAGGAAGAGGAAAGATAAAAACACCAAGAAAATTTTTGATTATCGATCATTGAACTTCTCTGCCTTTTTTTCCTCTATTTTTGATATAAAGAGAATGGGAAAGAAGGGTGAAAGTGAGAAGACGTGAGTATTCATCCCACATCTCTAGTAACTCCCCTATAATGAGGGAGAATACATTTTAAATTTAATCAAGATTAAATAAAACTATTTTATTAAATTAAATAAAATAAAATAAAACAATACCTTTAAACCATATTAAATGGTTCGCTTTCACAATAACAATATAGTTTTAATGCACAATCTCAAATGTGCATTAACTATAGTTTGTGAAAATTTAATCAATTTAATTAAATTTAAAATTCAATTAAAATTAAATAATTTATTAATTTTCCAATTAATTAATCATGGCCCAATTAAATATCACAATATTAATTTAAATTTTCTCAATTTGAATCAATATCCAAATATATTTCTCTTATTTAAACTATAGTTTTTAATGTGCATCTAAATGTGCATTAATCTATAGTTTTTGATTTAATCAATTCCAATTAAATTAATAATTATTATTTCTCCAATTAATTAATCCATCCAATTAAATATCACATTATTTTTAAACGCTAATAGTTTTCCAAAATATGATCTTTATTCGTATTAAATTAATATTTGAAAAACTCCTTTTAAACATTTTTGTTCTCTCATTATTATTTGAATAATATCCAAATTTAATAATAAAGTCTAACATTAAAATTTTATATTAAGATGTATCAAACAATACACTTAAAAAATTCCCAATTTCTGAATTTAAACATTCCAAAATTCAATTTAATGACAAATTATCCTTAATACCTTTTACAAGCTAGGAGAGGACCTAAGGACCTATAGATCAAAGCTCCAACAATGTGAGAATTAAATTGGCTAAACTCATTAACCAATTAATCATATTCATTAACTATGGTACACTCCAATAAAACCCACAGCACTCTTCTCATCTACATTATATGTTTTTGTGTCCACGGATATAAGACCAACAACAGCAAAGTTAATCCTTCACAAGTGTTCATAACACCACTAAAGGTCATTACCATTTGACCCTAGGTTACCTCGACATCCCTTAAGTACTAGTGCTCCTTCTAATGAAACAACATGGTTTTATGGCTCAAGCATTAACAAAAACCCCCTATCGGGCCAGTTAAAGGGTAGGGCCCCTTTGTTCAAGTCCCGGAGAATACCACTAGGGACACTCATCTACTATCCAAAGTCCGGTAAATGAGTGAAATCTATCTTGTATGATTATGTTCCCAGCTACCCACTTGGCCCTTATCCCCAAAATGGTAGCCATATTTGAGTCGGCAAGCTGACCACATCCAACCCATACAAATCAAAGGAACAAATCCTCGCTGAAATAGGAGTTCCTAATATACTCAAGAGTAAGACTAAGTTCCTAAGGTCATCCTATTGAAAATAGAAACCTAACTAGTCAACGAGTTACAATTAGTGGTTACTATTTCATGTCGCGGTCCTTGGTAAACTCATTGCCTAGGATACCCCACTCGCGTGTCTCCTTCAACGCAACGCATTGGATCACTATGTTTGTAATCAAATACAAAAGTGGGTCGATTCATAGTGTTTACCAGGATAAGGTCCCAACCTTACCCCTAATACTATAGACGCTTTAGGTTGTAATCTTGAAACATTGATCCCTATATGTCTCTATATACCAGTTTCAAGAACTCATAAGATAGACCAAGGATGTTATTTTATTAGATTTTAGGGTTAATAAGATAAAATAAATAAAATATCAATAACACTTAATGAGAAAAATATTAATAACTATTTAAGTATGAAAATGATCCATTTAATTACAATTCACTTCTTTGAATTTTAGGGCATAAAATCCAAACAAGAGCGTCGTGGCACTAATCACCTCCTTTGCCGAAGGTAAGGCCTACACTACAGCAAGGTGATAAGCATCGCAGCGCTTTGCTCGCCCCAGCAAAGATTCTCAAAAATTTCTCTGAATCTTTGTTCTACTTTGCTACGGAATGGTCTTCTTCTTTCCAGCAACTCTATGCTAGAACACTAAGATCCAAGATTACAGAATCGATTAATAATTAATGTTCAAACAATGGCTTTCTTACATGAATTGAATCAAGTAAAACAGTATTTTAAAGTGCCTAAAATCTTCAAAAACATCTATTTGCAAATTCACATTCATATTAGAGGAAAACAACCCACCTTTTCTATAATCTTTTCTATTCCAAAAATGAAAAATTAAAGGCATGAATTTGGCTCTGATATCCAAATTGAAAAGAATCAAATTCCCTCAGTGGAAGCCGTGAAACGTGTGTTCTTTTGAAATTCATTTTGAAATCCTTGAAAAAAAATACAAAGAAATAAAAGAACATAGGATTAAAACATATAATAAAATGGTATGTTTTTTCAGGGAAAAAGATATTACCTCTTGAAGACTATCTTCAAAGTATCCTTCTCTGTGACACGAACTCCCTCAAAAACCACAAAATAGTCATGAAATACTTTCCATGAAAGTCACGAATAAGCATCAAAAACACCACCATCGAATTGAAGTCTCCTTCATGACAAACTCTTCACCACGAACGACAATGGACTTACAGACTCATAGGAAAAACTTAATGACCAAAAACAAAGAAACTCTTACAACTTTAAATGAAATTAAAGCAGTAAAAACTTAAGTGGCCAATTTTAAAACAATATCCAACTTGCAAACCACATCCACAATGCATTAAAAAATCCCGAACCATTTCTCTGATTTCAATTTCCAAAAAGAAATGATTTGAACTTTTGATACCAAATTGAAGAAAATCAAAATTCCGATGTGGAAGCGAATGATCGCCTTTGTGAAAGAATTGTTTTTAACTCATAAAACAATAGAAAATTTATAGAGTATATAAGGATAACATCTAAACTAAGGCAGTTGTAAAAAAAATAAATAAGAGAGGAAAGGAAAAATAGTAAACTTACCTTGAAGAAAATACTTTCCTTCACGAAAATTCCTAAGGTCACGATCTCTTCTCCGCTTCTCAAGAAACACACTAACGTGAAAAACACCAAACTAAGCACCACCACAAATGAATCTTCCTTGTTATTCTCAAAGTGAGAATCATGAAGGAAGTTTGTCCCGGCTCATCAAGGATTTTGTTGAGGGAATTGAAGAACCTTGAAAATGTTTTCTTTACAAAGGAAAGAGAAGATATTTCTTCCAGAGAGCCTAATGTTTCAAGTATTGGTAATGTACCAACCAACTCCTCCTGGTTTTTCTCTATATTATAGAGATAAGGGGAGTTATCAAATAAAATCCCTTCATTACGTGAAATAAACTTCTAAGGGAGTTATTTTACAATTAATTATAATTACATTAATATAATCAAATAAAAACTATATATATATCCCATATAATATATGATTCCATGTTTATATTAAATCACAATATAATATAAATTAACTTTATATTCTCTATATAACTATAGTTTAAATAATGAATAATATTAACATTAATTTAACACTAATATTTTTTAATAATGAATCAATTCACATAATTAATAATTTGAATTATATTCAAATATTTTATCTCTCCAATAAACTTATATTGTAATGTATCCATATACATTATATTAATTTTAATCCCATACTATTAATTCCTCTTTAATTAATTTGAATAATTCAAAAATAAATCCAAAATTTAATTGATTTCTCATTAACTCTTATTGAAGCTAGCAAGGGACCTTATGAACCTACAAGATTAGAAGCTTCATGATATGAGATTAAATTAATTAAAACTCCTTTAATTAAATTAATCATTCATAACTATTGGTCACTTCACTAAAGAACCGATAGCTGCACTCTTCGCATTATAGATAATATTTCTGTGTCCACTAGATATAACGCAACCAATAGTAAGTTGATCCTTCAGTAGTTGATCCTTCAACAATTTGCTCGTAACTACAGTTTCAGTCAAAATTAAAACGTTTTACCGCTTTGTAGTTACATCTAACTCCTTTAAGTACCACTACCCCTAATGAACAATTAAGTCCATAGTCCAACTATTAGTAGACCCTTCTCCTAGCTAAGTGACAGGGTAGGTGCCCTCATTGTTCCAAGACTTGGAATCAAACCCTTAAGGGAGCAATTTGTCTACTTACCCTAAAACAAATGGAGAGGGATGATTTCCATCTTGTGTAGCTGTGTTTCCAGCCTTCCGACTCGAATAAATCCAAATGGTAGGTATACTTGAGTGTCGGCGAACTGGCCACTCCACACCCATAGAAGTCAAGGATCACTCTCAATAGACAGAAGTTCATAACTCCACTCAAGATTAAAGGTGAAATCACCATGGTCCATCCTAGTGAAATGTAAGTCTCTTCAAGAACGAAGTTTACAAAGAGTGACTAATCATTTCGTGATCCGGTCCTTATACAAAATCTTTATTTAGAATACCTCACTTTACATGTCCCATGTGTATATCTGGATCAGATCATTTATAACCCTTTAACAACAATTATAACAATTACAAAGTAGGTTCAAATAATTTTATTGGTTATGGGCATAATGCAAAACTAAAATGTCAAATAAAATACACTTTAATTTATATAAGTAAATAATTCATTTGTTCAAATAATTACAAACTTCAAAACCGACGATATTTAGGAAATCAACTACAATGGCAAATTAAATTTAACTCCCTTCATATCATTGTCTCTCTAAATGAACAATCATTTATAGTCCAACTATAAACCAAATCCCTCTCGAGCCAATAAGAGAGTGATGCCTCATTGTTCAAGCCGAAATTAGCCCTTAAGGGAGCAATTCATCTACTTTTATTAAAAACGGGAAAGGAGTGAAATTTTCAAATCTTATGTAGCTATGTTCCCAAGCTACCCTACTAGATAAATCCCTAAAATGATAGGCATATTAAATCGTGGATACTGTCCACTCCACCTACAACAGATCAAAAGACCGCCTTCATAAAACAAAAGTCAAATAACTTACGAAAATCACAAACAAGAATCCTAGAGCACCAACTCCAAACATAAACCTTGCCACAATCTGCTTGTCAGCTTGTCAACAAACCCACCCGCCAAAAATTGGGAGTTTTGAACCCGTCATGCGTGCAAAACAGAGAAAATAGAGCCCGTAAATTAGGAAAGTAATGGAGCCATTTTCTTTCGAAAAAACCTTAAAATATCCCGACCATATAGAACATTTCTATTTAAAAATGAATAGAAAGTTTTCAAATTCATTCTAATAACCACAGAATACCCTAATCTGCCCATAAAATAAATTAATTCAAACAAGATGAATCATCTCTAGGTGTATTTGGCTAAATATTTTAGAGAGGAGAATAAAGTTGTCGCATATCTATTGCACTTTTAGTATCATTTTGTAAGGGAAATCTTTGATAGAGAGAATTTTTCTAAATTGGTATCATCTCCATAGTATTATAATTTAGTTTGAGAGGTGGAATGTCTTTGTCGTCTAAAGATAAAACCTAAGATGAAATATCGATAGGAAACTCTCAATTTTATCATTTTTTCCCATGGACTTGTTCTAATTTTAAATTCATGCTCTTAGTCTCATACTTCTGATTTTTTCCGTTATGAGTTTATCTATGTTAAGTTATATAGTTAATTTGAACATTGATTTTTATTCTTTTAGCCTTTGAAATTACAGAGTTTAATAAATCTTTTGACTTTAAATGTCTAAACAGATCCTTTTTAACTTTCAATTTTAATATTTTAATAGAATCATATATTGAAAATTTAAAATTATTTGAACAATTTAGAAAATAAATTTTGTATGTTTAAAAAATTAATTGAATCAATTAGATTAAATTTGTATTTTCTAACTAATTAACAAAATTTCCAAAATTTGTGTAAATTAGATCCTTGAATTTTAAAAAAAACTAAATTATACCAAAATACATTTAAACTTTTTACTTTGTGTCAAAAAATAATCCTTAAGGCTTTTAAAAGGTTTAAAAAAATCCGTGTAACTTCCAAAATGGAGTTCAAAAATACTCTACCGTTAGTTTTAGATGGAAAACATTAGTGTTTTGCATCAAAAATACCTTGAACTTACAAAATTTCCAAACATATCTTTAACCTATATATTTAAAAAAAAAAGTTTTTAAAATACTTGTACTGTGTTTGAACAAAAACCGTTTAATATGTCTTACGTTCTCTATTTTTTATCTTTTTTCTCTATCCTTTTTCAATACCCCTCTTGGCCCCCTTTTTTATTAATTAATTTGGGGAAACATTTATTTAATCTAAAATAAATAAATAAATAAAATTAACAACTTCAGTTAAGGTATATGTTATAGAAGAAGAAAGAGAATAAGAAGCACAAAGGGATTTCATAATTTGAAATGTTTGAACAAGTTATACGTTAGTAGTTTGAGTGTGTGTTAATAGTCAAATATATTATTTGTTTTGAACTATTTACAATTTTGGTTATGTTTTTTAAAGGGAGATTTTTGATATTTAGAATTTTGTGAGATTTTGTGAAGATTTTATTGTTTTAGCTTAAAATTTTTGGTTGCTGAAAAAATCGGTATAAAGCTAATAATTGAAAAATTAAGAGAAATATGAAAGTATCTATATGGAAAGAGAAAGGGAGAGATGTTATAATTTGTTTTAAAATTGGTTCTTTTTCTAATTTAGAAAATTTCAAACAAATTGATCACATATTAACGGTAGAGCTTTTTAAAACTTTTTAATTTTAAAGTTTATTTTTTTGGCAAATTAAGGTATTGACGGTTTTTGTTAACATACTAATAGTAAGAGAGCATTTTTTAATATTTTTTAAAGTTAAGGGCCAATTTTGAAAATTTTGAAAAGTTCAGGGGTATTTTTTGAAAAATAACTTTCAACCTATTTACATCTAAAACTAATACAAGGCCATTTTTTTTTAACTTTTTTAAAAAAAAAAAATTTAAGGGTAAGTTTTGAAACATTTGAAAGTTCGAAGGGTATTTGAACACAGTACAAAATTTATGGGTATTTTTTAATAAATTAAACCGTTTAAAATATCAAAACCTTATCAAAAACACAAAATTGAGAACTGTCATTCGATCTATCGACAAAACAAGTTAAGAACCCTATTAGAAACTTTTTAAAAATTGCAGTTCCACCTACTAGAACCACCAAAATCGAAAAAATGTAAAAACTTAATGCACTTTTTGAAAAACAGGCATCAATTAACGATAAACACATACTTCAAGTTGTAGAGAACTAAATTTATAATTTAAACATTTTTCTTTTTTAAAAACAAGTTTAGTCATATTGACCATTTCCTTTACTAACTTTTGAAAAAGAATATCAACATTTGTATCTTACCTTTTAATGAAAATAATCATTGATTATGTATTTTACCATTACACGATCAAAAAAATAATTTCAAACTAATGACTAATTTTCATAGAAATTTATTTGAAAAGTAAACAATTGAATAAGTTTCAAAGTAAACAACACACTAATAAAGCGGTAGTTTTCAACACCCCAATCTCATTTCAAATAAAATTTCTTTCAATACCAACCACCCAAGAAATCCCTTCCCAAGATTGAAAATGAGTCTTAGGCCACATATACACTAGTTTAAAAAGTATCATAATGAATAATATAAAAAGTGGACCCCAATGTGAATTACTTTTTTTTGTTGTTTACCCATACTTTTGTGTAGTCGTAAATGAAAATGTTACATCCACCTTGAAAATTTGTAATATCTAATTGAGGAATATAAGGTGCTATAATTCTGATTATGGTGAAAATGTTGGGACCTACTACCTTTATCATTATCGTTACATATATGTGTTAATGTAACATTAATGAAAATTATGAATTTATCACATTTATTGTTTAACCTTACCATTATTTGTACCCATTATCGCTAAGGTCAAAGCAGTAACGGTAAATGATAATGATAAAGTACAATGTGATTGATTTAATAATTCCTAAGTAAAAGCCAATCAAAGCAATTCAACATGTTTTGTGTTATTTAGCTCTATTTACATTCATATCATCATAAAATCTCCAATTCCGATACATTAATTTTCAATTACGGTTGGGTAAACGTGACCTTAATTCAATTGACATATACTTATGCTAACGACTCAGAATCTGGCATTAAACAAATCTTCACCCTCAATTGTGTACTAAAAAAGGCAAAATTGGCTGCACTCTTTTTTATGGAGCTTTACTAGCAACCCCAATGATATGTGCATAATAGCACTTCTGT
>NC_052351.1:50695417-50705863 GCF_009727055.1 Benincasa hispida
ATCTCTAGGCCAAACTATAATGAATTCTTGGCTGAGATTTTAAGTAAGAAAGTTAACTTAATTCTAAACAAGTTTGTAGAAGGAAGTTCTTCAAAATAGGTATGGATTTTGAGTTATGAATTTTTGAAGTTGTAACAAGAAATTGTGCATAAGTAGAACAGCTGCTTGGAAGAACAAGCAAACAGCTCATATGGTGAGGAGGATCTCACTTATGAAGGGAATCTCGCTAAATTTTTGTGCTGAGGGACTCGCTCTAGAAGGAAATCTCACTAGGAAGTGGGCTGAGTATCGTTGGTATCGTTTGGTATCGCTGGTAAGGTGGGTATCGCTAGGAAAAGCTTGATCTCGCCATAAGGAGAATCTCGCTTATGAGGATCTCGCTCAGGAGAATCTTTCTAATGAGGAGGATCTCGCTAGTAAAGTTGTCTTTAATGATGAAAGTTCCATTAGTAAATTAACTATTTGAGATATTTTGCTAAGAATTCTAAGTAGTTTAATAGGGAATTATGTCCTTTCAGGCCAAGAAGAGCTAGAAGAGGCATATAAAACCCGTTAAGAGCCAACAAGCTGTGAGTGACTATGTGATGACATATTATTTTAATGATTTAGAAACTATGATTTCTTGAAGATATTTCCCATGCTAAGTGTTTAAATGAATTGCCAAGCAACATATTTTGTGAAACTGTTTCTCATGCTAAGTAAAACATGTTTTCCATGGAATTGACATGACTTAGATATGTTATCTTGTCCAAATACTTTCAGTATGTTTAAGTAACTCCATTTTTATGATGAACCACAGTATGATGGATGAACTAGTATGATGATTTGAGCACTAAGCCTTAGTGTTCAACTAAAGGTTTATGACTAGTTATATGACGGATACTGAAGGACAATTAGAAGGTATCATTTCAACTAAATGTTTATGACTAGTTATATGACAGATACTGAAGGACAATGAGAAGGTATCCTAAGGATACTGAAGGACAATGAGAAGGTGTCCTAAGAATACTGAAGGACAATGAGAAGGTATCCTAGTCATGTACCTAAGGTATGAAGGTACTCAGTTATAACCACGTGCATTAGGTAATACGACGTCGAGGGATTGAGCAAAAGGGTTCTCCCCAACTAAGGTTGACATTGGGGGTTAGATCTAATAGTTCACTCTCAACTAAGGATAAAGGCAGTCATATCTTCTCTTAGGCTATATACCAACAAAGGGACGCCGAAGTATGGGTCTCTTAGCCGGTAACAAATGTTGGGAGCTAGAACGATGTATGCTCGTTCTCAACTAAGGAATAATGATGTTTAATGGTGGTTTTAAAGGTTTTATGTACACGTTTGCTTGGTATACTTTAGTTTCAGTATTATGTTTTCAAGCTTTAGGGTTTAATCATGAGATTTATATTTTTATTAAGTCACTCACTGGGCTTTTAGCTCACGTTTTCAAATGTTTTCCTTTTTAGGTAGCGGTCATTTCCCAAAGGACTATTCTGCTGCTGTTTTGCCACTCAAAGAAACAGGTTGAAGGAAGCGTAATTGAAGATCTGTATTAGTTAGTACACATGTGTCTGTCTAGTGACTAGTATTCTTGATGGGGCTCGTTAGGTTGTAATATCCATGTATAAACAATGTTGTGAAACCCTGTAATTTAAATGTGTTAAGTTCTGAGTTAATATGTATGTATTCAGGGTTTGAGTATTATTTAACAGGTAAGATAGCCAGTAAGTGCCAGCAAAAGGGTTGGTAACTACTGTAGTCACCATTCCGTCCAGGTTATGAAGGTAATCTGGTGCGGAGTGTGACAAGTTGGTATTAGAGCAAAAGATTTTGGGAAGAGAGGGGAAAAGTTTATATATATAAGTCTGAGTCCTGAGTCCTTAGCATGTGTACTACCTAAGTAAGAGGAAGATGTCAAGTAAAAGTGGCAAGCAAAGCAGGCAAACAGACAATGGGAACCCTGACCCTACCTTTAGAAATTCCAAGATTCGAGGGAATTCAAATGTTAGTGAACGGAAAGGTAATGACTCGGTAAATCAGGAAACGACTTCTGACGAGGAGCCGAGGATTCTGCAAATAGGAACAGATCCTTAGTTAGAGGACAGAATATTTAACAGGATCACCAAGAGGTTAGCGGAAAGTGTTGAATCCATTCTGGCGGATTCGGAAAGGAAGTATGGTATTGAGAATGACCTAATAGGTATTGATAAAGGATAGAGTGCTACAAGTCAGCATTGGGTAGGAAGGAAGAAGCCAAGACTCTTAATTAGTATGGTTGATAGATTAAGGTTTTGGCATTTTACTGAGCTGGTAGCTGGTACGGGTAAGAAACCTTTATGCACGAATTGTGGTAAGCATCATTGAGGGACCTATTATAAAAGGGAAAAAATATGTTTCTGTTATGGACGGGCAGGACATTTCAAGAAGAAATGCCCAGCTAGGTCGAGGAGTTCAGATAGAACACGGAATGACTTTACAGGCGATAAATAAGCCTAGTGGATCAGGAGCCGAGGAAGGAATTCAAGAGAAGGAAAACAAGAAAGGAAGCAGGACGATCTCAGCGGCAGGGCAGGTTTTTACGAAGTGTCCTACTGGGAGGCAGAGGAGTTACCAAATGTTGTGAATGGTAAAGTAACTTTATGTATCAGTATATTTATGAACTAGTTGCCTATGGTTTTATACCTTTATTGTTACCTAGCATGTTGCACTACTTGTAGGAAAGATTGTAGAGAACATGTCCCTAAGTAGTTATTATTGTGTTGTGGAAAGGTTGTAATAGTATAAGAGTTTTACAGGCTCTAGAGTAGTTGTTGATAAGTAGTTATGAAGTGATTCCATTAGATTTCCTGGAATTGATGTCACTTTAGAGCATGGATTTTCTGAATAAATGTTACAACCGTATGAATTGTTTTAAGGATGGATAATGTTTGAAAGATTTGGTAGGCAAGAGATAGTATTTATAAGAAGCAAAGGGATATTTCATAAAGCTTAATAATAGCAGTGAAGGCTAGGAAGCTGCTAAGTAAAAGATATGAAGCTTATTTAGCCATGTGACGGTTTCATAGGACGAGAAGATGAAACCTGAGGATGTACCAATTGTACAAGAGTTCCTGGATGTTTTTCCTAAATTTCCCTAAAAAGTTACCAGATTTATAATCTGACAAGGAAGTTGAGTTTACTATCGATTTAATTCCAGATACAATACCTATTTTTCAGGTACCATTAAGCATGGTGCCAGAAGAACTTAAGGAGTTGAAAGTTCAGTTACAGGAATTAATAAATAAGGGTTGCAACAGATCATGTGTCACCTTGATGACATATTGGTGTATTCAAGCATTAAGGAAGATCACGGAAATCATTTGAGGATAGTTTTGTAGACGCTGCGAGAGAAGCAATTGTATGCCACGTTTAGCAAATGTGATTTCTGGTTAGACCAGATTGTATTTATTGGTTATATGGTTCCAGCAGCAGGAGTGAGTGACTCTAAATGCTTTAAATGTTATAAGTAAATTGCTAAAGCTTATGAATGTTTAGCAATGTATGTTTACTGAAAGCTATTTATAACAACTGTTCTCAAATAGTTACCAAGCAACGCACCTCACATTAGTGTTGTATTTATGCTATGTTTTACAATGACCGTGAGGATGCGTTAGTAAGAATGTTTTGGGCAACTAAGTCATTGAGAGATAAGAATATGCAAGTTGAGTATGAGTGGCTCAATACTGAAGTACACGGAGAAGGTACTGAAGCTCAGTCTTAGAAATTAAATAGCTCGATACTGAAGTACATGGAGAAGGTATCCGAGCAGCTCGATACTGAGGTACATGGAGAAGGTATCTGAGTAGTAGTACTTAAGGTACGATGGTACTTGGACTAGAATTGTACAATTAAGGGAAAAGTTGTGATTGATAGTGTTGAAACACTCCATTCTAGCCATGAATTGATGTTGAGAGATTGAGTAAAGATTCTCTCTCAACTAAGAATGCAAGTTATGATTGTAGGAAGAGAGCAAGAGAAGTTCCTTCCCAGTTAAATAGTAACGCAGTAAAGAATGATAAGGAGTGAGCAAAACGGCCACACTAAACTAATAGACTAAGGCATAGTCTAGCAAAATAAGAAAAGTGTTATGTGATGTTTGTTTTATCAACAAGTGAAGCCTAGAAGGCAAAGGCCAGCAGGATTACTCAATCCACTATCGGTACCTGAATGGAAGTCGGTAGTCACACAGGTAAACATAGACTTTTCACTAGAAATAGAATGTATAACAGGTTTGCTCAAAGGTTGGTGGCAAACGTGAAGTCTATCCTAGTGAATTCAGAGGAAAAGATGTAATCTAGAGAAAACCCTAGTCAAATTAAACCTAAGAGGAGGGAAAAGATGAGCAACAGTGAGCTCAAAATGTACCAGGGGTACATTGAGTATAAAAATAAAGAATAAATGTTCAGCAGAAGACAAAAGGAAAAGGTCCAGATTTGCTGATGTTTCAAGTGATAGCTCGAAGTTTGAATTGTAACTGAGCTAGGGACTGGTACAGTTAAGAAAACCTTATGTATACTGTATGGTAAGCCATAGTTTGGGAAATGTTATAGTACAAAGAATGTCTTCTCCCAAGTATGGATTGAAAGGATGTCCTAAGAAGAGTGCTCTCGGTCAGGTCGAGAAGTCTAGTTGACATAAATATTGATTTCACAACTAGCAATTAATTCAAAGGTGTGACAACTGGAAAAGAATGTTCCAGTGGTATTGCTGGGAAATGGAAAAGGACCATCCTAGTAATAAATGAATACTATGACTCAATGGAAAATGGAAGAGTCACCAGAGGATGTGACAAATACAGTAAACTATGATGATCAAGTTGTTCATACATGCTAGTATTATTTAATATGAACAAAGTTAATATCAGAGTAGCACAGCGAAAGCGTAGTAAAAAGGGGGAAGAAGAAAGAAAAGAAGAAGGTTGTAAAGTTTACGATCAAAAGATGTTATGAAACTCTAGTTATAAGTAAGTTCGAGCAAATTTCGAGGACAAAATTTCTTTTAGAGGGGAAGAATTTGTAAAACCCGAACCCTAATTATTTCAAGTAAGAGTAAGTAATGTAATGTCTTCTAATGAGTTAAATAAAGCCATGTTTTAGGAGGGATAGAGGATGGAAGCAAGAATAATTAAGCTCTTGTGTAGCTAAGTGTAAACCCCGAATTCTAAGTTTCCTCAACAAGTATGTTTAGCCAAAAAATGATATATTAAATATTTAATTAGTGAAAGTTCATGATAATTATAGATATTGTGGAGAAAGAAAAAGAAAAACATATATTAAATAAGGAAGCCCATTTATTGGCTTGGGCTGGAGGCACTAAATGTGGAGTGACGTGACGGTTGATCCTTGAACTCGGGAGGCGGCAGGAAGATTAAAAGAAAGATGAAATTCAAAAGCTTGGTTTCGGCAAACTACATGAGAAAATTTAGTGAAATTGGTGCCATTTGAAAGCTGGGAGAATCTAGTTTTCAAGGTTGTCTTGCCGGAGAAAGATTATACAAGAAGAAGATCAGAAAGTGAGGAAATTGCAGAAGAGGCAGAATCCTGGATTACTCAGGGCCTGAGGTAAAGATTGGAATCTCTAGGCCAAACTATAATGAATTCTTGGCTGAGATTTTAAGTAAGAAAGTTAACTTAATTTTAAACAAGTTTGTAGAAGGAAGTTTCTTTAAAAGAGGTCTGGATTTTGAGTTATGAATTTTTGAAGTTGTAACAGAGAATCTGTGCATAAGCAGACAACTGCTTGGGAAGAACAAGCAAACAGCTCATATGGAGAAAGAGGATCTCACTTATGAAGGGAATCTCGCTAATTTTGTGCTGAGGATCTTGCTCTAGAAGGAAATCTCACTAAGAATTAGGATGAGTATCGTTGGCATTGCTGGTATCGCTGGTAAGGTGAGTATCGCTAGTATCGTTGGTAAGGTGAGTATCGCTAGGAAAAGCTTGATCTCGCTCATAAGAAGAATCTCACTCATGAGGATCTCGCTTAGGAGAATCTTGCTCATGAGGATCTCGCTTATGAGGAGAATCTCACTAGTAAAGCTATCTTTGATGATGAAAGTTCTATTAGTAAATGAACTATTTGAGGTATTTTGCTAAGAATTCTAAGTAGTTTAACCGGGAATTATGTCCTTTCAGGCCAAGAAGAGATAGAAGAGGCGTATAACCCGTTAAGAGGCCAACGAGATGTGAGTGACTATATGATGATTTACTATTTTAATGATTTAGAAACTATGATTTCTTGAAGATATTTCCCATGCTAAGTGTTTAAATGAATTGCCAGACAACATATTTGTGAAACTGTTTCTCATGCTAAGTAAAGCATGTTTTCCATGGAATTGACATGACTTAGATATGTTATCTTGTCCAAATACTTTCAGTATGTTTAAGTAACTCCATTTTTATGATGAACCAGTATGATGGATGAACTAGTATGATGATTTGAGCACTAAGCCTTAGTGTTCAACTAAAGGTTTATGACTAGTTATATGAGAGATACTGGAGGACAATGAGAAGGTATCCTTTCAACTAAAGGTTTATGACTAGTTATATGACGGATACTAAAGGACAATGAGAAGGTATCCCTTCAACTAAATGTTTATGACTAGTTATATGACGAATACTGAAGAATAATGAGAAGGTATCCTTTTAACTAAATGTTTATAACTAGTTATATGACGGATACTAAAGGACAATGAGAAGGTATCCTAAGGATACTGAATGTAAACCCCAAACTTAGGTTCCTTAGATAAGCATATTTTGGCCAAAAGGGGTGCTATATTACATATATTTTTTTTAAAGTAGATAAATATGTTGTTTATAGGGATTTTAAAGAAAAGAAAGGAAATATCTTAAATGAAGGAACTCAATCATTATCTGTCTGGAGGCATTAAGAGAGGATGACGTGGCAATTTATTCCTTGAATTCAGGAAGCGACAGAGAGATTAAAAGGGAAGAGAAACTTCAAAGGCATGGTTTCGACAATTGACAAGAGGAAATCTAGTAAATTTGGTGCCATTTGAAAGCTGGGAGAATCTAGTTTTCGAGGTGGTCCTATTGGAGAACGATTACAAAAGGAGAAGAACAAAGGAAGAGAATTTTCAAAAGAGGCAGAACCATGGATTAATCCAGATCTGTCGTGAATCTTGGAAGTTCCAAGCCAAACTACAAAGAAGTTTAGGCTGAAATTTTAAGGTAAGAATGCTAACTAAAATCTAAACAAGTTTGTAGAAGGAAGTTTCTTGAAAAGAGCTTTGGATTTTGAGTTATGAATTTTTGAATTTGTACCAAGGAATTGGGCATAAGCAGACAGCTGCTTGTGAAAAACAAACAAGCAGTTCATCGTGGAGAATTACAGTGAGACTTTGTAAGGAGGGTATCGCTCTCGGGGGAAATATCGCTAGGAATTGAGGTGAGTATCGCTATGAATTTCACAAGAAAAGCTTCGTATCGCTCTAGAGGTATCGCTGGTGTCACTCTAGAGGGTATCGCTGGTGTGCTGGTATCGCTCTAGAGGGTATCGTTGGTGTCGCTCTAGAGGGTATCGCTGGTGTCGCTCTAGAGGGTATCACTAGTATCGCTCTAGAGGATTTCACCAGTGTCGCTTATGGGGATCTCGCTAGTGTCGCTTGTGGGGATCTCGCCAGCATCGCTTAGGGGGATCTCGCCAGTGAAGCTGTCTGTGTTGATGGAAGTTCTTTTAATAAATAAATGATTTGAGATAAGCTAGGAATTCTAAGTAGTTTTAATCAGGAGTTATATCTTTTCAGGCCAAGAGGAGCTAGAGGAAGCGTATAAACCAGTAGGAGCCTGACAAACTGTGAGTGACTAAGTAAACTCTAAGTTTTTAATATTCACGCATATCTGATCAAGTAAAGCACAGTGACATTAATGATGTATTTACACTTCCTCAAGCAACAAATTGTGGAAGAATAACTTAATGCATGTGTCCCGGTTTGTATGTGTGTAGCACAGGCCAAGGTATGTTGTGTAACCTTTACAAAAGCTATGTTCTGATTTTGATATATGCTTTCTAAAGGAAGGTTACGGGAGAATGAATTCTTGTGTAAATGAGTGGCAATGGAATAGCTCTTGTGATATACTAGGCTATGGAACTTAGTGTGTGTTACAGAATACACATTTGATACCGAAGGACTTTTGAGAAGGTATCCAACCAATTAGGTACTGAAGGACACTTGAGAAGGTACCTGGCCAATTTGATACCGAAGGACTTTTGAGAATGTATCTGGCCAATTTGATACCGAAGGACATATGAAAAGGTATCATAGAAACTCGATACTGAAGGATAAATTTGAGAAGGTATCTGAGCGAAAGTATCTAAAATATGATAGTATTTAGAGTGGCCACGTACACGTATGCAGTTATGAATAGGGGACCGAGGTATGGGTCTATTAGCTGGTTGTAAACATTGGGAGCTAGAGCGTTTAGGCTCGTTCTCAATTAGGGAATAATAACATTTAATGACGTTCCGGGAATGGCTTAAAGCTATATTTAGGGACAATTGTTGAGTTTACTCATTTGCGTGTTTACATGTTCATAGTATTGTTATGCTTGTTGCATTATGATTCTATAGTCACTCACTGGGCTGTTAGCTCACCAAATTTTTGTATTCCCTTTTCTCAGGTAGCGGTCAGTTTCCTCAAGGTTGATCCTGCTGCTACTTGCTACCAAAAGTCTCAGCTTATTAAGAAGATTTAGGTTGATAATCTGTTTATGTACACATGTTTTGTAAAAGGGACTAGTGCTTCTTTAGGAATGATTGGGCCTTCTGGGATGTTTCCTTTTTATTTCTTATAAAAGTAATGTTGTGGCTGTATGCGTATGTTTATAAAGTTTTGTAGAATCCCTTTGGGAGGTTTGCTGTATGTGTAGATTATTCGTGTTTGTAATAGATTAGTATTAGATAAAATGACTTGGTGGTGGTTGCGGGCAGTAGGGGCTAGTAACTACCACGGTCATGTCCTTTTCCTGAATAAAAGAGTAATCTGGGAGGGGGTGTGACACTGAAGGACAATGAGAAGGTGTCCTAAGGATACTGAAGGACAATGAGAAGGTATCCTAGTCAAGTACCTAAGGTATGACGATACTTAGTTATAACCACGTGCACGTAGGTAATACGACGTCGAGGGATTGAGCAAAAGGGTTCTCCCCGACTAAGGTTGACATTGAGGGTTAGATCTAATAGTTCACTCTCAACTAAGGATAAAGGCAATCATATCTTCTCTTAGGCTATATACCAGCAAAAGGAGGCCGAAGTATGGGTCTCTTGGCCGGTAACAAATGTTGGGAGCTAGAACACTGTATGCTTGTTCTCAACTAAGGAATAATGATGTTTAATGGTGGTTTTAAAGGTTTTATGTACACGTTTACTTGGTATACTTTAGTTTCAGTATTATGTTTTCAAGCTTTAGGGTTTGAGCATGAGATTTATATTTTTATTAAGTCACTCACTGGGCTTCTAGCTCACGTTTTCAAATGTTTTCCTTTTTAGGTAGCGGTCAGTTCCCAAAGGACTATTCTGCTGCTGTTCTGCCACTCAAAGAAACAGGTTGAAGGAAGCGTAATTGAAGACCTGTATTAATTAGTACACATGTGTCTGTCTAGTAACTAGTATTCTTGATGGGGCTCGCTAGGTTGTAATATCCATGTATAAACAATGTTGTGAAACCCTGTAATGTAAATGTGTTAAGTTCTGAGTTAATATGTATGTATTCAGGGTTTGAGTATTATTTAACAGGTAACATAGGCAGTAAGTGCCATCAAAAGGGTTGGTAAGTGCCAGCAAAAGGGTTGATAACTGCTGTAGTCACCATTCCGTCCAGGTTATGAGGGTAATCTGGTGCGGGGTGTGACAGTATTATTGTTTAATTTATTTAATAAACTTTTATTATTTACAATTTCAAATTTAATTTTCCTTTTATATGTCGTAAATAGATAAGCATACTTCTATAGATATTAAAGTTTTGGAAAATGTTCTTGAGGATCGATATCCTGATGATGTAAGTTATAAGTTCGTGTATTATTATTATTATTAATTTAATATTGATTTATATTAATATGTACAATATTTTGTGTTATTTTTCAGGAATCATCTCTTACAAAGTTGGATGAAATTCGTTGACCGTGGCTTGGTTTGGTTATGTTATTGTCATGTTGTCATGTTGTGTTGTGTCTTAAACAAATATGTTGTTGTTGTCATGTTCTAACTTTTCTTAAAATAATTATTGATGGATGTTTTTATTATTTAAGTTTAAGTAGAATTTTAATGAGAATTATTGATGGATTATGAATTGATGTTTTTATTACTTAAGTTTATGTTGAATTTTAATGAGAATAATTGATGGATTATGAAATTTGAAATGTTTTTAATAGAAAAATTGATAATATTCTATTG
>NC_052351.1:50706618-50708556 GCF_009727055.1 Benincasa hispida
ATTAATTATTATTTAATTAAAAGGTTTAATTAAATATCATTTAATTAAAAGGTTTAATTAAATATTTAAAGTTGTTTTGTTTGAATTAATTTTAAATTCAAAGTGGATTTTAGAAATTCAATGAAAAATTGAATTTAAGAAATTCAATTTAAAATGGTTAGTGAATTTAGTTGGATTTTTTTACTAATCTTCTTGCTTAAACACTTTCTAAACCCATATTTTGCCACCTAAATTTCACCAAACAAACTGGCAATTTTTTTTGTCAATTTGTTGTTAATCCTATCATTCATAGCTTTTTCTATTTAAGAAAAGAAGATAAGATTTAAGAAGGATTTCCACAGTGAATTAATGAAAAATCTCTCTCAAATATTTTCCAATCAAGAACACCCAAATTCCAAAATTCCTTCAAATTCATCACAAATTTGGATCTCACAACCCGTTCTAAGGCCAAAGAATAGCAAGGAAGACTCTAGTAGTGGTGCACGACATGTTTGTGATCAAAATCATCAATTGGAGAGAGAGAATTTTGAGCTACAAAGGTTGCTGTTCTTAAACCCATACTTTTTTGTGAACAAGCATGCTTAATCCATGAAATTAGTGTAGTTAGAATATTTTTTATCCAAATTGCTTCCGCTATCATGTTCCTAACTCTTTCAAGGGAGAGCCTAAGTGTTAATCTACTAATGTACTCATACTTAGGAGGATCCTGAGGTGTATTAAAGGAAGTCTCACATTTAGAAAGTTTCTAAGCTTCATTCAAGAAGTAGAGCTTTGCATGTATCATTGTTATTGTCTTATCTTTACAGATAAGTACAACATTGTAATTGTTTTACTTTATATTAGTGGATTTATCTTTCTTAGGTACACTACCCACAGACGTAGATGGTATTTTACCGAATTGGGTTACCAATTTCCATGTTACAACTGTGTTCATGTTCTCTACCTCTATCTATATTGTTCTGCAAAAGTGTTACAATATTGTTCTTAACATCTATGATTGTGTGCTAGATTACCTTGGTTTAGACGTGTTATGGTGAAAGGAGAAAAAAATAACTTGCAAAATAGAGAAGGGTAATTATGCATTGATTTACCTACAAAATGGAGAAGAGTCATGACTTACTCAAATGCTTAAGTCTGAAGTAGCAAGCTCATGATGTGTTTGGTTTAACTTTTTAAGAATTTAATTCTGAAAAGAAAAAATTCATTTGAAAAAAGTTGAAGTATGGCAACCATTTAAAATAGCTTTTGGAACAACGAATGTATGAAATAAGTTGGTTTAGGATAAAAACTTGAAATTAACTTTAAAAAATGATTTTGAGTGTTTAATGGTTAATATCTCTCTAATTTGTATAATTCATATAATTACTAAAATGCCCTCAAAGGTCATCTACCTCACTTCCCCTATGTTGTTGTCTACCATTGCCTTCCATTGCCCAACTCCAACAATCGCCGACAGGGACCACACTATTGTTGGCTAACTCCGGCCACCACCGTCGTTGGTCAACTTTGATAGAGACCACACTAGACGTCCAAGTACTAATGCTCCATTATTTTAAATTATTAGTTCGCAATATTTTATAGTTATCTTTATAGTAATTTGACATTAATAAAAAAAAATACTTTTTAGCGTATAACAAACAAACAAACTTGTATATAAAAAAAAAATGAGAAAGAGTTATCAAACACATGTGTTTTATTTTGAAAATATATATTTTTTTATCAAAAATATTTAAATAAAAATGACTTTTTGAAAAACATTTTTTTTCCAAGAAAATTCAAATAGGCCCTTCATTTTTATAGAATGAAGAAGAAATTGTACTTTATATGAAATTATGATGATGTATAAGTATTTATAAGTAGAATGACCAAAGATTTCCATTTTCCTCTTAGGTTTAGGATGTAAGTTTTTCTAATCCTAAATTAAGTTAACATTAAATC